>NW_006438867.1:777899-861202 GCF_000325575.1 Pteropus alecto | reverse complement strand
AAACCACATGATATCACTTATATGTGGGATATAACTCTAAAATCAACCAATAAACAGGACAAACAAACAGAGACTCATGGATATGGACTATAGACTAGTGATTACCAGAGAACTATAGATTAGTGGTTAGTAGTAGAGTAGGGGAGGAAGGTGGAGGTATATAAGGTAAAGGGAGTCAAATATAGGAGAACCGGGGGAAAGTGAAATGGGTAAAGGGGATCAAATATATGGTAACTGAAGGAAACTGGACTTCAGGAAGTAAATACACAATTGAATATACAGATATTAAATGATAATGTACACCTGAAAACTATATAATCATATCAAGCAATGTTACCCCAATAAACTTTAAAAAGTAAATAAATGTTCACAAAGAAAGAGGAGAAAATTAAACACACACACACACACACACACACACACACACACACACACTGACCTAAAGTCTATGGGATGCTTCAAAAGTAGTCCTTAGAGGAAAATTTATAGTAATATAGGCCTACCACAAGAAACAAGAAAAATGTCAAATAAATACTCTAATTTTACTCTTAAAAGAACTAGAAAAAAAATGTCAAACAAAACCCAAAGTGAGTAGAAAGAAGGAAATAATAGAGATCAGAGCAGAAATAAACAGTCTAAAAAAAAAATACAAAAGATCAGTGAAATCAAAAGTTGGTTCTTTGAAAAGATAAACAAATTGATAAACCCTTAACAAGAATCATCAAGAAATAGAATGGACTCAAATAAATAAAATCAGAAATGAAAGTGGAGAAGTGACAACTGACTCCGCAGAAATACAAAGGAATACAAGAAAATACTATGAGCAATAATATTCCAACAAAATGGGCAATGTAGAAGACATGAGTACATTCCTAAGAAACATGTCATCTCCCAAGACTGAGTAAAGATGAAACAGAAAATCTGAACCAACTGATTACTACTAAGAAAATTGAATTAGTATTCGATGAACTCCTAAAAAACTAAAGTCTTGGACTGGATGACTTCACAGGCGAATATTTGCCAAACATTTAAAGAAAAAATAATATCTATTGTTCTCAAACTATTCTAAAACATTCAAGAGGAGTGAAGGCTTGCAAGCTCATTTTATAAGGCCATCATTACCCTGATTCCCAAACCACAAAAAGCCATTACAAAAAAAAAAAAAAAAAAATTAGGTCAATATCCCTGATGAACATATGTGCAAAAATCCTCAACAAAATATTAGCAAACTGAATTCAGCAATACATTAAAAAGATCATATACCATGATCAAGTTGGATTCATTCCTAGGATGCAAGGTTAGTTCAATATTCACAAATCAATTAACGTGATACACCGCATTAACAAACTGAAAGTTAAAAATCATATGATTATATCAATAGATACAGAAAAAAATTTGACAAAATTCAGCATCCAATTATAATAAAAACTCTCAGCAAACTGGGAAAAAAGAGAATGTAATTCAATGTAAGTATTATACACCACGATTAAGTGGGCTTCATCCAAGGGACACTGGGATGGTTCCACACATGCAAATGGATTAATGTGAATGGTTGGCCAAGGCACTTTCCAATCCTCTCCCTAAAGGCCATATATGACAAGCCCACAGCTAACATCATACTCAATAGAGAAAAGCTAAAATCATTTTCCTTCAGATTAGGAACAAGACAAAGGTTTCCACTTTCACCATTTCTATACAACATAGTATTGGAAGTCCTAGTCACGGCAATCAGACAAGAAAGAGAAATAAAAGACATTCAAATTGGAAAGGAAAATATAAATCTGTCATTTGCAGATGGTATAATACTATATAGAAAGATCCAAAGAGATCTCAACCAAAAACTATTAGAACTAGTCAATGAATTCAATAAAGTGGCAGGATAGGAAATTAATATTCAGAAACCATTTGCATTTTTATACACCAATAATGAACTCTGGGAAAGAGAAATTAAGGAAATAATCCCATTAATAATTGCATCAAAAATAAAATTAAATAAAATACCTATGAATAAATTTAACTAAGGAGGTAAAATAACTGTACTCAGAAAATTATAAGAAACTGAAAAAACAGAAATAAGTGGAAGCATATTTTGTATTCATGGATAGAAAAAGCTTAACATCATTAAAATGTTCACATTATCCAAAGTAATTTACCAATTTAACATAATTCCTATCGAAATACCAACAGTATTTTTCACAGAATTAGAACAAATAATTCTAAATATTATATGAAATCACAAAAGATCCCAACGAGCAAAGAAATCCTGAGACAAAAAGAACAAAGTTAGATGTATCACACTGCCTGTTATGAAACTGCACTATATCAAAATAGCATGTAATTGACCTAAAAACATATCAATGGAACAGAAGAGAGAGCCCAGAAGTAAACCCATGCCTATATGGTTAATTAATGTATGACAAAGGGGTCAAGAACTTACAGTGGGGTAAAGACAGTATCTTCAATAAATGGTATTATAAAAAGTGAGCATACACTTGCAAAAAAATAAAATTAGACCACTTTTGTTTTTACATCATATATAAGAATAAACTCAAAATGAATTAAAGTCTTAAACATAAGATCCAAAACCATAAATGTCCTAGAAGAAAATGTCAGCAGTAAATTCTTTGGCATTGCTCTTAGCAATAGTTTTTTGGATATATCTCTTTGGGGAAAGGAATCAAAATAAAAATAAACAAATAAAACCACATCGTATTAAAAAGATTTTGCACAGCAAAGGAAACCATCAACAAACCGAAAAGACAACCTACCGAATGGGAGAAGATATTTGCCTATGATACATCTGTAAGGGCTTAATCGCCAAAATTTATAAAGAACTCATATAACTCAACAAAAACAACAACAAAAACAAAAAAAAATTAAAAAATGGGCAGAAGACTGGAATAGATATTTCTTCAAAGAGGACATCCAGATGGTGAATAGACATATGAAAAGATGCTCAATGTCACTAATCATTAGAGAAATGCATATTAAACCACAATGAGATATCACCTCACACCTGTCAGAATGGCTGTCATCAATAAGTCAAAAACCAATAAGTGCTGACGAGGATGTGAAGAAAAGAGAACCCTTATACATTGTTGAGAGAATTGCAAATTGGCACATCCATTATGGAAAATAATTTGAACTTTCCTTAAAAAATTAAAATTAGAGCTACCTTATGCCCAACAATTCCACTTCTGGGTATTTATACAAAGAAAAACAAAGCATTAATTCAAAAAGATATATGCACCATTATGTTCACTGCAGCACTATTTACAATAGCCAAGATATGGAAGCAATCTAAGTGCCCATCAATAGACGATTGGATAAAGAAAAACAGTACATTATACAGTGGAATATTACTCAGCCATAAAAAATGAAATCTTACAATTTACGACAACATGGATGAACCTATAAGGTAGTGAAATAAGTTAGACGAAGACAAATAGAATAAATGATTTCACTTATATGTGGAATCTAAGAGAAAAACAAACAAACAAAACAAAAATACAGAGAACAAACTGGTGATTGCTAGATAGGAGGGGGTTTGGGGAGTTAAGTGAAAAAGTTGAAGGAATTAAGAAGTACAAATTGATAGTTACAAAATAGTCACAGAGATGTAAAGTACAGCATAGAGAGTATAATCAATAATATTGTAATGGCTATGTTTAGTGCCAGGTGGCTAACTAGAGCAGTCACGGGATAACTTTGTAAATTATATAAATGTCTAACCACTATGCTGTATAGTTGAAACTAATATTTAAACATAAGTCCTCTATATTTCAAATGCAATATCTATTTCAGAAATTTAATACAAGAATGTTGTTATTTTCATCTATAATTCTAGTTTCTATTCTTCATTTACAAATGTTTTACAAATTCAAATTACCCCAAAATTCAATTTTTTAATTTGGAAGATGTACTTTACAAAAGAGCAGACATACACTTTTTCTAACTAGAATAGTCATAAAGTAATTTAAATGTTATGTTCTGAATTTCAGTCTAGTTCTAGTGAACCAATAAGTAGCCGGCTTTCAGTTCATCAACCTTACTCTTATATTTTCACATTTCTTTATCTGGCAGTAGTTCCCAGATTATTTAACAAGATACCTGAGAGCAGTATCATCATGTACATATTGAAGCATTTTATGTCTTGCATCCTAGCAAAGTCATTAAATAGATACTTTGTTATAAAGTATAGATATGACTGATTATGCTCTAAAGTTGATTTTACTTGTATGATTACACAGATTTGTATAAGAGAGTGATATCTATTATATATTCATGAAATAGATCTCTAAGGCTGCTAGATAAAATGATTTTATTGGAAATACAAATAACTGAAATATAATTCAAAATAAAAAAATATGAAATATTTATATTTTGAAGTTAAATCTGATATATACAAAGGCTTATTGCCACTTTATTTATACTCACCAAAAACTGAAAACAACCCAAAGATTTTTCAATTAGTCAAAAACTAGCCAAGGAACACACAAACAGTAGTATATCTACATAAAAAGAAAAGTATTCAGCAATAAAAATGAACAAATTAGTGATTCACAACATTGATGAATCGAATATTCAACATGCTAAGTTAAAGAAGCAAGACCCAAAAGGCTACATGCTGTACCAATTAATTTATAATATATTCTAGGAAAGGCAAGCCATAGAGACAGAAAACATATTAATAATTGCAAGAGAATGGGCGTTGAGGGAGAGTGACTATAAAGGGACACAGAAGTTTTTTCTAAATATATTATTGTAGTAAAATACACATAACAAAATTTACCTTCTTAGCCATTTTTTAGTATGCAGTTCAGTGGCATTAAGTACATTCACGTTGTTTATATGGCCATTACCACCATTCATCTCCATAATACTTCATCTTCTAAAATTGAAAACCTATACTTATTAAATTATAATTCCTCTGAGCTCCAGGCAACCACCGTTTCTACCTTTAGTCTCTATGATTTTGACTACTCTACTTACCGCATATAGTGGAATAATACAGTATTTGTCTTTTGTAACTGGCTTATTTCATTTACTTATAGTAAGAAATTTAACTTTGGGCAGAATTTTCGAGGGATGATAAAACTGTTCTGTATCTGGAGAGAGGTACTGGTTTGCCCACTATATACATTTGCCAAAACTCATAGAATTGTACCCTAAAAACAATAAATATTACTTCGTGTTAATTATACTCCTATAAACCTGTCTAAAAAAACACTTTATTTTATGATTATGAACTTCTTTGTATGATGTTCTAACAAGAGTATGAGATCATGTCTCTAGTATTCTTGCCAAGAATTTGTTATCTCAATCTAATCATGAGAAAATATAACAACAAATTGAAAGGCATTCTACAAGATAACTAGCGAGTACTCTTCAAACATATCAAGGCCAGGAAAGTGATAGAAACACTGAAGAATTGTCACAGACCTGAAGAGACTAAGGATATTTGACAACTAAACGAAATGTCAAGTTCTGAAAGCTGGACAAGAAAAAGAGCTTTAGTAAGACAAGTGGAAAAGTTTGAATATCTATAGAGTAGTTAATAATACTGTATTAATGTTCATTCTTGGTTTAAATTATTTTACTGTAATTACTTAAGATGTTACCATTAGAGAAATATGAATAAAGGATAGGGAAACTATGCATACCATTTTCAGCAATTTTAAGTCTAAAATTATTTTATTATTTTATCTATTTTATTTTTTTAATTTATTTATTTTTATTACAGTGACATTGGTTAATGAAATCTAGGAAGTTTTAGGTGTGCAATTCAACAGTAAAACCCATTCTGCAAACATTCACTCCGTAGTCCCTTCAAGCTACTGTCGACAAGCAGTTTTTGGGTCTGTCGACACCCTGGATTATAGTTAAAATCCTCTGTATCTTCATTCCTCTTAGAACACTGATCCACAACAAGTTTTTATTTATGAGCAATTAGACTAAAATAAGTTTGTTCTGTGCAGTGCTTAAGGTGATAGTCTTTGGTGTCTGATCGTCTGGCTTAAATCTTTTCTTTGCTTTTTAACCCTGTGTCCCAGGGCAAATTGCTTAACCTCAGGTTCTTTAGCAGTGAAATGCCGGCAATCTTAGCTCTTTTAAAGGGATAAAGTGAGGATTAAGTTTTCAAGCCTTTGGAGCAAATATCCAGTAGGGAGATTGCTGGATCGTAGGGTAGATCAATTCTTAGTTTTTTGAGGAATCTTCATATTGTTTTCCATAATGGCTGCACCAATTTGCAGTCCCACCAGCTGTGTATGACGGTTCCTTTTTCTCCGCATCTTCTCCAGTATTTGTTATTACTTGTCCTGTTGATTATAGTTATTCTAACATGTGAGATGGTATCTCATTGTGGTTTTGATTTGCATTTCCCTAATCGCTAGCGATGTTAAACATCTTTTCAAATATTTGTTGGCCATTTGTATGTCCTCTTGGGAGAAGTGTCTGTTCAGATCCTCTGCTCATGTTTTGATTAGATTATTTGTTTTTTTGTTGTTATTGAGTTGTATGAGTTCTTTGCATATTTTGGATATTAGGTCCTTATTGGAGGCGTTGCTTGCAAATATATTTTCCCATTTGGATATTTGTCTCTTTATCTTGTTGATGGTTTCTTTTGCTGAGCAGAAGTCTTTTAGTTTGATGTAGTCCCATTCCTTTATTTTAGCTTTTACTTCCCTTGCCTTTGAGGTCAAATCCATAAAATCCTCTTTCAGTCCAAGGACCTTGAGTTTAGTTCCTATGTTTTCTTCTATCCATTTTATTGTTTTAGGTCTTATATTCAGGTCCTTAATCCATTTTGAGTTAATTTTGGTGTGTGGTGTTAGACAACAATCTAGTTTCATTTTTTTGCAAGTGGCCTTCCAGTTTTCCCAGCACCATTTATTGAAGAGGTTTTCCTTTCTCCACTGTATGTTTTTGGCTTTTTTGTAGAAAATTATTTGCCCATATAAATATGAGTTTACTTATGGATTCTCAATTCTCTTCCACTAGTCCATGTGTCAGATTTTCCGCCAATACCATGCTGTTTTGATTAGTATCTCTTTATAGTATAATTTGAAGTCGGGAAGAGCGATGTCTCCAACCTCGTTCTTTTTTCTCAGGATGGCTATGTCAGTTCGGGTCTTTTGTGCTTCCATACATATCTGATGATTTTTTGTTCTATTTCTTTAAAAAATGCTGATGGGATTTTGATGGGGATTGAATTAAATCTATATAATGCTTTAAGTAATATGGTCATTTTAACTATGTTAATTCCTCCAGTCCAAGAACACAGAATATCTTTCAATTTCTTTGTATCTTCTTCAATTTCTTTTAATAGGGTTTTATAGTTTTCATCATATAGGTCCTTCAAATGTTTCATTAGATTTATTCCTAGGTATTTTATTCTTTTTGTTGCAATTGCAAAAGGAATTATTTTTTCCACTTCTTTTTCTGACACTTCATTATTAGCGTATAGGAATGCTATGGATTTTGAACGTTGATTTTGTTTCCAGAAACTTCACTGTATTTGCTTATTGTTTTTAGTAGTGTTCTTGTGGAGTGTTTTCTATATAGAGAATTATGCCATCATCAAATAGTGACAGTTTGACTTTGCTTCCTATTTGGATGCCTTTTATATCTTTCTCTTGCCTGATTGCAATCGCTAGGACCTCCAATGTTATAGTGAATAGCGGTGGTTATAGTGGACAGCCTTGTCATGTTCCTGATCTTAGAAGAAAGGTTTTTAGTTTTTCACCATTAAGTATAATGTTGGCTGTTTGTCGTATATTGCCTTTATTATGTTAAGGTACCTTTCTTCTATACCGATTTGTTGAGTGTTTTGATCATAAAAGCATATTGTGTCTTGTCAAAGGCTTTTTCTGCATCTACTGATATGATCATATGATTCTTATTTTTAATTTGTTTATGTGGTGTATCACATTAATTGATTTGCATATGTTGAACCATCCCTGTGCCCCTGGGATTGTGGCGTGTAATCTTATTAATATGTTGCTGTGTTCATGAGAGAGATCGGTCTGTAGTTTTCTTTTTGGTGTATTATCTTTACCAGGTTTTGATAACAAGGTAATACTGGCCTTATAAAATGAGTTGAGAAGTATTGCCTCTTCTTTGATTTTTTAGGAGAGTTTGAAGAGAATAGGTATTAAATCTTTGAATGGTTGGTAGAATTCACTGGTGAAGCCATCTCTTCCTGAACTTGTACTTTTTGGTTGGTTTTTGATGATTGTTTCAATTTCTAAACTGCTGATTGGTCTATTTAAATTTTCCATTTTTTCTTGATTCAGTCTAGGAAGGTTGTATCTTTCTAAATACTGATCCATTTTTCCTAGTTTATTAAATTTGGTGTTATATACTTTTTCATAGTATTCTTATATGATCCTTTGTATTTCTGTGATGTTAGTTGTAATTTCCCCTCTTTCATCCCTGATTTTGTTTATTTGTGTCCTTTTTCTTTTTACTTTAGTGAGTATAGCCAGGTGGTTGTCAATTTTAACCTTCTCAAAGAACTAGCTCCTTTTTGTATTTATTTTTTCTTTTTTTTTGTTATTGTTTTCAATTTTATTTAATTCTTCTCTAATTTTAATGATTTCTTTCCTTCTGCTGACTTTAGGCTTTATTTGCTCTTCTTTTTTTAACTTTTTAAAGATGAATAATTAGGCTATTTGAGCTCATTCTTTTTTCTTGAGATAAGCCTGTGATGATATAAATTTTCCTTTTATGACAGATTTTGCTGTGTCCCAAAACTTTTAATATGTTGTACTATCATTATCATTCATTTCTATGTATCTCTTGATCTCTCTTTTTTATTTCTTCTCTGACTGTGGGCTCTACAATCCAGGCTCACAACTAGGGACAGGACCCCATATCCAGTATGTTACATTAGATCCAGTAGTGCACCTGCACCTAGCTTATGTAAGAATGAGTTAGTTTGTTGTATCACACATGTGTGGCAGAATGCCACTATTGATCTCCAGCATATAAAGCTCAAGTGGTTCCCCAATGTTGAAGCATGCTCCCCACAATAAAGTTTGTCCTGCCATTTCATTCTTCTGTCAGGTTCTCATGCATTCTGTCAACTGGGCATCTCGCCACCAAAACCTTCTCTTCTTGATCAGCTCAGCACTGACACTGACCCAGTCATTCTTCGGTAGCATGTTGTTTAATCTCCATGTATTAGAGTTTTTTCACACTTTCTTTTTGCAGTTGATCTCCAGCTTCAAAGCATTATGATCAGAGAATATGGTTGGTAAAATCTCTTATATTTGTTGAAGCTATCTCTGTGTCCCAGTATATGCTCAATCCTTGAAAACATTCCATGTGCACTAGAGAAGAATATGCAAGCACTATTTTGGGATGAAAGGTTCTCTAAATATTGATTGTGCACAGTTGGTCTAATGTGTCATTTAAGGATGTTGCTTTCTTATTGATTTTCTGTTCAGATAATCTGTCCACATCCAACAGTGGGGTATTTAGGTCCCCTATTATGATAGTGTTTTGGTCTGTTTCTCCCTTTAATTCTGTTAGCAATTGCTTTATATATTTCGGAGCTCCCAGATTGAGAACATAGATATTAATAAGTGTTATGTCTTCTTGGTGTATAATTCCCTTTATCATTATAAAGCATCTCTCAGTTTTTTTCTCTACCTTTTTTATTTTGGGTTTGTTGCATCACCCACTTGGTGGCAGTATACACCTTTTCTACTGTTCGCCCCAGTCCCAAGTAGCTCCTTTCTTGATCAGGCCATATAATGACCATGCCAGTTATGCTAGGTGGGGCACAAACACTCTCCAGTATCCTAAAAGGCCCACATAACTCTGCAATTCTTTAACTGTAGTGGCTACGCTTGTATCTTATCAATTATAGCATCAGGGATAACTTTCGTCTTACCTGACCAGACAACACCCAAGAATTTGATAGATGAGGCAGGTCCCTGAACCTTGGTTGCATTTGTCGCCCAGTCACATATTTTTAGATGCTGCAACAGCACTGGCGCCACTTGTTCTAGATCTGTAAGGGAAGCAGTGGTTAACATGACATCATCAATATAATGAAACAATTCCACCATTGCCTATTGGGTCCAGGTTGCCAAATCCTGGCTACCAACCCATGGCAAATTGTTGAGCTATGTAAGTAGCCTTGGGGTAGTACCACAAAAGTCCATTGTCTTCTTTCCCACATGAAGACAAATTAGTCTTTACTCTCAGGAGTTAAATCTATGAGGAAAAAAGCATTAGCCAAGTTTAAGACATAGCGATATGTTCCCAGTCTTGTAGTCAGTTGATCCATTAGGTCATGGATGGATGGTACTGCTGCATGCAGTGGTGGAGTCATTTTATTCAATTCCAGATAGTCCACAGTCATTCTCCAGGAGCCATCGGGCTTCTTCACTGGTCACACAGGGGCATTATATGAACTACGAGTGGGGTGCACAATCTGAGCTTTCTCCAATTCCTGGATTGTAGCCCCAATTTCATCATGTCCATCAGGCAAGTGATATTGCTTAACATTAACAATGCACCTCAGTTCTGGCACTTTCTGTGGTGGGTGATGAGTATGTCCCACACTACAGTTTTCACCCAGACTTGCAGACGGAATTCACCCACAAAGGTCTGCAGATTGAGCCTTTGCAACAAATTCACCCCTAGGATATATTCTGGCACTGGAGAAACTTTCACTTTATACATATGTGAGGGCAAATGTCCTATCCCAAGGGCAAAGGTACAGCTTTGGTCTTAATAGCCTTTACCCAATAGCCATCTATATAAGCAACTGGTCCAGGATATCTGTCTGGATTTACATAGATAAGACTGTAGTTGGCCCCAGTATCCACCAATACTAGGACTCTTTACTTATTGTTTGGGGACGGTGGATTGCCAATTCCACACGCGGCCTCTGGTCCCTGCTTATCCCCTCCAAACGAGCACCTTAGCCTTCTCCCTAATCATATAGGGTTAAGAGAGAGTCCTGGAGTTTCAAAAAGCCCTTTAAGACCACAGGCCTAGCTCTTTCAGTGGGAGGTTCTGCCCAAACTTGAATTGCTGCTCAGGTTTCTACTGCCGCCACAATTCTAGCAACATTGCATTAGGCTGGTGGTCTATCTTATCTTGATCAACTCTTACAGCTAGCACATTTGCATTTGCGTCACCCTAACAGGACCCTGCCAAGGGCCTTCCTTTTTCTTCTCACCCATTTGCAGTCTGGGCATTACACCATGGACACTTCTGCACCCCCCCCGCCCCGCCCACAACTTCATGGTGTTTCCTCTCTACATGCCTCAGAGTAGCCATTGCTGTTGTCACTTCATGTATACATTTCCCCACATAGGGAGTCAGGATATCAACCAATGAGCTAAAAATGGTAGAGGGGGCAGTCCCTAACACTAGGTCCCACATACCCATCGTAAACCTTTTATCACTGGATCCCCGCATATTCAAATTAAACATGGCTTGTCGCATGCCCAGTTCACGAATAATCTGCACCAATTCAGCATACATTTGCCATTTACTCATATGCTCTGGGAGTTCTCCAGCTTCATTCCAAACTGTCCACACATTAGCAGAAAGCCATTGCATCAGGGCATGGTTCCCTTGTTCTTGAGCCAAGCGGCTACTGTTCTGCAGACACTGCCATAATGAGGGCTATAGTTATCAATGCCACTTTCTCCATCTGGTCAAGGAAGCATAAGCTACTGTCAGCCCCCTTGTCTCAAAGGCACAGAAACGGGCAATAGTTCGCCAAGGTGCCTCCACATTGCTTTCCCAAATCCTACAATTCCATGGGAGTATACGGGGTTTACATGGTGAACTCAGTCACTGTGAGGCTATCAGCTTGCGGGGGTTGTTCATGCTTTACATTTTGATGTATTATGGGCTGTACTTGCAGGTGGACTTCTTCCTGGACATTTTCCTCTGCCTCTGAGGGCAACTCCGAGGGTGAACTTCTTTGGAGCTCAGCTTCCAGTTGTTACATCTTTATGTCCAAGGCATCTGCCTTTTGCTGAAGCTTCTGTACTTGTGCGGCCTCTGCTAGAGCTTCATCCATATTCTACTTTAAATCCGTTAAAAGCACCCAGCCCACTCAGCCGGGTGCAGCTCAAGCTTTTTCCGGCATCTGCTTCTCCAAGGAGCAGAGTACCTTCTCAATACTTACTGGGGACCCATCAACTGCCTCCCATGGCTCAGGTGGAGTCCATATCATCAATTCCACCACCATAGGATATGACATATTCTCTGGAGGCCACACATCCCTTCCATCCTCCCACAGGGCAGATGACTCCCTTACCTGGAAATCTGATCTGTGACTATGCCAAGTGTGTTGCCATAGATTTGTGGTTCCAAAGTAAGAGGTATGAGACTTAGGTAGTTGGAAGAAAATGCAGGGAGCCATAGTCAAGGGCACAGCCCACCTAACAGGGCAGCAGTGTTATCCAGCAAGGGCACAGTATCCCTTGCATGGAGGTGGCACCTTTTATACACAGGTTAAACAATAGTGGCGCATGGTTACATAAGGGGAGAAATGCAGAGTTTCTTCCGCTCGGAAATTAGCTACAGATATTGGAGAGAGTCTGATGACAGTTATCTTTCTTTTTCTGCACAATGAGGCACGGGCCAAAATAGACCATAAGTTGAGCAACAGAACAAACAATGGAAATCTCTGACTACAATGGAATTAATCTAAAAATAAATAATAGAAAGACAACTAGAAAATCTCTGAATATTTGTAAGTTAAATCTCATACTTCTAAATAATTAACAGGTAAAAAAAGTAATCTCAATAAATTTAAGAAAGTATTTACCTCAATGATAATAAAAACAAAGCAAAGAAAATATGGTAGAATGTGTCTAAAGGAGTATATCACACTAAAAATAATGAATATAGGTGATATAAGCTTCTATTTCAGAAAGCATGATAAAAACAGAAATTTCTACACAAAGAAATGAAACAAAGGAAATGATATAGAGGAAATAAAATTAAAGCGAGCAGACAATAAATAAAATCAATAAGGATAAGGCATTTATTCAACATGATTTGAAATCGAACTTCACAAAAGAGAATATCTAAATTACCTATAAGCCTGAATAGTTCCTCTACTTTTTAGTCAAGAGTGAAATTCAATTAAAACCACAAAGCAATATAACAATACATTCACCAGGATGACTAAAATAAAAACTACAGACAATAGTACATAATTTTGAGGTTGTAAAGTACTGAAATTCTCACATACTACTTTGTAGAATGTAAATTAGCCCAACAGCTTTGAGAAATTGACAATTTAGTACCAATTCGTACTAAACATATGCATACCTTGTGAACCAGAAAATGTCACTCTAAAATTAGTATCAAGCAAAAATGCATACATGCATTCCCTATAAAGACATGTATAAATGTTCATAACAACACAATTTATCATAGCTAAAAACTAGAAACTACTTCCAAATTCATCAGTAGTATGCATATATAAATTATGACATATTCACAGAAAGAAATACTTCAGAGCAATGATAATGAATGAACTACAGCTGTATGGAATAACACAGAGAAACTTCCCAAACATAATATTGAGCAAGAGGAAGTCAACACAATGGAGTACTTGTTCTATAATTGCATTTATACAAAGTGTAAAACCAAGTAGAACAAGACTGTACATTACATGTTTATACACTGAAATTAAAATTTTAAAGAAGACTAAGAGAAATATTAAAAAATCTGAAATTGATCAAGAAGAGAAACTCAAGATTTTCAAAAAGTACTAGTGTTATGTTCATTTTCAAACTTGATGATGGTTTTAGTAATTTTCTAAATATTCTTTAAAGTGTTCAAGTTCCATTTATTCCTTTACAAGTATGGGATATTTCATAATTAAAAACAATATGAAGAGAGTGAACAATCTCCTACAAAAATTATCATATCTTATACATTTTCTAAGTAAAAATTATATCTTAGTGACACATGAAAGAATTGTTTAAATGCCTTTTAATAATAATTTTTTTTTATTTTTCAATTATAGTTGGCATGCCTTCTTATATTAGTTTCCCGTGTACACATAATGATTAGCCATCTATAGACTTCACAAAGTGATCACCCCAATATATCTAGTACTCATCTGACATGTACATAGTTATTACAATATTGTTGACTATATTCCTTATGCTATCTTTTATATCTCCATGACTATTTTGTAATTACCATTTGGTACTTCTTAATCTCTTCTTTTTCTGGCATCCCTATGATGCAAATGTTGTTGTACTAGATGTTGTCCCAGAGACACCTTTAATTATCTTCATTTTTTTTATTCTTTTTCCTTGTTGCATTGATAACTATAGCCCTCATTATGGCAGTGTCTGCAGAACAGTAGCCGCTTGGCTCAAGATCAAGGGAACCATGCCCTGATGGAATGGCTTTCTGCTGATGTGTGGACAGTTTGGAATGAAGCTGGAGAACTCCCAGAGCATATGAGTAAATGGCAAATGTATGCTGAATTGGTGCAGATTATTCGTGAACTGGGCATGCGACAAGCCATGTTTAATTTGAATATGCGGGGATCCAGTGATAAAAGGTTTACGATGGGTATGTGGGACCTAGTGTTAGGGACTGCCCCCTCTACCATTTTTAGCTCATTGGTTGATATCCTGACTCCCTATGTGGGGAAATGTATCTTGTTGCAGTTCTGATTGGTGTCTTTCACTACATCATCTTCTAAATTGCTAATTTGATCTATATTGGATAATTAATTATCTAATCTGTTGATTCCTTCTAATCTACTTTTCATTTCAGATATTGTATTCTTTATTTCTGACTGGTTCCTTTTCATATTTTTATCTTCATTTTTATGTTTTCTATCTCTTTGTTAAAGTTCTCATTGAGTTCATTATTCTTCCTCTAAGTTCATTGAGCATCCTTATAACCAGTGTTTTGAACTCTGTATCTGATAGATTACTTGTCTCCACTTTCTTTAGATTTTTTTCCTGGAGCTCTGCTCTGTTTATTCATGTGGGACATGATTTTTTTGTCTCTCCATTTTAGTTGCCTCCCTGTGTTTGTTTCTATGTATTAGGTGGGGCTCCTAAGTCTCCTGGTCTTACTAGAGTGGCTTTATGTAGTAGGTGACCCATGTAGCCTGGTGGCACAGTCTTCCCTGGTCAACTGAGAGAGGTTCTCCAGGTGTGTTGATTGTGTGAATTGTGTGTGCCATTGTGATGTAGTTGAGCCTTGGTTTCTGTTTGCGCTTCGATGGGAGGGATTGACCCTCGGTCTTATTGATTGTGAGGACTGGCTGGTGAGGAGTTGACTCTGTGGAGCAGAATTAACTTTAACAGGGCTCTAGTGCCTGCCCAGTCTGCCGTTTGGATGTGTCTTCCTCAGAAGCAGCTCTTGGCTGTGCTGCAGCTCCTTCAAAGGTCAAAGCAAGCCATTGGATGTTCTGGCCCAAGGGCCTCCTAGGAGAGACTCAATTGCAGGCCAAGTTTAGCTGCAGCCCGTGCACTTCTGGAGCCACCTGGTAAGAGTCACCAAGCAATCTTGCAGGAAAGTCACCCATTTTTTGGCTTATAGATGCCTTAAAAGGCCAAGCCACAAACCAGGGCTGGCTGCCACTAGTGCCAATCTTAGTGCTGCTTGGCAAGAGGTACGGGGCATGCCGAGGCCAAATAATGCTTCTTTGAGTTTTGTGAGACTTTGAGAGATTTTAGGAAAGTCTGCAGCATGAACCAAGACAGGCCATTTGTATAGAATAAACCACTGGATGCAGCTTGGGTGGGCCTGCACATTGGGAGAAGCATGGTCTCAGGGAATCCCCTGGGCAGAGTGACTTGTGTTAGCCAGGTTTATGGAGACTCAAGTATGGCGGCCACCTGTATCTGCATGATGGGAGAAAGGAGGCCTCAGTCAATGAACAATGGATACGGCCAGCCCTTCTGTCCAGGAGAAAGCTGTCCTTCTAGCTCATGCTCTGAAACCTGACATCTCAGTGTCTTCATGTGTCCCTGGCTCTTCTTGAGCAGCTGCCCCAGCACTGGAGCTCAGAGCAAGCTAGTCCATCACCGAGTACATCCCTACATGGGCCCTTTATGATGAATGTCTGCAACTCCGGCAGTCCGCCATCTCACTCAGCCACTGTCTCCACTGGTTTTTCATAGCCAGAGGTTGTGGAGACTTCTCTTTCTTGCACTAGGATCCTGGGCTGGGGATTCTAGTGTGGGGCTTGAATCCCTCGCTCGTGAGGGTGTGGTGGGAGCTCTGCAGCCAAGATAACCCTCTCGATTCTCGACTATGACATGCTGTTGTGGGACTGATCATTTCACGTCTCCGCCCCTCTTACCAGCCTTTATACATATCCTCAGTTGTAGGATTTCTGTTCAGCCGGACCTCAGGCGACTCCCATTTATGGCTGCTCTGTAGTTTTGTGGTAATTTTGTTGTAGTCACAAAAGGAGACACGCACAGCATCTAGCTTCTGTGCCATCTTAGTCGGTCTCTAAAATGCATTTCAAAGATATTTCAGTCTGAATCAGAGAACAGACATCAATCTCAACTCCAAATCTCTGATATAATTTTAAATGGCTCTCTTGCTACCAAAGTTACTATTTGGGGAAGGACACTATTGAAGATTTAACCAGAGGGAATGTTAATTTTTCATATTAAATTCAACTTACCGGAACTGCCATACTTAGAAAATTAGATAAGAATTATCAAGCTCCAATGCAAACTAGAAGAAACTAGTTATCTTCTGGTGACTAAAGTTTGAGGCAAGAAATGATGAGATAAAAATTAGCAGGTAAGGAAAGGCCTGATTATGGAGAGCAAGAACCTCTTCTCAACCCAGAAACAAATACATTATCCTGCATTTGCTGTGAAGTCACTGAATTCTTTTAAATAAAGAAATGCCAAGATTGGATGAGCATTTTAGGTAAATTAATCTCTTAACAATGTGGAAACCTAAATATGAAATCCTAAATAGCAACAGATTTTCTCATTCTAAAAGAGACTACAAAAACAAGAGTGATAATTTCTTGTATATTTTCTGAATCGGTGTGGTTTTATTTTCAGAGACTCACTAGTGGCAACAGAATAACATTTAAAAGAAGACCCTTGCCATTTCAAAGTCTCTCATTCTCTTTCCCAGGATTATTTTCTGCTGAAGTTTCTCAGGTTAGAGTCTAAGGGCAACAAGACTCTTTTTCTTGTCCAAAAAAAAGTTCACTTTCTTGTCCACTGAAATCCAGATCATCTGCACTTTCCTCCATGAGGTACTTCTTTATCCTTCTGAGGCCATCTCTTCTTCCCCTTTGCTCTCTCAGAACTATGTTTCAACCTCTATTGTGCACTTACTCTTTCTCACAACATTTTTATGTTATTATATGCATCCTTACCACTACCTTCCAGTACTTTATGCATTGTAATTGTTTAATAATTTTTTAATGGATAAACCTCTATATATTGCTTTTGACATGAGAGTTTTTTTTTCTCTCAAGAGAATGTTTAAATGTATGTATATGTATATATGTATATGACATACATCAAGCACATGTCAGACATTCTTCTAAACCACATAGGCCAAATGAGAGCAACATTGCCTCTAAAGAGGCAAAACTTGGTCCAGGGAGGATAGGCACAAAAAAATTTAGTTATTATATAATTTTTAAACCTCCAAAGGTACTAAAAATCACACAGGATGGGAATAATTTTAAAAATATATCTCAAAAGACTTTATACAGAGTGCAATTTCTTAAAAACTGAGAAACATATTTTAGACACACAATAGAGGACAGACAGATAATATACTTACTCCAGTGGAAGTTAAGTTCTAGAGAGAAAAGACAGACCAACACATGAGTATACAAGCAACATGAGAGAGTGGAAAGTATCCTGACTAAACCAAGGTGAATAAACAGGTTTTGTGATATATTAACAGAGGCTGCTTTAAATTGAAAGGTAATGGTTGACTTCTCTATTGGTATACTCTTTAAAATGAGTGGATATCTAAATGACAAGAAAGAGTAAATATTCTAAAATGTAGAGTAAGGGAATTTAAGACAGGGAGAACAGTTAGTGCAAAAGTCTTATGATAAAGATTGTCTTTTTATGCTTGAGGAACAGAAAACCTGTTGTAGCTTGTGAGTAGATAGCTGGCATGAGAAATGAAGTCAAGAGAAGGTGCTTTTTAACATGGAGAGATAACAGATGATTATACATTAATAAGACTAATCCAATACTAGAGAGTTAATACTAGGGGAAAGAAGGGAGAATTGCTGTACTGATGTCCTTGTATGCAATAAGGATTAGAGCTCAATGCACAGTGTGAGAATCGATTTTAAATAGGAGCATATTTTTTACCTATAGTACAGTTGGCAAGAAGGCAGAAAGTGTATATACAAATGCTAATAGTGGCTGTTCTCTTCTGATGACTTATATTTTCTGAATAAAGTAGGAAGCAAGATCATCATCAGCTGAGAGTGAGAAGTGAGAAGGAGGTGTTGTAAATGCATATGAGAATTGGCTGTAAAATAGTTCTCTAGGAAAAAAGGAGAGTCAGTGGACTAAGAAAAATGGAATAATTTTCTAGGACTTATATTTTATGTGTGAATAGATTCCATTAAAAACAGAAAAATTTTATCATGATGCCTGATAAAATATTATAGTTATTCTTATTTAATATATAATACTTTTTCCATTATTCCCAAATGCAGAGCAAAATAATTTGATACACACGCACACAGAAACACATATAATGTCATTTATCATGCCATTTACTTAATCAATAACAAATAATTTTAGATATACATCATATGATGTTATTAAAAATAAAATAATGAGAAGAAATAATATAAATTTATCTTTTTATAAGTTAGAAAATGGGTAACAGACCACACAGATCTATAAACTTTTAATACCAACTGCTTTAGTAACTCTTAGAAAAGCCTTATAATAATTTAGTTTTCAATGTTTAATTGTATTTATTAAAATTGTGTTAACGTGTTTATTTGTGCTGGTAAATGCAATTAACTTTTTATATAAAAAAATTATTGTTTTGCCTACTTAGGTTACATGGTAGATATTTTCTATAAATAGAACGAGGCACATTTGTAACTCTGAGATTTTATTAAAAGTATATTTAAAGCATAAGATAAAATAAAATTAAATATTTTAATGACAAAGATCTATTAAAAATATTATTTTTTAAAACTGAGAGCATTGGATTAAATTTGGTGAATTTAAGTAAAAATAATAGATTAGTAGTGATATGATATATTGGTAATTTATTTCTTTATACTAACAAAAAATTAGAAAAGTGAATGACTCTAATATTTAAGAATTAAAATGATATGGCAATTAAATGTTTTCATATTTTACTTTCTACAGAAGTAAAAATTATTTAATTAAGACGTCAGCTGACAAATCTGAAAAAGTATACTTGATGATAGCTCACTATAGAATTTTTGGCTTTTAACTCATAAGAAATTGAAGGAATTGACTGATATAATATGGCTATTATAAAATGCCTTCCATTTCTATCTACTTATATTTATAAACAAATTTCCTGGAGTGACATCAGAAGCATGGCAGAGTGAGAGATGTCCCCAGATCTCTCCATTTAAAACAACAATAAGCTGAACATCTAAAACTCAAAAAAAAAAAAAAAATACACCCAACCTGCACACAAGCACATCTGAGTGAGGGATCTGCAAATAAGAGCTGCCACAAATTCGAACCGTGGGAGTCGGGGGGTGGGTACATGGGGAGAAACAAAGAAGCTGCCTTTTGCACCCACAGCTCCCTGCAGGAGGAAGGGTAGGAGAGAAGGTGCAGGAGGTTCCCTGAACATGACCTGCCTGAGAGAACTGTGAACTACATGCAGTGGCAATGCCTAGCGATCAAGGCAGAAAGCAGAGAAGCAACAGTTGATTATTACCAGTTATAGTTGCAAAACACAAGGCTGAGCTGCAGCCTTCATCCTCCAACCCAGGGGCCCCTCCTCTGATATCTTCCAAAACCAAAATCTCCAGAGCCCCAGGGGAATATAAGCAAATGCTTCCAAAACTGTTGCTAACGCAGAAAGGGACTGAGAGTAAGGGTAGCGAGCCTGACTGAATATTTACAAGAAAAAAAAAAAAAAAAAAACACCTCATTTTGAGACATTTATATAAACCAGTGATCCAAGAGACTTAGACGCCACCTACTGGAAACCAAAAGAAAAACTCCTTCTTAACAACAGACTGAAGAGAGACCTTTATATAATAAATCCTCTTTCAGGAAAAAAATCAGAATACACTTCCATTAATGTCCAGACAGAGAAATAGTACATTAAACACCATGAACAATCAAAGTGACAAGGCAGCTCAGAAAGAAGGAGAAAAATCTCCAGAAAATAAGCTTACAGATATAGAAATACGTGATTTAAATGACAGAATTCAGGATGATACTTTTGAAAAAACTCAAGGAGATCCAAAATTATTCATATCAACAATTCCAGGAACTGAAAAAAACAACTAGGTCAGCAAAATGAGTTTTTTAGCAAGGAGACTGAAACCCTTCGTGTTAAATAGATCTTCTGGAGATGAAGAACACAGTGAAAGAGATGAAAAATAAAATAGCAAGCTTGGGAAATAGAGTTGACCAAATGGAGGAAAGGATCAGTGATGTCGAAGACTGCAATCTAGAAATAAATCAGAAGGAAGAGAGAAAACAAAGAATGAAAAACAATGAGAGAAATACAAGAACTAGCTGATACCATCAGGAAAGGAAACATAAGAATAATGGGCATTCTCAAAGGAAAGTAAAAGGAGCAAGGATTAGAAAGCATTTTAAGACAAATAGTTGATGAGAATTTCCCAAATCTAAGGAATGAGCTGGAGCTTGGAATTCAAGAAGTCAACAGAACACCTAGTCAAACCAAAAAGGCCTTCACCAAGACATTGTATTACAATTATTAAAAATCAAAGACAAAAAAAGAATGCTCAGGGCAGCCAGGGAAAAGAAAATGGTAGCTTATAAAGGAAAACCCATAAGATTATATTCAGACTTCTCAGTACAAACCTTACAAACCAGAAAGGAGTGGAATCAAATATTCACTCTATTAAATGAAAGGAACTACCAGCCAAGAATCTCCTACCAAAAAAGCTCTCCATTAGATATGAAGGAAAAATAAGACCTTTCCAAACATACAAAAATTAAAAGAATTCTCCACTATGAGGCCTGCATTACTAGAAATACTGAAAGAGGTCAGCTCACCTAAAACAAAATGACAAAAAAAAATACATAACTAGGAGTAAGGTGACTAGTAGGCAGATAGAAGCAAAAGAGTGCAACCCTCTCTAAGAACAGGGCATTATAAGCCACGAGGGAATTCTCCACTATGAAGCCTGCATTACAAGAAATACTGAAAGAGATCAGCTCATCTAAAAAAAAAAAAAAAAGACAAAATGAACATAACTCCGAGTAAGGTGACTAGCAGGCAGATAGAAGAGGAGCACAACCCTTATTAAGAACAGAGCATTATAAGCTTAAACAATAAGTAGAGATTTGCTATTGAAGACAGTTACGAATGCTCAGCATACATAGGGACAAATTGAGACAACAATGACTGAAAAGGGGACAATTCAAATGCACAAAGAGGAATGGTGACAAGGCACACCCAGAAGAATCCAAATTTGCAAAGGGGAATGGAGATAAGACACATACAGAAGAAAATGGACTAATATATATAAAACTATCCTCTACATATTCGTAATGGTAACCTCATGCCATAGATTAGAAGGGACAAATTGAGACAACAATGACTGAAAAGGGGACAATTCAAATGCACAAAGAGGAATGGTGACAAGGCACACCCAGAAGAAAGAAGGCTACTACATATACATAACTATTCTCTATATATTCGTAATGGTAACCACATGCCAAAGATTCAGAACTGAAGTATGTAACATGAAACAAGAAAGACCAGAGAGAAAATCCACAAAACCCAAATGAAATTTTAAAAAATAGACACACAAGGACAAGGAAGCAATGGCAACACTGAGCTATCAGAAAGCAAAAGATAAAATGGTTATAGAAAAACTTCATATTTTGATAATCACCCTAAATGTAAATGGACTGAACTCACCAATAAAAAAGCGCAGAGTTGCAGATTGGATCAAAAAACAAAACCCAACCATATGCTGCCTCCAGGAGACTCACTTCAGTTCCAGAGACAAATATAGACTTGAAATGAAAGGGTGGAAAATGATATTTCAAGAAAATGGCATTCAGAAAAAAGTGGGAGTAGCGGTATTAATATCAGATGAAATAAACTTCAAAATAAAATATGTAAAAAAGATACTGAGGGACACTTTACAATGATAAAGGGAATCATACACCAAAAAGACAACACTTATTAATATCTATGTTTCTAATCAGGGAGCCCCAAAATATATAAAGCAATTACTAAAATTACTAACAGAACTAAAGGGAGAAACAGACCAAAACACTACCATAGTAGGGGACTTAAAACCCCGCTGTTGGATATGGACAGATCATCTGAACAGAAAATCAATAAGAAAATAACATCCTTAAATGACACATTAGACCAACTGTGTATAATCAATATTTTGAGAACCTTTCATCCCAAAACAGCTGCTTATACATTCTTCTCTAGTGCACATGGAACATTTTCAAAGATTGAGCACATACTGGGACACAGAGATAGCCTCAACAAATATAAGAGGGTTTAAATCATACCAATCATATTCTCTAATCATAATGCTTTGAAGCTGGAGATCAACTGTAAAAAGAAAGTGGGAAAACCCCTAATACATAGAGATTAAACAATGTGCTACTAAAGAATGACTGAGAAGAAATAAAAAGAGATCAATAGATATGTAGAAATGAATGGCAACATTTAAACATATTAAAACTTTTGAGACACAGCAAAAATGGTAATAAGAAGAAAGTTCCTATCATTACAGGTTTATCTCCAAAAACAAGAACGAGCCCAAATAAACAACCTAATGCTTCATCTTAAAAAAAAAAAAAAAAAAAAATAGAAAAGGAAGAACAAATGAAGCCTAAAATCAGTGGAAGGAAAGAAACAAAAAAACTTTATGCATACATTCATAACAAAAAAGAATAGAAATAACTGCCATTATTATTATCTTATTCTAGCAATTGATAATATTAATCTATGAATATATAAACTAATAGAAAAGAAAACCTCATTTAACTTATTAAAAACATATATTGAAGAAAACTTATTTAACTTAATTTTATTTTTTTAATTTTTAAAATACAATTCTATCATTTCCACCAGTTGTTTACCACTTATATTGTCAGAAGAAAAATTTTAAATTAGAGCCTTATGACTCCGGAGAAATTTAGAAAAGTCATTTTGATATACATACATGTTTTTCTTATGTAGGTATATGACAAGTAATGAATAGAAGACTTTCCAGAGTCTGATCAAGATGATGAGGTAGGTAAATGCTGTGCTTGCTTCTTCCCATGATCACATTAAAATTACAACTAAATTATAGGACAATCAACATGGCGAGCCATCTGAAGACTAGCTGAACAGAAGTCCTGTAATTAAGAATGTAAACAAAAGGCCATTTGAGACTGGTAGGAGAGGCAGAGACACTTAATAGACAGGCCTCAACCCATATGTGGTGGTTGAGAATCAAGGAGTATATCTCAGCTGTGGAGAGACCTCTTGGTGAGAAAAGAGTCCCAGCCCCACACCAGGCTCCCCAGCCTGGAGCACCAGTGCAAGGAAGAGGAGTCCTCACAACATCTGGCTGCAAAAATCAGCAGAAATTCTATCAGTCCTGGTGAGGCAGAAAGGCTTCTAGAAACCCAAGTGTCCTCTTGATGGGCCTGGAGACAGACTCACTTGCTCCCAGGTACTCAACCAGGCTCTGCTGCAGGAAAGGTGGCTCTGGAGATACCAGAGACATACAAGGAGATACTGAGATGTATAGATTCAAGGAGAGGGATGGAAAGACAGCCAATATTTTCCTTGTGTTAAGCCCTCCTCCCATGCAGCCTCCAGGCAGCCACCATCTTGTCTGTGTTAAGCCCTCCCCTCACACAGCCAAATCTGAATCTGCATTGGCCTGATAAACTCTTCTCACTTCACCTTTTTGACTCCTTGAGACCCCACCCCACACCACTTACACACCAGACACTTTCAGAGGATGACAGCCATTCAGAGCACATGCATCTCAGGAGGCTCCTTCAGCAGCAAGCCACTCCCACACCACAGGAGACATTTAAAGGAGTGGACAACCAAACCTGACCTACTCTGAAGTATTTCTTAGACAACTCTCAGGTGTCCATGAGTCCAATGTAGACGTAACTACACTCAGGGTGTTCTCAGTTTATTGTTGAATGGCCCTAGGCTCAGCACTGGTGCCAAACATGAATCTGCATTAACTTGGTGAACACAACTCACTCCACCCTGGTGACTTCTTGAGGCCCCATTTCACCCACTTTGCATACTGTCCAAAGCTCGTTTAGTAGATTTTCCATACAAATGGCCTGTCTTGGCTCATGCTGCAGACTTTCCTAAAATCTCTCATAGGTTCATAAAACCTAAACAAGTAGCTTCTGGCCTCGACATGCCCCATACTTCTTGCCGAGCAGCTCAAGCAAAGCACTAGCAGCAGCCAGCCTTAGTTTGTGGCTTGGCTTCTCAAGGCACATCCAAGCTCAGCATGGGTGGCAGCAATCTGCAGATTGCTTGGTGATTCATGGCAAGTGGCCCTAGGCAAGGCACAGGCTGCAGCTAAACTTGGCCTGGAGTGGGGCCCTCTCAAGAGGCCCCTGTCTGCATGCCCAATGGCTGGTTTTAGTCTCAGCCAGAGCAACATTCAGGAACATATTTGAGAACAACACACCCAAAGAGTAGATGAGGAAGGCACAAGAGGCCTGCTAAAGTGAATCCCACTCTGTAGAGTAAGCCCCTGCACAACAGCTCCTCCACTGTAGTCACCAGCAAGTCCTCACAACAGTTCAGCCCCAGGGTCAGTCTCTCCCATTGATGAACAAACAGCAAACAAGGCTCAACTACAACAGGAGGGCACACACAACCTATACAAAGAACATACCTGCAGCACCTAGTTCAGGTTAGGAGACTGAGCCATTGGGACTCACAGCACACCTACTACATAAGGGAATTCTACTAAGACTGGGAGACATTGCAGCCTTACTTAATATATAGAAACAATGCAGGAAGCAGCCAAAATGGAGAGACAAAGAAACATGTCCCACGTGAAAGAACAGAACAAAGCTCCAGAAAAAAATAAACAAAATGGAGATGAGAAAACTACCAGATGCAGCATTTAAAACACTGATTGATTATAAGAATGTTCAACGAATAGAAGATCTCAATGAAAACTTAAACAAAGAGATAGAAATAGATAACATTAAAAAAATATCAGTCAGAAATAAAAGATACTATAATTGAAACAAGAATACCTTAGGAGGAATTAACAGTAAATTAAATGAAGGATAAAGCCAGTAATTTAGAGATAAGTAAGCAGAAAACATTTAATCAGTACAGCAATGATAACAACAAAAATTAAAAGAAAAAGAAATGAAGATAGTTTAAGGGGCCTCTGGGACAACACCAAGGGTACCAACATTTGCATCATGAGAATACCAGAAGGAGAAGAGAGAGAGCAAGGAATTGAAAACCTATTTCAAGAAATTATTTCTTGAAATAGGTTTTCAATTGAAAATTTCCCTAACTTGGTGAAAGAAATAGACATACAAGCCTGAGACGCGCAGTTTCAAACAGCATGAACCCAAAGAGACCCACACTGAGACATATAATAATTAAAATGCCAAAGGTCAAATACAAAGAGAATCCTAAAATCAGCAAGAGAAAAGCAATTAGTTATCTATAAAGGAGCTCCCATAAGACTGGAAGCTGATTTCTCAACAGAAACGTTGCAGGCCAGAAGGGCTACTCACAACATTTTCAAAGTGATGAAAAGCTGGGACCTACAACCAAGATTACTCTACCTAATAAAGCTATCATTTAAGATCGAAGGACAGATAAAGAACTTCGCAGACAAGAAACAGCTAAAGCAGTTCCTCACCACTAAGGCAGTATTATAGAAAATGTTGGAGAGACTTCTTTAAGAAAAAAATATATGTATAAAAAATAAGTCAGATAGAGAAAGATAAATACCATATGATTTCACTTGTATATGAAATCTAAGAAACAAAACGAACCAACTAATCAAAAACAGACTCACAAATACAGAAGACAATCTGGGGATGGCCAGATGGGAGGGATGTTGGGGGATTGGAAGAATGAGGTAAATGGTTTAAAAAGTACAAATTAGTAGTTGATAGATAGTCATAGGGATGGGGAGCATGACATAGGGAATGCAGTTCGCATTAATGTAATGGCTAAGTGGCGAGCCAGAGGAGAGAAAGAATTAGGGGAATCATTTTATAAACTATGTAAACGTCTAACCAATATACTGTATACTTGAAACTGATAATAAAAAATGTTTAAATATGAATAAAGAATGGCAATAACTACATATCTATCAACAAGTACTTCGAATGAAAAAGAATTGTGTTTTAGTCAAAAGATAGGGTGACTGAATGGATAAGAAAACAAGACCCTTACATATGCTGCCTACAAGACACTCACTTCAGGTCAAAAGACACACACAGACACACAGACTAAAAATAAAGAGATGAAAAAAAAAGATGTTTTATTAAAATGGAAACAAACAAACAAATCTGAGATAGCAATACTTATACCAGACAAAATAGACTTTAAAACAAAAGGTAAAACGAGACAAAGAAGGACCCAGTTAATATACTTCTGGATATTTATTCAAAGAAACTGAAAACACTACTTTGAATGGATATGTACATTCATATATTCATTGCACCATTATTTACAGTAGCTAAGATATAGAGACATCCTGGGATATTACTCAGTCATAGAAAAGAATGTAATCTTGGCACCTACAACAACATGGATGAACCTAGATCATATTGTGCAGATTGGAGTTTAGTCAGACAGAGGAAGACAAACGTCATAAGTGGAATCTAAAGAAGAGGATAAATAAACAACAGAAAAAAACTTATAGATAACAGAGAGAATTTCGATAGATGTCAGATTATGGGGTGGGTGTGGGTAAAGAAGGAAGTGGATTAAGAGGTACAGATTAGTAGTTACAAAATAGTCATAAAAAAAATAGAGTATAGCATGGGGAATACAGTCAGTAGTATTGTCATAACTATGTATGGTCTCAGAAAGGTACTGGATTTATCAGGTAATCACTTCATAAGTTATGTAAATGTCTAATCACCGTGTTGTACTCCTGAAACTAGTATAATACTGTATGTCAACTATAATTGAAAAAAATAATATATAAAAATTAAAAAAGAAGAGGTCATACATATATACAATGAAATATTACTTGGCCATAAAAAAGAATAAAATCTTACCATTTGTGACAATATAGATAAAACCAGAGGGAATTATACTAAATGAAATAACCATGATAGAGAAAAAAAAAAAAAACTATGTGATTCTACTTTTATATATAATCTAGAAAACAAAATAAACAAACAGAATAGAATGAAATACAATTTGGAAAAAAGAAATGGCAAGATTGTAGATCTATAGACATTTTTCTTATAGTTTTATTAATTTAATTATAAGAAAACTAGATTTGTCTAATAAAAATGCCATCCTGCAGCAAAAAAAAGTGAATTGTTAAAGTGTTTCTTTTAACTGATTTGTGTTTTATAAATCATAACAATAGGTATTAAAAATAGTAAATATAATAAAAATCAAAAAAACATTGAAACTGTTCCTGAGGAAGAATCGATATTAAAATTTGAATAAATTCTTAAATAAAGACTTGAAACAATATATTTTAAATGTAGTCAATAAATTAATAGAAACCATGTCTAAAGAACTAAACTAAAATATTATCAGGCTATCTCACCTAATAGAGAATATCTAAAAAGTGTAAGAAACCTGTAGTAATTACAGACTTTGAAAGAGCAACATCTGAAATTAAAAATTCACCACCTGACAGGCTCAACTGCAGGTTTGAGTTGGCAAAAGAGAAAAAAAAATCACTGAACTTACTATCTAGACTGAAAAAAAAAAGGACTGTTTTTGCAAAGGCAAAAATTAAATAAACAAATTTGACTACATCAAAAACTTTTTGCACAACAAAGGCAATCATAAACAAAATGAAAAGGCAACCTTCTCATGTACTGAATGGGAAAAAATATTCACAAATAATCTAACAAAAGGTTAATATCCAAAATATATGAAGAATGCATATAACTCCATAGCCCAAAATCAAACAATCTGATTTAAAAATATTCGAAAGATCTGAATACACTTTTTTAAAAATTTTAAATAAAACATACAGACGGCCAACAGGTACATGAAAGATGCTTGGCATAACTAGACAGCAGGGAAATACAAATCAAAAATACAATGCGGTATCATCTCGCACCTATTAAAATGGCTATTATCAAAAAGACAAGAACTAACACTTGGTGATGATGTGGAGAAAAGAAAACCCTTGTACACTATTGTTGAGAATGTAAATTGTTTCAGCTACTATGAAAAGTAGTGTGAGGTTTCCTCCAAAACTTAAAAATAAAATACCATATGACCCAGAAATCTCACTCTTGGGTTTATATCTGAAGTAAATGAAAACACTAACTTGAAAAGATATGCCCCTGTGTTCTTGTGTCATTATTTACAATAGCCAAAATATGGAACAGTTGAAGTAGTATTCATCAATAAATAAATAAATAGAGATATGTGATATATATATAATGGAATATTATTCAGCCATAAATAATGAAATTTTGACATTTGCAATAATTGAATGGACCTTGAGGGCATTATGCTAAGTGAAATAAGACAGAAATATTATATGATCTCACTTATATGTGGGATCGTAAAACAAAACAAAACAAAAATCATGATTACAGAAATAGATTTGTGGTTACCAGAGGTAGGAAGGATGCCTAAATAGGTGAACAGGGTTATAAAATAAATAAGTTATGGGGATATAATGCACAGCAGGGTGCCTATAGTTAATAATACCATATTGCATATTTGGAAATTGCTAAGAGAGTAGATCTTAAAAGTTCTCATTGCAAGAAAAAAATTTTGTAACTATGTATGATGATGAATGTTAACTAGATTATTGTGATCATTTTGCAATATATATAAATATTGAATTTTATGTTTTACATCTATAATTAATACAATACTTTATGTCAATTATACCTCAATTAATAAAAATACTTCTGAGCTCCCCCTTCTTGCCATTACTATCTAAACTCAAGGGATCATAGTAAGAGTCTTACATTTGTTCTTCACTTCATGGTAACAGCAACTGGGAAAGAAGAAAGTTTTATTTAAATGGGTTGCAGGTTAGAAACATGAAGTTGCATACTGGTTTTTGTTTGTGTTTCCACTGGCTTGTTTCCATTGTAACTTATGTTCTTAACCCTGTCTAAATTTTATTTCTAATGTTGTGTAACTCCTGGCTCATAGTGGTACTAAATTGGATGCGTTCTCCAATGCTTTCTGAATTTGAAGATTATGCATCACTACTTCCTATACTAACCAGTAATCCACTTCAAAGCCTCTCTGAGAAGACTTAATTGTCCGATTATGTAACTTTTTGGAGACCTGGTGAATCAATCCATTTCCAATATACCTTTCATCACCTTCCCTAAGATGAGAAAAAAAAATCAAAATTCTCAAATATCAAATGAAGCAAGAAGATAATCCATATTCTTTCCTGTTTCTCTATGGTATGTTGCCATATATCTTCTACTATTCCCCAAACTTACCAATTCTAAATGTATTCATCAGCATAATTGAAATGAGAAGTGAAGATACCATTTATTTTTATTCTGGATTGTACTGGGGACTCTCCTTCATGAAAAAACATATCAAACCTTCCTCATCTAAATAAATACAAGAAACAAGAAAAAAAACAAGCAACTTTTAAAAAATGGTTCGAGAGTGGAAAGAGACATTCTAGATCTTCTAGCTCTAGTTTTATCATCTTAGGAAGATTTCCAATCATTTTTATCATTGGTAATCTAGTATCTTTATCCTCTGTGAACTGGTAAGAAATTGTCCCAAGGAAGAAAGGCAGAATCTAAAGACTGGTGCTTCAAGTTATTGTCTCAAACAAACATTTTCTTTACCACCAAATTTTACTTCCAAGAGTTGAAGGAGTGTGGCAAAAATCAGGTTTACATATTTTTTAAAACTTCTAAATATTTTCCTAAGTCATCACTGTCAAATTTCTAAGTTACCTGTATTTGTTTTCTCTTGGAACTTCTTGTTTCAATATATAAGGAAACTTGTAAACGCTTTCTTCTTCCTCATGCCCTCCTGTTTAAATTTATCCTTGGTAAGAGTTTGATGTTCTCAGTGTGCAATAATGAATAATCATAATAAATTTAAAAATCTGTATTATTTGTGCTCATGAAACTTATTCACAGATGCTCAAAACTGTGACAAAAATTTCTCAGATTAGCTCTCTGGGGAAACTTCATTATTTCCCACATTTCTAAAGAACAGGTATTTAGAAAAGCTTATGCTCAATTTCACATATCAACTACAAAAGCAAGTGGGAACCATTTTCAAGATAAGAAGTTAAGAAATAAATCTCAAGGCATTCTAGAAAATAAATTTAACTATTTCCAGGCTTCATCTACTTTGAGAGAAAGACACATCAATAAAGGAAATAAGTCTAAAGACCTAAAACAAAAGTAAAAATCTACAGGTCAGAGGGAAAAAAAAAAAGAAAGGGAAAGAAGGCAGCCCTGGAATATTACCAGTTAAGATGCAAACAGAAAATACTATATTTGGTTAACAAAGCATTTCAGGATATCATATCAAATAATTCACACCACTTATTTTTCACATGACCGACTTCATAGATTCAATTACAGTATGAATTCTCATGTATCCAAAAAAGTGTTGTCTCAATCCCACTCTCTCTAAAAAACTCCAAAGTGTTTATTGCATATTCTAATTGCAGATTTTGCAAGAATCTGAAAAATCAGCATTTTAAAACTGATATATTCCCATACTTCCTTCCCAAGTGTCTCTCCCCTAAAATGTGCTCCATATTTTTACTCTTTTGGTTTAGGCCCTGATTATTGATTTCCTCTATTACTGTAACTGTCATTTAATGGACTCCTTGACTCTCAGTGCATTTTCCTTATCCAATGGGTCTTGACCTTTATTGGAAACTCTTTATACAAAGAGCATAAAGAACACTTCATCTACAGATATGTACATATGCACTTACACAGGACATTTTGCCTATAATTTTAAAATAATCATATATCCATAAATCCCATCCCTAATCTTTTTAGCAATTCTGTACCCAAGATTAATATTTCCTACCCTAAACTACTCTCAAAACTTAAGACAGAATAATTACAAAGAAGTAAATGTGTGGTGACCCTATTTTACACAATAAAATTTAATATCTTTGCTATAGTACATAAAGTCTGTCATGACGTGAACTTCGTCTATTCTCCAGCCTCTAATTTGCCACTCATCCTCTTTTTTTTGTTCTAAACTATGTTAAGTTCCTGGAAAGTTACTTCCCTGCTATTCCACTGCTTTATTCAAGTTGTTCTCCCTGTCAGAAACGTCCTCTCTTTCATCACCTGGACACCCTCTCATGTTTAAAGATAGCTTAGCATCACATCCTCTAATAAAACTTTACTAAGTTTTCTTTTTTTCACCTCTGTCCTTTGTCTGGATTAGTTGTCACTTCATAAGCACCCTCTTTCCCAGAATGGACCTGCAGATTTTCACATAAACACATAAATCTGTGAATGTTTAACTGGAAATTTTCTGTGTTCACATGGCTTGGGAGGGTGTAGGAAATCATTATGATGGAGAAAAGTATCCCTTCCCTTTTCCTTACACTTTTTCCTTCCTCACAGAGAGAACAGGGAATATTTCTGACATGAACACTGCTTTCCACATAAAGCCAATGGATAGCTCACGGTGTGCCCTTCATTTCTTCCCCAATTTTCCAAGTAAAGATGGGTAAAAGTTTAACAGAGATAGTTCCATTGCTTCATACTTAGCCCTCCAAGAGATGTCTCCTCCAATTCTTAGAAGCAATCTTTATCATGGGACTACCAACTGCCGTTATTTATCTATCTTTATCATTTGCCACAGAAGCCTCCCTTCTTGGTTCATGTGTCTCATTAAGTCCCCTGTTAACACAGAGATTTTTTTCTTCTGCCTACATGTCTCTCCCTAAGGTTCACATATAACTCATGAGACTGCATGGTGAGCACACACTAGGCTGCCTCACTCTACTGCTTCATTCTTTCCTAGAGTAGCCGTGCACAAATATCTCTGTCCTCCCCATGTCCAGATCCAAAACTCTCATGCATATCAACTTCTGTCAGTTTTTTCTGTTTTTTTCAAATTTTTCCAAACATTTATGGAACATACTAAATGCAAACTCTGCTCTTTGCTGTAGTTATTAGAATATTTCCAAACTGCAATGTAATTATCTACCCTATTCACAGAGTATGAGCTCATTAAGACTAACAACTTTGTATATTAACTCAATATTCTAAAGCATCAAGTACATGATTGGCTCATAGGTATTAGAGGCACGTTGTTGTGAAAATTAAATAAGATAATGATTATAAAATTAGTATCTGGCACATAGTGAATGTTCAGTAAATGTTTGCTTATTATTATAGTTGCCGATTGTCAAGTCGATAAATTTAAAAAGAAACCTTAAACTATCTTTCATCTCTTAAAATTATTTTATAACTAACAATATCCAAAACATATTTTTTATAACTCTAGTTTCCGGATTTGTTATTATTTTTTTTAAGACACCAGGTGTCCATGTATCTAAAAGACATTTCTTGGTAAGCATTCTTATAAAATAGTCTCATTGAGAATTACAAAAATGTAATAGCCTACACATTTTTACAGCTCAGTACAATTTTTTGAGGCTATATACATTATATGGCAAAGAGAGAAATAGGAATAAAGCTGATGTTTTTATAATTATATCACTAAAAACATTAACACCCTCAGACAAAGAAGCAAATAAAAATTAATAACGCACCTAAGCAATACAGTGAATTGAAGACTTTAAGAGTGATAATAATAAAAGTATAAGTATAACAGACCAACTTAGCAAATATTCAGGTATTTAACACAGAGAACAACTTAGACAAATATGGAAATGCATAACAGGATATATTTTGTTATATTCATCCATGTTTTTATAATTATTTTTATAATGTTGATATAGACCAGAATTATAATTTTTTCAACTTTATTGAATTAGAAAACTAGTTGCTTGTATTTACATTGTACATTCAATGACTTTCTTTATTAGATGTGGCATACAATAATATACCAGTTTCAGTTGTATAGCGTAGTGGTCAGAGATCTACATAACTCGCAAAGCAATCACCCTCTTCTCCCTTATATATTTATTATAACACTATTAACCATTTTCCTCATGCTGCAATCCACATCTCCATGTCTATTCTGCAATTATCTATTTGTACCTTTTAATCCCTTTGCCTTTATTTGCAGTTGCCCACAACCCTGCTTCTGTCTAGTAGCCCTCAAAATATTCTCTGTATCTATAAGTTTATTTCCACTTTTGTTGTTGCTGTTGTTTATTTTGTTCTTTAGATTCCACATGTACGTGGATCATGCAATATTTGTCTTTCTCTATTTGACCCATTTCAATCAGTGCAACACCCTCTAGGTCCATTGAGGTAATATTTTTTTTCATCCCTTCCTATTAGTCTGTGTGTCTCTTTTTTCTTTTTCTTTTTTTAAATTAAGTTTATTGGAATAACATTGGTTAATGCCATTATATAATTTTCAGGTGCACATTGTAATTTGACATCTGTATATTCTATTGTGTGTTTACCACCCAAAGTCCAATTTCCTTCAGCTACCATATATTCAAACCCCTTTACCCACTTCGCCCTCCCCTTATTCCCCTATATTCGACACACTTTACCCAGGCTACCTCCTCTCTCCTCCCCCAACTCCTATCCTCTGGTAACCACTAGTATATAGTCCATGTCCATGAGTCTCTGTTTGTTTGTCCTGTTCATTTGTTGCTTTTAGATTTATATCCAATATATAAGTGATATCGTGTGGTTTTCAACTTTTTCTGTCTGCCTTATTTCGCTTAGCATGATTACCTCGAGGTTGTCACAAATGGCAGCATTTCATCTCTTCTTATGGTTGAGTAATATTCCATTGTATATATGTACCACAGCTTCTTTATCCAATCATCTATTGTAGGACACTTGGGTTGCTTCCCAGTGCTGGCCACTCTGAATAATGCTGCTATGAACATCAGTGCGAAAATATCGTTTTAGATATGGGTTTTCAAAACTTTGGGGTAAATACCTAGTAGAGGGATTGCTGGATCATATGGTAGATTAATTCTTAGTTTGCTGAGGAAACTCCATACTGTTTTCCATAGTGGCTGTACCAATTTTCAGTCCCACCAGCAGTGTATGACAGTTCCTTTTTCTCCACGTCCTCTCCCGCATTTGTTATTATTTGTCCTGTCGATTATAGCTATTCTAACAGGTGTGAGATGGTATCTCATTGTGGTATTGATTTGCATTTCCCTAATAGTTAGCAATGTTGACTATTTTTGGTCAACAAAAATACAGCTCAGTGCAATTACAGCTGTCCTCTAGGGAGAAGTGTCTGTTCCAATCTTCTGCCCATTTTTTCATCAGATCATTTGTTTTTTGTTGTTGCTGTTATTGAGTTGTGTGAGTTCTTTGTATATTTTGGATATCAGGCCCTTATTGGAGGCGTTGCTTGCAAATATATATTTCCCATTCAGAAGGCTGTCTCTTTAACTTGTTGATAATTTCTTTTGCTAAGCTGAAACATTTTAGTTTGATGTAGTCTCATTCATTTATTTTTGCTTTTACTTTCCTTGCCTTTGAGGTCAAATCCATAAAATCCTCTTTAAGTCCAAGGTCCTTGAGTTTAGTTCCTATGTTTTCTTCTATGCATTTTATTGCTTCATGTCTTATATTTAGGTCTTTAATCCATTCTGAATTAATTTTGGTGTGTGGTGATACACAACAGTCTAGTTTCCTTCTTTTGCAGGTGGCTTTCCAGTTTTCCCAGCACTATTTATTGAAGAGACTCCTTTCTCCACTGTACGTTTCTGGTGTTTTTGTCAAAAATTATTTGCCCATATAAATATGGGTCTACTTCTGGACTCTCGATTCTGTTCCACTGGTCCATGTGTTTGTTTTTCTGCCAATACCACGCTGTTTTGATTACTGTCACTTTGTAGTATAATTTGAAGTCAGGCAGAGTGATGTCTCCAGCCTCATTCTTTTTTATCAGGATGGCTTTGGTATTTCAGGTCTTTTGTGCTTCCATACAAATCTGATGATTTTTTTGTTTTATTTCTTTAAAAAATGTCAATGGGATTTTGATGGGATTGCATTAAATCTGTATAATGCTTTAGATTATAAGGTCATTTTAACTATGTTGATTCTTCCAATCCAAGAATATCTTTCCATTTCTTTGTATCTTTTTCAATTTTTTTAAATAGGAGTTTATAGTTTTCATTATATAGGTCCTTCACATGTTTCATTAGATTTATTCCTAGGTCTTTTATTCTTTTTGTTGCAATTGCAAAAGGGATTATTTTTTCCACTTCTTTTTCTGACACTTCATTATTAGAGTATAGGAACGCTATGGATTCTTGAATGTTGATTTTGTATCCAGAAACTTTACTGTATTTTCTTATTGTTTCTAGTAGTGTTCTTGTAGAGTCTTTAGGGTTTGCTCTATAGAGAATCAGTTTCACTTCTTTGTTTTCTATTTAGATGTCCTTTATATCTTTCTCTTGCCTCATTGCACTCACTAGAATCTCCAAAGTTATATTGAATAACAGTGGCAATAGTGGACAGTCTTGTCTTGTTCCTGATCTTAGAAGGAAGGTTTTTAATTTTTCACCATTCAGTATAAAGCTGGCTGAGGATTTGTCATTGGTGGCCTTTATTATGTTAAGATACTTTCCTTCTATTCGATTTAGTAAAGTGTATTGATCATAAATGGATTCTATATATTGTTGAAGACATTTTTGCATTTAATAATATGATCATATGATTCTTATATTTTAATTTGTTTATGTGGTGTATCATATTAATTGATTTGAGTATGTTGAACCATCTCTGTGTTCCTGGGATGAAGCCCACTTGATTGTGATGTATAATCTTTTTAAAATGTTGCTGTATTCAGTTCATTAGTATCTTATTTAGGATTTTTGAGTCTGTGTTCATGAAAGATATCGGTCTGTAGTTTTCTTTTTTGTGTGTTATCTTTACCAGGTTTTGGTATCAGAGTAATAGTGGCCTCATAAAATGAGTTGGGAAGTATTGTTCCCTCTTCAATTTTTGGGAAGAGTTTGAGGAGAATACATATTAAATCTTCACTGAATGTTTGGTAGAACTCACTGGTGAAGCCAACTGGTCCTGGACTTTTATTTTTTGGTAGGATTTTGGTGACTGTTTTAATTTTCATACTGCTGATGGGTCTAGATTTTCCAGTTCTTGATTCAGTCTAGGAAGATTGTATTTTTCAAGGTACTGGTCCGTTTCTTCTAGGTTATTAAATTTGGTGTTATATACTGGAAGATTGTATTTTTCAAGGTACTGGTCCATTTCTTCTAGGTTATTAAATTTGGTGTTTTTTGTAGTCTTGTATGATCTTTTGAATTTCTGTGGTATATGTCGTAATTTCTCCTCTTTCATCCCTGATTTTGTTTATTTGTATCCTTTCTCTTTTTTCTTTAGTCAGTCTAGCCAGAGGGTTGTCAATTTTATTAAACTTTTCAAAGAACTAGCTTTTTGTGGCTTTTATTTTTCTATTGTTTTTCTTTTCAATTTAATTTATTTCTGCTCTAATTTTGATGATTTCTTTCCTTCTGCTGACTTTAGACTTCATTTTTCTTCCTTTTCTAGTTTTTTCAGATGAAGCGTTAGGTTGTTTATTTGGGCTCATTCTTGTTTTTTGAGATAGTCTTGTAATGATATGAACTTTCCTCCTACGACCGCTTTTGCCATGTTCCAAAAGTTTGATATGTTGTACTATCATTATCATTCATTTCTTTGTATCTCTTGATGTTTCTTTTTATTTCTTCTCTGATCCAGTTATTCTGCAGTAGTATGTTGTTTGATCTCCATGTATTTGTGGTTCTTCCTTTTTGCAGTTGATCTCTAGTTTCAAAGCATTATAATCAGAGAATATGGTCGGTATGATTTCAACCCTCTTATATTTTTTGAGGCTATCACAGCATATAGTCGATTCTTGAGAATGTTCCATGTGCCCTAGAGAAGAATGTATAAGCAGCTGTTTTGGGATGGAAGGCTCTATAAATGTCAATTATGTCCAGCTGGACTGATGTGTCATTTAAAGATGTTATTTTCTTATTGATTTTCTGTTTGGATGATCTGTCCATATCTGACAGTGGGGTATTTAGGTCTCCTACTATGATAGTGTTTTGGTCTGTTTCTCCCTTTAGTTCTGTTAGTAATTGTTTTACATATTTCAGGGCTCCCTGGTTGGGAACAAAAATATTAATAAGTCTTATGTCTTCTTGGTGCATGATTCCCTTTATCATTATGAAGTGTCCCTTGATATCTTTCTTAACCTTTTTTATTTTGAAGTCTATTTCATCTGACATTAGTACTGCTACTCCCGCTTTTCTCTGAATGCCATTTTCTTGAAATATCATTTTCCATCCTTTCACTTTGAGTCCATATTTGCCTTTGGAGCTGAGACGTATCTCCTGGAGGCAGCATGTGGTTGAGTTTTGTTTTTGATCCATTCTGTAACTCTATGCCTTTTTATTGGTGATATCAATCTATTTACATTTAAAAAGGTGATTATTGAAATATGAGGTCTTCTTATAGCCATTTTATCTTTTACTTTCTGGTAGCTTGATGTTTATTGCTTCCTTGTCCTTGTGTTTCTGTTTTCTTTATTTGGATTGGCTTTTCTGGTTTTCCCTCTGGTTCTTCTTGTTTTATATACTTCAGTTCTGAATCTTTGATGTGTGATTACCAATACAAATATGTAAAGGATAGTTATATATATACAGTCATCCATTTTCTTCTGTGAGTGCCTTATCTCCATTCCCCTTTGCGAATTTGGATCTTTGAATCTTCCCCTTTTCAGTCATTGTTATCTCAATTTGTCATTATGTATGCTGAACATTCATTTCTATCTTGTTATAGCAATTCTCTTCTTATTATTAAAGCTTATAATGCCCTGTTCTTTGTAAGGGTTGCAATCCTCTGCTTCCGTTTGCCCGATAGTCACTTTACTCCTAATTATGTTTTCCTTTTTGTCATTTTGTTTTAGGTGACCTGAGCCCTTTCAGTATTTCCTGTAGTGCAGGCCTCGTAGTGGAGAAGTCCCTCAATTTTTGTATGTCTGGAAAGGTCTTAATTTCTCTTTCAAATCTAAAGGAGAGCTTAGCTGGATACATTATTCTAGGCTGGTACTTCCTTTCACTTAATAGTTTAAATATTTGATTCCACTCCTTTCTAGCTTGTAAGGTTTGTGCTAAGAAGTCTGACGATAATCTAACGGGTTTTCTTTTATAAGTTACCGTTTTCTTCTCCCTGGCTCCTCTGAGAATTCTGTCTTTGTTGTTGATTTTTGATAATTTTAGTACAAAGTGTCTTGGTGAAGGCCTTTTTGGATTGAGGTAATTGGGTGTTCTGTTGACTTCTTGAATTCCGAGCTCCAACTCATCCTTTACATTTGGAAAATTCTCATCCACTATTTGCATGAAAATGCTTTCTAGTCCCTGCTCTTTTATCTTGCCTTCAATAATGCCCATTATTTTTATGTTTCCTCTCCCAATGATATCAGCTCATTCTCGTATTTCTCTTACATTATTTTTCATTCTTCTTTTTCTCTCTTCTCTCTTCTGATTTATTTCTTGATTTCTGTCATCGATATCACTGATCCTTTCCTTCATTTGGTCGACTCTATTTCCCAAGCTTTTACTGCATTTTTCAGCTCTTCTCAATATGTTTTTTATCTCCAGAGTTCTATTTGGTTCTTTTTGAGGTTTTCAATCTTCTTGCTCTGCTCATCTAGTTGTTTTTTTCAGTTTCTGAAATTGTTGGTATGATTCGTTTTGGATCTCACTGAGTTTTTTCAGAAGTACCATCTCGAATTCTGTCATGTAAGTCACATATTTCTATTTCTGTAAGCTTATTTTCTGGAGATTTTTCTTCCTTTCTGAGATGCCTTGTCACGATGTTTAATGGACTATTTCTTCACCTGGGCATTATGGAAGTGTATTGAGCATTTTTTCCAAAAAAGATTTATTTTATGAAGATCTCTCTTTAGCTTATTGCAAAGAAGGTGTGTTTCTTTTGGTTTCCAGGTGTCTAAGCCTCTTGGATCCCTGCTTTATATAAAGCCTTAATAATGCCTTTATATAATGCTTTTATTTTCTTGTAAATATTTAATCATGCTTGCTACCCTCAGTTTCAGTCCCTGTCAGTGTTAGCAACAGTTTCAGGAGCATTCGCTCAGATTCCCCTGGGACTCTGTGGTGATCAGTCTCAGAGGGTATGGTGTCAGGCGCCTATTGGTTGGGGGATAGGGGTTGCGGCTCAGCCGGTAAAAATCAACTGTTGTTTCTCTTCCGTCTGCTTCTCTGCCTTCTGCCCTGATGCCTTGGCCCTGCTGCTGACTGTGTGGAATTCACAAACTCTCCCAGGCAAGGCTGTTCAGAGAAGACGCCGTACCTTTTCCCTTCCCCTGCTCCCCTCCCCTACTCCCTTCTGGCAGCTGCAAGAGGCAGCTTCTTTATTTCTCCCAGTCCACCGCCCAACACCCAGGGTTCTGACCTGTGGTAGCTCATATGCGCAGATCCCATGCTCAGATGTGCTGGTGAGCAGTTTGGGTGTTTTGGGCTGAGTTTTAGATGTTCGGCTAATTGGTGTTTCAAGGGGAGAAATCTGGGGATATCTCTTTCTTTGCCATGTTTTCTCGGTTCCTGTGTGTGTCTTTTAATCTGAAGTAAGTCTCATGTAGGCAGCATATGTAGGGGTCTTGTTTTGTTTTTTTACCCATTTAGCCACTCTATCTTTAGGTTGGAGCACTTAATTCTTTTCCATTTGAGGTACTTGTTGATAGGGATGTAGTTATTGCCATTCTTTATTCCTATTTTCGATACATGTTTTTTCTTCTTAAAAAAGTCCCTCCAACAGTTCCTGATGTTGGCTTGGTGCTGATAAATTTCTTTAGCTTATTTTTATCTGGGAAACTCTTTACCTGTCCTTTGGCTCTAAATAATAGCTTTGCTGGATAAATTAATCTTGGATGTAGATCCTGGATTTTCATCATGTCAAATATTTTGTGCCAAGCCCTTCTGTTCTGCATGGTTTCTTTTGAGAAATCAGCTGCCAGTCTTATGGGTGCTCCCTTGAAGGTAACCAACTGTTTTTCTCTTGCTGCTTTTAAGATTTTCTCTTTGTATTTAACCTTTGGCATTTTAATTATAATGTGTCTTGGTATGAGTCTCTTTGGGTTCTTGGTTTTTGAGACTCTGAGAGTTTCTTTGGGTTTTATGTCTATTTCCTTCATAAGGTTGGAGAAGTTTTCCATCATTTCTTCAAATACCTCTACAACGTCTTGTTTTCCTTCTGCTACCCCTATGATGTGGATATTTTTATATTAATAGTGTCCCATAGACTCCTTAAATTATTATTATAGTCTTGACTTCTTTTTTCTTGCCATTCTGATTGAGCATCCCTGGCTTCCCCATCATTCAATCCTTTTCTTTATTTACTCAGTTTATTCCACTGAATATACTTTTTATCTCTAATAATATGTTCTTCATTTCTGACTAGTTCCCTTTTATAATTTCTATTTTATATTTGTTATCTCTTTGTTAAAGTTCTCATTGAATTCAACTACACTTCCCCTAAATTCATTGAGCATCTTTATAACCAGTGATTTGAACTCTGCATCTGTTAGAGAGATTGCTTGACTCCATTATTTCTGGATCTCTGTTCTGTTCTCTCATATGGTTTCTGCTTCTTTGACTTCCCATTTTTGCTGACTTTCTGTGTCTGTTTCTACGTACTAAGCAAAACTCCCGACTCTCCTGGGCCTTTTGGTTTGGCTTTATGTAGTAGGTGTCCAGTGGCATAGTCTTGAGAGGAGTTCAGCTGCAGGCCAACTTTAGCTTTGCCTGTGTATCTCCAAGGCCACCTGTTAAGATTCAGCAAGCAATCCTCAGATACTGTGCTTATAGTTGCCTCAAGAGACCATGCCAGAAACCATGGTCAGCTGCCACCAGTGTGAGTTTAGGCACTGCTCAGCAAGGAGTACCTAACTCCTGGAAGACACACCAGGATGTGGCTTGAGTTGGGTGGTGAATTAAGAGAGGTGGAGTTTCAGGGAACTCTCTAGGTGGAGCAACCTCTATTTTTCAGTTTGATGATGTCTCAGCTATGGAGGTGCTGAGTCCACACACTGGGAGGGGAGAGGGCTTAACAGAGGAACAATAGATATCGCTGGCACTTCTATACAGATTGTATCTCACTTCTGGCCCTCACTCTGACAACTCAATGTCCCCCTGTAAATCTCTGGTGTCCCCTGCACATCTGACCCAGCACTGGTGTTCAGAGTGAATGGGTCTGTCACTGTGAATGTTTACTTGCAGACATGACTCCTTTAAGAGGCATTTACAGCTGCCAGCTACCATTGCTATGGCCTCTGTCCCACTCAGCCGCTAGAGACCAGGCAGCCTTGTGTCCTCACCCCATTGCAGGGTGATTTCTTATATCTCTCCCTAGTTGTAGGGCTTGTTTATCTAGATTCCAGGCAATTTTCCTTGCTGTCTTCTCCTGGTTTCTGTCACAACTTTGACTTGGTTGCAAGAGGGATGAACAGAGCCTCTATCATCTACACGATTTTTTTCTCTCCCAGAATTATAATTTTTAATAATGTTTTCTTTTTTTTTTTTAGCAGCATAACCTTGAAAAATTATATTAAAAAAATTTAGTTCTGCTATGATAGGTAAGTGTGCAAGACTTCTACAGATTCTGTTTTTATATCCTTACTGCCTAAAAATCAGCCTTCCATATATCTCCCATAGTAAATCAGATTACTTTCTTCTCCTACTTAAAAAATGTCCAATAGATTTGTTATACACATAAAATTTTAAAAAATGTACATTTCACTCTGGCCCACAGAGCACCATAAGTTTCAGTCCCTGCCAACCTTTTAATTTCATCTTAACTCACATAACCACTATCTGCAAGGTATGAGCATCTTCACTTATCTTTTCTATCACTGAAAACTCCAAAATTTTTTAGAATTTTCTACTTGTTATTTTCCTTTGCTCAAAATGCTCTTCTACCTAATTTGTGCACACCTGGGTAATTCCTGTAAGTGCATTTTGCAGTTAAATGTCACTTCTTCAATGAAGCCCTTCTTAAACACCAAAATAATATAGTCACTCAGTCATAATCAATTGCAGTCCCTATTTTAACTCTCCATATGGTACTTACCACTGGCATCTTTCATTTTTTATTTGTTTTTACAATGTCTTCCTCTGCTATAATGTATATTCTATAAGTATAGTAATCTTATCATTTTTCCCCCACTGGTCTAGCAACAGTATCTTGAACAGTTCCCAGTACAGTGGGCACTGGTTAAATGGATAAAGAAAGGAAGGAATGAATTATGAGTGGGGTTCTTCTCTTTACATTTGCACAGTTGGTCTCCTTTCTTTTATTTTCCCACTTCTAAGTTCTGTCTGACAGATTCCTTCAAGCACTTTGAAGAATTTGAAAAATGCACACCTCTTTCAAATTGTTCCACATTCTCAGAAAGAGACATACTAAATCTAAACATAGAGAAATGTTGTTTATTTGTTGAGAGTAATCAGTTTTGTTATTAAGACACAGCATCCCACAGCCATGTATGCCCATTTCTTATTTTCTATATGAAAACATTTTCTCTCATGTAAACATAAGTTTTCAACCAGATCAGTAGACAAAGATGGTGATCACTGTCAGTAGTCTCATCTTCACACATTAAAGATAATGAGAAATTGATTTGCTTCTGGCAGATCTGTTTGTTCCTTTAGCTTTACTGAGATAGCAAAATGTAAAAGAAAACCAGATGGCTGTGATGAGGAGGAGGGATGGCTCTGGAAAATAAAGACAAATCAATGCAAATTTTGTGAGAATACTGAATATTTGCAGATTATTTTTTTCTCCTGTTTCCAGTTACATAAATTTTCAAGATATACACAATAGCTCTGCTATTAACATATTTTTTTAAATTATCCTAAATACATAATAAACTTTATTCTAAAAAGAGTACAAGACAACTTACTAATTATGGTATATTAATATTTTCCAACATCCCTTTAATGTAAAAAAGGAGGTAGAATTGTGCAAACATGACTTTTTAGTCCCTCTCAGACTCCTTTATAACCCAATGACCTTAGGTATCTTATTGTTCATTTATCTGATTTTTTATCTATAAATTAAGAGATTAATAGCTCTGCTTTACAAATGCTATAAATTGTAAGTAAACCTAAATAAATATCTAGCCATAAGCCCAGACTGGGTAGATGCTCAGAAAATTCTAAAGCACTCCTGCTGGTTAGATGGAGAAGTAGAGACATAGAATGTTGAAGTCATGATGTAATAGTAGATTTTAAGTTTCTTGATTTCCAGTGCAGTAGAGCAACATTCTTAGCTCTTTAATTTAACTGTTAATTAATTCCTTACAATTTACTCCACTTCCAACCTCCTTCCTGAAGGAATATAATTTTAAACTATTTCTATAATAAATCATTTAGCAATATACTGGATCCTACAAACTGTAATTACTTTTGTTCAATTAATTATGATATTTTTATTAGTATTCCTTCTAACAAAAGGAAATCTCTTCACATACATCCTTGGTTCCATAAATTCATGCCCTGTCAAAATCCACTAAGAACTATATCTTTTTTTCTTTAATAATTTTATTTTTCAATTACAGTTGGCATTCAATATTCTATCAGTTTCAGGTGTACAACATAGTGGCTGGACATTTATATAACTTATAAAGTGATCATCCAATAAATCTAATATCATTCGATACCATACATAGTTATTAAAATATGATTGACTATATTCCTTATGCTGTACTTCATATTTCCATGACTATTTTGTAACTACCAATTCATACTTCTTAATCCCTTCCCCTTTTTCACTCATGCCACAATACTCCTCACATCAGGCAACCATTAAAATGTTCTCTGTATCTAAAAACAACTTTGACACCTGATCGAATCGGTTTCGAATTTAAGTTCTTATGCTCACTAGTCTTGTCTTTTTGGGTAAGTTACTTTTTGAGCCCTGATTTCTTTATCCCTTTAAGCACGGGAAATACCAGCCTATAAAGTTGTGGGTCGTAAGTGACATATTGTATATAAAATGCTTATGTATGTAAAATGTTACCATTTGTCATCTTCAACCAGTGTACCACCATAAGCTTTAGGATTTTGTTTCTTTGATGATTTTTCTATGAGTCTGTTTCTATTTTGCTTATATATTTTTTTTTCTTTAGATTCCACATATAAGTGAAATGATATGGCATTTGTCATTCTCTGTCTTACTCCACTCAGCACAATACCCTCTCGGTCCATTCACAAAGTGGTAGATGACAAGATCTTTCTTTTTTTATGACTGAGTAACACCTCCTTTTTTTATTAGTCCATTGATGGACACCTAGATTGCCTCTATAGCTATTGTAAGTAATGTTGCAATGAATGTGTGAATACACATGTGCCTTGGAAGTACTTTGAGTTTCTTTGGATAAATACCCATAAGTGGGATAAACGGATCATTCTTCACCTCTTGTTACAACCTTTATTTTAAATTCTATTTTGTCTGTATTAGCATCGCTATGCTAGCTTTTTGTTTGTTTGTCTGTTTCCATTTTCTTGAAATATCTTTTTACATCCCTTTATTTTTAGTCTATGTGTGTCTTTTGATCTGAAGTGAGTCTCTTATAGGCACATATGTAATGGTCTCGTTTTCTTATGCATTTGGCCACCATATGTCTTTTCATTGAAGAATTTAATCCATTTATATTTAAAGTAATTTTTGTTAAGTATGTAGTTACTGCATTTTATTATTCAGATTTTTATATATTTTGTTCTCTTTTTAAAAAAGTCACTTTAATTTTTTTTGTTGTTGTAATACTGATGTATTGATGGACTACTTTAGCTTTTTCTTGTCTGGAAGACTCCATCTGTCGTTTGTTTCTAAATGATGATTTTGCTAGATAGAATAATCTTGGTCGTAGGTCCTTACTTTTCATCACTTTGGCCAATCCCTTCTGGCCTACAACGTTTCTGTTGAGAACTCAGCTACCAATTTTATGGGAGCTCCCTTGTAAGTAACTAACTGATTTTTTCTTCCTGCTTTTAATATTCTCTTTGTTTTTAACCTTTGGTGTTTTAATTATGATGTGTCTTGGTGTGGGCCTTTTTGGGTTCATATTGTTTGGAACTCTGAGCTTCTTGGACTTTTATGTCTCTTTTCTTCACCAAGTTAGGGAAGTTGTTCATTATTATTTCTTGAAATAGGTTTTCAATTCTTTGCTCTCTCTTCTCCTTCTGGCACCTCTATGATGCAAATGTTGTTGCAACTGATGTTGTCCCAGAAGCCCTTTAAAGTATCCCTATTTCTTTGATTCTTTTTTGCTGCTCTGATTGCATGTTTTCTGCTAGTTAATCCTCTAAATTGCTGAATTGATGCTCTGATTTATCTATTCTACTGTTGATTCCCTCTGATAGTATTGTATTCTTTATTTCTGACTAGTTTTCTTTTTGTTTTCTATTTCCATTTTAATGTTTTTTTATCTCTTTGTTAAAGTTTCCACTGAGTTCATCTACTCTTCCCCTAAGTTCATTATTCAATGAACCAGTGTTTGAACTCTGCATCTGTTAGATTGCTTATCTCCACTTTGTTTAGTTGTTTTTCTGAAGTTTCATTCTGTCCTTTCATGTGGGACATGTCTCTGTGTCTCTCCATTTTGGCCAACTCTCTGTGTTTGTTTCTATGTATTAGGGCTGTTATTTCTCTCAGTCTTAGTAGAGTGGCTTTATGTAGTAGGTGTTATGTGGGGCCCAGAGGTACAGTTTCCCTGTTCACTTGAGCCAGGTGCTCCAGGAGTGTCTTTTGTATGGATTTTGTGTGCACTTCTGTTGTAATTGAGCCTTGATTTCTGTTTACACACCAATGGGAGGGATTGTCCCTCAGGTTGTTCTGCTGTGAGAACTGGCCAGTGACTACAGTAGAGGAGTTGTTGTGCGGGGACTGACCCTACAGAACAGGATTTGCTTTAGCAGGGATCTAGTGCCTGCCCAGTCTGCCCTTTGAGTGTGCCATTCTCAAATATGGCCCCAATAATACAATGGCTTAGTCCAAAGCTGGCCACTAGAGAAACTTGCCCCAGAGTCTCCTGGGAGGAACCCAAGCTAAAGTTAGCCACAATATTTGCCCTGAGATTACCACCAATCTGCAAATGGCTGGACTTATTATAGTCTTAGAAGTACCTCAAGAGGCCAAGCCATGAACTGAGTCTGACTACCACTAGTGCCAGGCTTGTGGCTGCTTATCAAGGTGTATGGGGCATGTCAAGGACAGATGTTGCTTCTTTGGGGTTTGTGAACCTTTGAAAGATTTTAAGAAAGTCCACAGCATGAGCCAAGACAGGAAAAATTACTGAAAGCTGCTAGGATGGGTCCATATTGGATGGGGTGGGATCTCAGGAATCACCAAGGCAGGGTAACCAGTGTTAGTTACTTTGATGGAGACTCAGGTATGACATCCTCCTGAGTCTGCACAATGGGAAGGGGGAGAGTTCAATAAAGGAACAATGGCTCTGCTAGCACTTCTGTCTGGGAGAAAGCTGCCCTCCAGCCCTTGCTCTGAAGCCAGACAACTCAGTTCTTCTCCATAGGTCCCTGGCATCTTTTGAGCTCATGCCCCAGCACTGGGGCTCAGAGAAAGTGAGTCTGTCAGTGAGTAAGTCCATGTACAGGTCCTTTAAAAGGAGTGTTTAGTAGTCTAGCAGCCCTCCATCTTGCTCAGCTACAATCTCTGCTTGTTATCACAGCCAGAAGTTGTGAGGAATTCTCTCCCCAGCACTGAAGTCTTGGGCAGAGGAGCCTGGTGTGAGGCTGGTACCCCTCACTCTTCCAAGGAGATCTCTGTAGCTGAGATATCCTTCCCAATTTTTAACCGCCACATGCAGGTGTGGGACCAGCCAGTTCCATGACTCCATTCCTCCTACCAGTCTTGAGGTGGCTTATTCTGTTTATCCTTAGTTGCATATCTTCTATTCAGGTAGACTTCAGGTGATTCTCAGTGATGGTTGTTCTGTAGTTTAGTTGCAATTTTGATGTGGTCATGAGAGGAGACAAGCACGGCATTTACAAACTCTGCCATTTGACTGGAAATGTCTAACTATTAGTAATTTTTTAAGGCCAGAAATCTCATCTAATATTTTATATTTTTAATTCCCAAACAGTGCTACAAATTGATATTTAATTTTAATCAACTTTTTTTAGAGTTTATAATCTGAAAGTGTAGAAACTATAAATATATACAGTGTATTATATGAGTATATATATACTCTATCAAATACAATCATATTTAAAAATGTATAGTTAATATATTTACTGCAATGATGAAAAGATAAACGCTTCTGGACATAAGTTTCTCTGTCAAATATTTTCCATTCTCTCCACCCCTAACTTATAAATGTCTTTTATTATATCTTATTCTGAGTGTATAGAAAGCTATGCAGTGAGCTTACTCAAGAGTTTCCTTGACAGGAACCTAAAATAAAGAGTTTTTTGTTTGTTTGTTTCTATATGTGTGTTTTAATATCAGCACAGAGCTGAACATAGCAGCTGTTCAATAACTATTGCTAACTCTTAACCCATTTGGACAGAGCAGGTGCTGGAATAGAATGCATATGGAGATGGATGCTGCGTCCAGTGGCAGCTGAGTCCATAAATCTGCTGTCAGAAGCCCTCTCACTGACCGGTCCCATCAATACGATATTCTTATTTTTCAAAAACTTATGATTAAAGGTTATAAAAGGAGGTCCAAAGCCTGGTTTTAGAGAATTCATCACTTTTCAGACAGAGTTAGAATATATTTTTATATTTAAAAAAAACTTCCTAATTATAAAATAATAACAATAATGTCTTTATTTACTCTACACTAGAGAAAGAGGTGGTTGGACTATACAGCACAATGTAAAGAAGAATTTACTCAACCTAACTTTGAAACTTGGAATCTTCCACACATGTAATCATCAAAACACAAAACTAAAATGAATTAGATGTCCAATATGACATACATGTGGCTTTGTCAAAACTACTCCATTGTTTAATGTATATACTCACTTCTCAACTTGTTTTATGGTGTCAAAATGACCCTGACACTAACACCTAACAAAAACATTATAAGTAAAAAAAAAAAAAAATCGAATCAAGTAAAATATGAAAGAGTACCACCTCATAACCAAGTAAAGATTTTTTCCAGAAATAAAAGACTCATTCAACATTAGACAATTAAAATATAGTTTACCACAATAATAGAAAAAAGAGAAAATCATATGTCAATGGAGTCAGGAAAAGCAATGCTCATTCAGGGAAAAAAATTCTCAACAACCTAGAAATAGAAGAAAACTTTCTCAATTTTTCTTTAAGTTGTTAAGAAAGAAAAATGCTTAATCTGATAAAATGTATTTGAAAAATGATTATAGTTGATATCAAAATCAATGGTGGAATAATAGTTTTTCCCTAAGACTAGGAAAAAGGTGAGAATGTCCGCTACCAGCACTTTTATCTGCCATGTTATAGGAAATCCTAACCATTGCAATAAAAAAAAGAAAAAATATATAAAAGTCATGGTGTTTATATAAAAAGTCCAAGGAATCTACCTCTGAAAGCAACTAAAAATAATAAGTAAATTTAGTAAAGTCATAGTATATGAGATCAACATACAAAGAACTTGAATTTTTATTTGCTAGTGACCAACAACTATAAAATAAATTTAAATAATAAAATGTTAAAAAATCAAAACAAAATATCTAGGAATAAATGTAACAAAAATGTGAAAGATCTTTACACTGAAAATTAGCAAATATTTTTGAGAGAAATTTTCAAATACCTTAAAAATGGAGAAATATACCATGTTCGTGGATTGAAAGACTCTATTATTTAGAAGCCAATCCTCCCCACATTTTTCTAAAGACTTCTCAATACCAATCAAAATCCCAGTGGATATTTGTTGAAATTTTCAAGCCAATTCAAAAATTTACGTGGACATCCACAGTATTTACAATAGCCAACACAATCTTAAGACAATAAAAAAAGAAAGTTTGAATATTTATTCCACCTGATTGTGGAATAACTCTAAAGCTACAGTAATCAAGAAAGTGTAGCACTAGCATAAAGATAAAAACATAGCAGAGAAGAATTAGTAAAGATTCCATAAGTAGATCCACATGTACACAATCGATTGGTCTTCAGCCATGTTGCTAAGATAATACAGTGAGGGAAAAGTGTTTTGTTTTTGTTTGTTTGTTTGTTTGTTTGTTTTTAATTTAATTAGTTTTATTTACAAATGATGCAAAAACGATTCAATGCCTCTAGGGGAAAAAAATCATCTTGACCTTGACCTTAAACCACCCACAAAATTTCTTTGAGACTGATTATGGTCCTAAATATGAAACCTAAACTATTAGGCTTCAATGAGAGAATATAAGAGAAAAACCTCATGACTTTGGATTAAGCAAAGACTTCTTATACTAAGTAGAAAAAAAAAAAAAAAACACCAACTATAAGACAAAAAAAAAAATGGACTTTAATAACCTAATAAAGAAATGGACAAAAGATTTTTATGGATTCTATTTAATTATATGCACTCATCTAAAAATAAACCTCAGACCATAAGAAAGGATTCTTCATTTCCTATAGAAAATTGATAATATTTATTATTAATGAGTAAGTATAATATTTATATTTAAAAGCTTTCATATAGTGGAAAGTTAATGGTATTCAGATGCCAACGTCATGTCAGCCTTATACAAGCTGAATGTTCAAGTTAACTAAATTTTCATTTTCACATTTATTGATATAAGAGCAACATAGATTCTCAAAAAATGCTAGTTGCCTTACATATATCACCTCTTTCGTTCCTTTGCCCTTTTTATGTTTTGATATTTGTTGTTGTGGATGATGATGACAATGATGTCCTATGAGGAGCTCTAAAGTTCACTAGTGTTTTAACTCAGATTGCCTGGTAACAAGTTTAATCAGGAGCTAGTGCAGCAGCACCAGAGTTTCTAAATTGTTATGTACCCTAATCTTGACCTCATAATTATAAAAAAACTTATATCAGATTTAGTCATTACCATTTATGAATACTCTATTTCGTGGAAAGCTCTTTATTATTATTCTTTATAATATTTTATAAAGATTAAGATTAATAAAAATATGAGGAAGAAACTTTGCCTGAGAAGCACCTTTCCAAATTCATAGGAAAGAAATAATTTTAATATATCATTTTGTCTTAGGAAACAAATCTATTTAATTTTAAAACAATATATTAAAGCAAATTAATGTGGCCAAGAAATGTTTTTGGTTCTTTGGTTGCTTCAAACTGATGTTGAAACTAAAACAAACGAAGTCACATTATTTTTGGAATGGTTGTTGCTCTTGATAGTACAAGAGCAAACACACATATTATCAAACACTTGGAATCTGCCAAAGAAGTTATGTAAGAAAATTAAAAGTCTGCAAGCCAGCTGAAGTGTAGAAAAAGAAATGGACAACCTAGGAGAAATTCATTAATTTAAAATGTTTAAAAGATTTCAAAAGTTTTGGATAGAATCTTACTTCTCACATATCTGTGATTGCACATCAATAGTTTATTTCTTTAGTAAGTTATTAGTTATCATTATCCTTTATTTGCTACTTGAAGCATCTATTTTATCATAAGTGTAGGCCTACAATGAGAAATCAGAAATAGGCAAAAGCTTTAAACAGCCATTTCACTAAAGTAGATATGGAATTTGAAAATATACATAGGAAAATGTTCAACATCATAAATCATCGTGGAAATGCAAATCAAAACCACCCTAAGTTACCACTACATAACCACTAAAACGACTTTTTTTAATGATAATGACAAGTGCTCACAAGGGAAAGGAACAATTGGCACTTCATTTATTGCTGATGGGATCATAAGATGGTCTAACTACTTTAGAAATTGCTTATGCACTTCCTTTTAAAGTCAAGTATACACCTACCTAACAATTCCATTACTAGAAATTTATTCAGAATAAATAGAATGTATATGACTAAAGTGACTTGTAGAAATTGTTTATAGCAGCCCTACAATAGTAAAAAAAAAACCTCTAAATAACCCAAATGTCCATGAACAAAAGAATGAATACACAAATAATTTATATCCATGCAATAGAATATTACTGAGTAATTTACTAATAACATGAATTAATCATTATACCAAACAAAAGAAGTTTGACACAAAAGATAATATTATTTCATTACATAAATTTTATAACAGCAAATCTAAACTATTGTAATAGGAATCACATTAATGGTTGCTTCTGGATGAGATGAATTGACTAAAAAAGAACACAAGGAAAGTTTCTGGAATGATGGAAATAGTTTTTATTTTTATAAGGTGTTGGTTTCATGAATGTGTACATTTATCAAAGATGATTGAATTGTACACTTAACAACTATGTATCTTATATGTAAATTATATATCAATAAATAATATTAAATTAACTACTTTACTTATATATAGATATATTGTATTTTTAAATAATGTGCTAAAAAATATATGTAATAGTATAGAATAAATTGGTTTAAAAATATTTTTATAACTTTTATTATAGCTAGTTTTTTGTAATCCCATGTATTTTATTTCACATGTTTAAGAACAATTATTCTTAGGTAGATTTTATGTGACTGCTAGTATGTTTTGAAAAATCCTGTGCTAAACACAGGACTTGAAAACTAATCTAGCTACAGAAGATATAGTCTTATTCACTACATGTGGAAAAGAAATGTATAAACTCAACATTCTCTATTTTAGTTATAACTGGGCATTAAACTGAAGCCAAAAACTGGAAGCCACAATTCCCTATTTACTAATAAATATTAAAACAGTTTATTTAGAAGATGAGCACTCACCAGCCATTATGCCTTGTTAGTAGTTAGGGAAGAGGTTAATGAATAATCACATGTTAATTAGCATACATTTAAATCTATTTGCATTCTACATCTTGTTTTCAATGATGACTTTCCGTCAGTTGAGGAATAGTCAACTCCCTGGTTTTTATCCTTCTTTACTCTGAATTTATTTAAAACACTTTCATTAAATTGCCGAGAGAGATGACAAATCACAGAAGCTGTCTAAAAAATTTAGTTTTTTAACTTCTCATAGTTTCTTGGAAAATGAAAAAGAAATGAGAACTACAGTGATAATATTATTTAAACAAGAGAAAATAATTATGTATGTGGTTTAGGAATGGCAACTACAGTATTCCTCCCTTATCTGCAGTTTCAATTACCTGCACTCAACTACAGTCCAGAAATATTAAGTGTAAAATTTCAGAAATACACAATTCATAAATTTTAAATTGTGTACCATTCTGCATAGTATGATGAAATCTCATGCTATTCTGTTCCCTCTTACCTGGAGAGTTGAATCCTCCTCCGTTCAGCATATTCAGACTGTATATGTTCCCCTCCCCAACCATTAGTCACTTAGCATTTTTCTCTGTTGGTTATCAGATTGACCGTGCAGTATCACAGTGCTTGTGTTCAAGTGACCCTTATTTTATTCAATAATGGCCTAAAGCACAAGAGTAGTGATGCTGGCATTTTGGATATGCCAAAGAGAAGCTTCTTTGAAGCAATAAGTGCTTCCTTGAAATGTAAGGTGAAAGTTCACTTAAGAAAAACATGTGCTGAGGCCACTAAGATCTATGGTAAGAACAAATTTTCTATCTATGAAACTATGAAGAAAGAGAAATCCATGCAAGTTTTGCTGTCACAACACAAACTTCAAAAGTTACAGCCCAAAGTGCATGATAAGTGCTTAGCTAATATGTAAAAGACATTAATTGTGTGAGTAGAAGACAGAAACAGAAAACCTGCTCTGATCAATGGTAAGATGTTACTCCAGAAAGCATTGAGCCTATATAAAGTCTTCAGCAAGGGATCCCTTGAAATGAGTGACACCAAGTCATTTACTGTAAGTGAGGAATGATTACAAAGATTTGGGAATAGGTTTGGACTGAAAATTATAACAAATACTGGAGAAGGAACATCTACTGGTGAAGAAGCTGCTGTTGCATTTCTTGTAGAGTTGAAGAAGTTGACTCGGCTTTTGTATTGTTCTGGATTTCAGGCATCCACTGGGGATCGTGGAAGGTATCTAACTCAGATAAGGGGGAAACTACTGTATTTATCTTTTTATGTTTTATAATTCAAAACAATTCGCTCAAATTAAAAAATTAAAAAGTTACATATCAGGTGCCTAAAAACAGTCTAGTTAGTAAAAGCATCTTAATGTGTGTCACATTACGTTGTTATCACTTCACACTGGACGAGAAAAATTCATATAGAAAAAGAAAATTGTCACTTGAAACATTAAAGAGTATACTTTAATTTATTCTTATAGCGACTTTACTTCACAGGTTGGTTATCAAAGCTCTTTCTTTTGTTAGTTTCCTTTTAATCAAAACTATGAAAACTAAGATTTACTTGCAAAATTATTGTTTTATTTTTTCTTAACAAAGTAATATGTATGTCTATATATAGTATGCATATATATATATATATATATACACATATATATCTATGTCTTCTTACCAAGAAAACTAAAGTGATTCTATAATATAGTTTATAATAAAAATTCTAAGAACTGATACTTGAAAATTGTCACTAAAGATATTTCTTAGAGAAAATTATATTTGTTAGACTGTTGCAGAAAACCATCTTTGTACTCTCAAAGTTAAATATCATTTTTGTAGAGATTGATTATACCCAAAAAACCTTCTGTTAATTGGGTAAAATCAACTTCTATAGAATAATAATTAACAGACACTTCTCCCAAGAAAAAATACAAATGGCCAACAGATATGTAAAAAGATGCTTAACTTCACTAGCTATTAGGGAAATGCAAATCAAAACTACAATGAGATACCACCTCACACCTGTTAGAATGGCTATTATCAACATGACAAGTAACAACAAGTATTGGAGAGGTTGTGGAGAAAAACCTTCATGCACTGCTGGTAAGAATGTAAATTGTTAGAGCTACTATAGAAAAGAGTATGGAGGTTCCTCAAAAAATTAAGAACAGAATTACCATATGACCCAGTCATATCTCCTTTTGGGCAACTACCTTAAATTTTTTAAAACATTTTTTGTAAAGATATATGTACCCCTACATCCATTGCAGCATTATTCACAGTGGCCAAAGCATGGAAACAACTGAAGTGTCCTTCAATAGATGGTTTGATGAAGATGTGGTACATTTACACAAAGGAATATTACTCAGCCATAAGAAAAAATGAAATAATGCCATTTGCAACAACATAGATGGATCTTGAGACTATCATTCTAAGTGAAATAAATCAAATGGAAAAAGTGCAAACCGTATGATTTCACTCATGTAGAATATAAAATTGAAAGCAACAAATGAATAAGACAAACAAATCAATCTTATTGATATAAACACCAGTATAGTAGTTATTAGAGAGAAAGAAGGGCCAGAGGGACATAGAAAAGGGTAAAATGGGTGGTGAAAGAAGAAGATTTGCTTTGGTGGTGAACACACAATGCAATATACAGATGTATTATAGAATTGTATACTTGAAACTGATATAATTTTATTAACCGATGTCACCCCAATTTTAAAAATAATTTTAAAAATTAAAGACATACTTATAGACATACCTATTTATAAATTTTACATATAAAAAGATTCAAAGTTATTTTAAGAACTTCAAAGACTCTTTTTTTCCATGATAATGGTGTCTGGTATTCTACATTGGCCTAAAGAGGTTACTGTAAGGAGTGTAATATCTATGATGGAAGAAACCACACTTTTTTGATGTGTAATTACCTATACCTATTTAATAAATGGCAAATGGTAGGAGATCAAAAAATTTAAAAGGTAAATATGACATATTTTAAAAAAAGCAGAAAGCAATTTGTTAAAAGCTATAAACAAGTCATGAATTTTGGTCTCATTCCTTTGAAAATTATAAGTTATTTTAAGATCCCAAAATGGAGAGAAACTTTATCAAAATTTTGAGAAAATAAAATTTCGAATTATAATTACAACCACATTGGAAGTCCTCAGGGCCAATGAACTATTATAAAATTAAATTTTGTGATGTTCAGGAAAGATGAAAAGTAAGGAAATATAAATAAGAAAATGTTAGAAGGCAAACTAATACATTTGTAGCCAAAGAATTTTAATAATTTTGGTTTGCATTCCTAATTTCAGACTGTTAGACTAAATGGCTATAGCTCCTAGAATATAAAAGCAATCAAAATTTATTCTGTCATATATATTCAGTCTAAATTATACTATTTAGCTAAATGTTTAATGTTATTTAAAATAAATGTCCTCTGGAAAATCTTTGACTCTATCACCCATTAGCTGCCAAGCAGCTAGTCAAAAGATGCTCATAAGTCTAAAAAATTTTAATTTTAGAAGCCCCGCCTTGGGAATGCAACATATCTAGAAATTATTCCAACAGTAAAACAGAGGAACATTTTTTTTCTCTTTAGCTACAGGCAAAACCTAAATTATAAAAATGACCATTAACCAAATTTTAACAGATTATGATGCTGAAAATCACAACCAAATGAAACAACTGCACTCCTTCCAATTTTACAGATTTCTCATTCTCTAAAGTTTGTATAAATTCCTCTCAAATAAAGCTTAAGTCGTTCATGAGCTAAATGGCATTATATTAACGCTATATAGTCTTACACATGAATTTAGCAATTACTTTACATGAAGAGATATATACTTTCTTATTCAAGTTTCCATGTAATTATTTTATATTTTCTCATTTTATTCTCAGTGAAGGCTTATCTTAATCTTTATGTTGTTATTGATGTGTTTAGAACATTTACACTCAATGTAATTAGCTACATGGTCAGGCTTAAATCTACCATTTTATTATTTGTTTTTCATTTATCACGTCTGTTCTTCATTTCCTGTTTCCTCCTTTTCTACTTCTTTTAGAATTAATTAAAAATTTTTAAAATTATCTTTTACCTCATTGGTTTATTAGGTATAATTATTTTATATCTTAGTGGCTGCTCTAGAGTTTGTAGTATACATATTTTATTTATCACGGTCCACTTTCAAATGGTATTATACCATTCATTTATATTGAAAGAGCTTTACAACATCATGCTTCCATTCTCCACCTACTCTTCATTGTTTCAATGATGTTATCCACTTTGTTTCTCATATGCTATAAAAACCACAACACATTTTTATTATATTTGCTTTGAACAACTACCTCTTAAAGAGATTAAAAAATTAGACAAATATCTTGTGCATTTATTTATATAGCCACCATTTCTGGCACTTTTCATTCCTTCAAGCAGATCTAAATTTCATTCTGGTACCTGGTGTTATTTTATTTGTGCCATAAAAATAAAAAATTCCTGTAGAATTTCTTGTAATGTAGGACTTTGTCCATGAAATGTCCCAGAATTTTTTTTTTTTTGAAAAAATAATCTTTATTTAAGCTTCATTTTGGGAAGATTATTTTTAGGTATAGAATTCTAGATTAACAAGTTATTTCCTAGTTCATTAGAGATAGCTCTTTGTTATTATTTTGTAGCATGCACGCTTTCTGACAAGAAGTGGGCTTTTATTTTTATCCCTGTTCCTCTCTATGTAATGTTCCTTTTTACCCTCTGACTGCTTTTAAAATATTTTTCTTCATTAGTAGTTTTTTAAAATTTTATTTTTATGTACCTTGTTGAAATTTGTTAGTTTGGGTGTTTTGTTTGTTTGTTTGTTTGTTTGTTTGTTTGTTTTAGTGTTTCTTTACTTAGGTTTCTGAACTTATAATTGTCATCCAATTTGTAAAAGAACTTTTAGCCATTATTTTTTCGAATACTTTTCTATAGCCATCACATACAGAATACTCTCCACTCTCTAATATATATTATACATATAATATTATATACATATATGATATTTTCTCCATAGGCTATTGATGTTTGTTCATTTTCTCTATGCTTAATTTTGGATAGTTTTTATTGCTAAATTTTCTGCAATGTCTCATCAGTTAACTACAACTGGTAAGATTTTTGTACTATACATTGTTGTTTTTATCCAGATATTCCATCTAGGTTATTTTCATATATTCCATTTCTCTTCTCATTATGTGCATGTTTTCCTCTATTTTCTTGTACTTGTAGAAATAATTACAATTGCTATTTAAGATCATTATCTACAAATTTCCTTATTTTTGTCATTTTGGTCTGTTTTTATTGACTGATTTTTCTCCTGCTTCTTTAAATGTCTGCTAGCTTTTTATTGGATGCTAAACCTCCTGGGTGCTGGATTTTTCTGTATTCTTTTAAATAGTGCTGGGTGATGTTATAGCATATAATAAAATTTTAAGTATCCCCTGCCTTCTAAAAGTTCATGCTATGCCACTTAACTTTTACAAAAGTTCTACCTTAGTACCTATTTTGGCTAACCTAAAGAAATATGAATAGGATCTTGGCTTTTACAGATAAAGCCAATACCATCTTAAGGAAGGTTTTCATAAAAGCAAAGTTGCATAACACAAACTTTCAGAAAGTGGGGTATACTCTTTGCTTTATATCATTTTGCTTATGAAATGTTTATAGGAATGATCTATTTTCAGAGAGCAGGAGAAGCCTGTTGAGGCAATCCTTTTGAGGCTTGCTTTTAAGGCTTGTTCATGTGGGTAAAGTATACCATTTAGTCTACAGTTAATTTAGAACTACTACTAAGGCAGAAGAACCCTTTAGAAGATTCTATCTGATAGACTGTGTATTAAGGTCTTTCCACTTGAGAAATGGGTACACAAATTATTTCCAGCTCTTAGTGAGCACTGGCAATTGTTAGGCTTACTGGTTTTCAATTCTCATCCCCTCTACCTTCACCCCTAGCCTTGAAAAGTCTCCTCTCATGCATGTGCATATCAGAATTCAGTGAAAGACCTTCTGCAGATCTTAGGGATTTTGACTCCTTGAATTCTGATGTCTGCCCCCTGAGCTTATTGAGACAATTGATCTCTGTTTGAGTTCTCCATGTGCTGTGGCCTATAAGTAGTAAGCTGCAATAATCAAAGAACTCACCTTGTTTCTCTTCTCTTGGTTTTTTCCTATTTTACAATATTTGATAATAGTTGTTCCATATATTTTATCTAGTTTTCTAGTTGTTTAATGCTGAGGAGTAGATCTGATTCCTGTTATTCCATTAGGACCAGAAGTAGAATTTCTAGCTTACTAATTACAATTTCTATTCATTTTATCTCTATTTTTCTTGCCTTTTAAAATTTTAATTTAATAACTATTTTTTATTTTCAGAATTTATTACTTTCATTTTTTTAAAATTTCCCCTTTTCGTAATTACTCTTTCGCATTACTCTTCCTTTAGAGTTAAAGTGATTTTTTGTTTAGTCTAACTTGTCAAATTCTTGGGAGGCTAAGTTCACTTGTTCCTATTGCAGTCATCATTCATGTTTTGTTTAATTCTTTCATCAGCTTTTCAAAGGAAATTTAGCAAGGCTGTATTACAGATTATAGTTATCCCTCAATCTCCAAAGTTTCCAGGACCACAGTGGATACTAAAATCTGAGGATGCTCAAATCTCTTATATAAAATAAGATAGTATTTGCACATAACCTACATACATCCTTCCATATACTTTTAATCATTTTTAGGTTACTCATAATACCAAATACAATGTAAATGTCATGTAAATGGTTATTATATTATATTGTTTAGGGATCAACTTTCCAGAATTTTTTTTCAAATATTTTCCATCAGTGGCTGGTTGAATTTGCAGATGTAGAACCTGCAGATATGAAGGGCTGACTATACTGACATTATACTTTCTTAACTCAGATATCCATTTTGGAAATTTTAACATACAATCGATTATGTTATTCCTTCTCTAAAAATAATGTAAATTCACTCATTTATCAAATAGTGTTCCAATTGTTGTACCCTCAAGATTTTAATTTATAGAGCCTACTGAGTGATGATAATAAGAGGCTAATGCCATTGAAAGATTTATATTACATTCATTTTTCAAGAGGAGGCACATCGTGCCATGCAAGGTCACATGAAAGCACCAGGTTTGGGCCAGTCAAAAGATGAAGTGAGGGGAAAAGACTAAGCTGGAGACTTCACAGGGATTTCTATGCAAAAGGCAAAGCAGGACAAAGTAAACAGCTTAGGATGCATGGGTTGAGTAATTTTGATGGGCTTTGGGCTATAGAGGTGGTCTCTAATTGCCTGGTACGTGAGTTGATTTAGGGCAGGGAAAATATGGGATTGATGTGTGAGAATTAGATAAGGGGCTATAGACTTATAGACTGATGTGTGAGAATTAGATAAGGGGCTATAGTCAGTAGTATTGTAATAAGTATGTATAGTGTCAGGGAGTACTGGATTTATAAGGATGATTATTTCATAAGTTATAAAATGTCTTTTCACTGTGTTATACACCTGAAACTAATATAATATTGTTTGTCAATGATAATTAACAAAAATAAAAATAGAAAAATAAAAAAGAATAAAGGTAATAGAATAATAACAGTATAAAGAAATTTAGATTGAATTACTTGGAGGAAGCAAAATATTTGCTCATGAGAAAGGTGGAGATTTTTGAGGATCAGATTGAACAAATATGAAGTACAATTGCACTCCAAAAGGTCAGGAGGAGCAGATGTGGATGATCTTTCTGCTCTTAAAGAGGTTTTAAAAGAAATCCATTTAATTAAAATCTATTTAATCAGAAAGGTTTTCGTTGTTATTGTTACATGATCAGAAAGAATGATTGGGCCCCACACAATTTAGAAAGGAAGAGAGGCAGCTAACTAGAGTGATCCCTGAGAGGGTGTGTCTGAAAGTATTGCATAAACATCATTTCTTAACATATTTTTTTCTCTGATTCAAGCTGATTTTGCTCAGATAATGACATTATGACTCACTTCCTTCCCTCACCCTCTTTTCCTCTGTATGCTCGCTCCTTTGATCATTAAGCCTTAGGACATAAGATTAACTAAGCCTCAGTACTGTAATTACAAGGACAAAACTTTAGTCCTATCCTTTAGACTAAGGATAACATTTTGTCATCAGATACGTTTCAGCCCATGCCCATAGAGGGAAAACAATAATTCCACCAGCAACAGGACCAGATGGGTTGGCACCATGGCTGATTCCAGAACTGGACAAAATGATCAATTACCTCAGCCCCTTCCAGCTGTCTAATTAGTAGCACTCAGAAGCCCGACTCCCTTGGTTTCAATGACTACCCCTTTTTCCTTATGTAATCTATACTCCCAAGACACCCAGGGAGCCAGGCCTTTGAGTGATATCTTGCCTGTGTCTCTGGAACTTGCAAATCTTTAACAAACCTTATTTTCTTTGCTGAAAAAATAAAAAAAAAATTGTAATGGTCATGACCTATTAAACTGATTTCTTAACCTACTAATGAGTTATGATCCACAGTTGAAAAACATTCATTTAGACAATGATGGCTTAAATAGCCATGCCTACTGTTCTGAGCAATTCAACTATTCTGAGTAATCAAAGACCCAATAAAGACTGTTTTTTAGCTTCTAAAAAAAATTTAGTTTGAAAGAGCTACTCTAGATATTATAATTATCTAACTTATGTAATTCAAATGCTTAGATAATTCTAAAACTATTAATTGCTACAAAATTTAAATGTTATTGTGATCACATTGTCATCACTTGCAATTCAGAGTGTTTTTAGGCAGCTCTGTCCACCCTAGTTTAGTTGATTCTATCCAAAGTCTATAATAATTCCTTTTAAATTTCTTGCTTTCTAAGGTGTTAAAAATAATTTCTATAAAGTTTTAACTTTTTGAGTATGTTTGTATGTATTTTGCTTAATGTTTTAAAAGTGGACTCTGATAATAAATGAACAGGTAACAAACTTGCAATTGGTAAAAACATTTTTTGAAGCTATCAGACTAATACAAAGCAATGGAATTGTTTTCCTTCTCCTTAAGCATTAATTAGGAATATGATCTTCTTCAGTTTGAGGAGAATAAAATATTGGTTCATTTATGTCCTATTTATTTTGTGGTTGTTAAATAAATTTTACTTACAAAATTTTATTTTTTACCATCATCAAAAAACAGTCATTATCTTTTAAAAGATTTAGCATATCCTGGCTTTTTTGTTTATTTTTACTTTTCTATAGCATAAATATTAAGTCAAAGATGTTTATATCCAATATACCTTGTCATAACAATGTTTAAGCATTGTTCACAATACATTAAAATATTCTTTATGGAAAGCATAATATGAAGTGCTTTATTAATAAACTAAGTAATATTAGTGGGAACAGTATTAACTTAGATGCTAATGATTATAATGATATAAACTTACTCTTGGTTTCCATCTTCATGTTATGTCTGAAGAGCTAGTAAACGTGCACTTATATTTCTATTTGTATTAATCATGTTTTCTATTTTTGTACTTTTTGATGTTCTGACATCTTTAAAAGAATTTTGGCCACGGAGAGGCTGCCCCTCCCAGGGTTAGCCAATTCATAGAGATGGTTAAGGACTCAGTCGGAGTCATGCTTCTCATTTGCAAACCAACTGGTCCTAAGAAGTCTATATTCTCCGTGATATACTCTACATTTTCATCGCTTTCATGGCTATTTTGTAACTATCAATTTGTAACTCTTAATCCCCTTTCATCTTCACCTATCCCATCACTTCCCAATCTGACATCTATCAAAATGCTCTTTGCATCTATAAGCTTGTTTCTGCTGTTTGCTTATCCTCCTCTCTAGATTCCATTTAACATTTGTCTTTCTCTGTCTGACTTGTACAGTACTCTCAAAGTCCATCCATGTTGTTGCAGATGGCAAGATTTAATTCTTTTTTTTTTTTTTTTAAATATTTTAGGCGAGGCAACTCTTGGTCAGCCTCACAGATTGCAAGGACCTTGTCAGTTTACAATTCCTTACTTTTCTATTTTTTACACCTACAGCTCCTGGTCTTCCTAGGTGGTCTTCCATCCAAGTACTAACCAGGCCTGACCCTGCTTAGCTTCTGAGATTAGACAAGATTGGGCTTATTCAGGGTAGCATGGCTGTAGACAATTTCATTCTTTTTTATGGCTGAGTACCATCCCAGGATGACTCCATATCGTGGCTACTGTAAATAATGCTGCAAGGAATATATGGATTCACATTACACTTCAAAGCAGTGTTTTGAGTTTCTTCAGATAAATACTCAGAAGTGTATTTAACTGAGTCCTTCTTTATCTTTTGTTATAGCCTTTGTTTTAAAATCTATCTAGTCTGGGATAAGTATTGCTACTCTAGCTTTTTTGTTTGCTTGTTCCCATTTTCATGAAATATCTTTTTCCATCTCTTCACTTTCAGTCCATGTCTTTCAATCCGCGTGTCTTTACACCTGAAGTGAGTCTCTTGTAGGCAGCATATGCAAGGGTCTTATCCATTCAGCCACCCTATGTCTTTTGATTGGAGCATTTAACCCATTTGCATTTAAGTAATTGTTGCTAGATAAGTAGTTATTTCCATTTATTATTCATATATTTTTTTTTTCCTTCTTCTTCTCAAAGAAGTCCCTCTAACATTTCCCATAATACTTGCTTGATGATGATGAAGACCTTTAGCTTTATTTATTTGTTTGTTTGTTTGTTTGTTTGGTCTGGGACACTCTTTATCTGTCCTTTGATTCTAAATGATAGTTTTGCTGGTTAGAGTAAACTTAGTTGGAGATCCTTGTTCTTCATCACTTTGAATATTTCTTGCCAATCCCTTCTGGCCTACAAAGTTTCCATTGAGAAATCAGCTAACAGACTTATGAGACCTCACTTGTAGGTAACTAATTGCTCTTCTCTTGCTGCTTTTAAAATTCTCTCTTTGTCTTAAGTCTTTGACATTTTAATTATTATGTGTCTTGGTGTGGGCCTCTTTGGGATCATCTTGCCTGGGACTCTCTGAACTTCCTGGGATTGTATGTCTATTTCCTTCACCAGGTTAGGATAGTTTTTCATCATTACTTCTTCAAATAGGTTTTCAATTCCTTGCTCTCCCTCTTCTCCTTCTGTTACCCCTATGATGTGAATGTTATTACGCTTGATGTTGTCTCCGAGGCTCCTTAAACTATCTTCATTTTTTGGATTCCTTTTTTATATTGCTGTTTTGATTGGGTGCCTTCCACGACCCCATCCTCTATGTCACTGATTCAATTCTCCATTTTATCCACTCTATTAATTCTTTCTAATATACTCTTCATCTCAAATATTGTATTCTTCATTTCTGACTGGTTCCTTTTCATGTTCTCGATCTCCATTTTTATGTTTCTATCTCTTTGTTGAAGTTATTACTGAGTTCATCTATTCTTCCTCTAAGTTCATTAAGCACCCTTATAACAAGTGTTTTGAACTCTGCATCTGTAGATTGCTTGTCTCCATTTTTCTGGCGATTTGTTTTGTTCTTTCATTTGGAACATGTTTCTTTGTCTCCTCATTTTGGCAACCTTCTTGTGTTTGTTTCTATGTATTAGGTAAGGTTGCTATGTCTCTTGGTCTTAGTAGAGTAGCTTTATGTAGTAGGTGTGCTATGGGCTCAGTGGCACAGTCTTCCATGGTCACCTCTGCTTTATATACCACTGGAGGTATAAGGAAACTTAATATTAATGAGCAATCTTTCAATTCTCAGAAGTATGCAGTCCTAGAAGATTCAATAATAAGACCTCTTAATGCAGGGTCTCTGCTTCAGAATAAATATGTTTCATAAAGTAATGGTGATGAATCATGGGAAGATATTCACATATTTTTTAATTAAATAGATTTCTTTTAAATCATATCTGATACAAATCTTTAATTAGCCATTTCTAAACTCTGTTCTCTAATTAGCCATTTCTAAACTCTGTTCTCGAACCAGTAACTGAATTGAGTGATTAATCCTATCTTTTGAATAGATAAACCTTAAAATGCCAGTGCAAGAATCAAAGTGTATGATCTACTGCATTAAAAACTTTTTGACTGCAATTAATAAAATGTAAAAAGATTTACTGCAATTAGGAAGCATTACCAATATATGGCATTTTTAAGCTAACATTAATTCATTCAACAAATATTGATTGAGTACCAGGTATATATATGTCAGATACTGTTCTACATGCTGAAAAATAAAAATTGAGTAAGAACTCCTTAAGAAGTTCATCAACTGAGTCTATTAATTAATTTATTTTTTGTATTTTAAATAATAAATATTAAAAATAAACTTTTTATAGAATCCAGTAAAATAAATTTTATAAAGAAACATCAATAACTGTGTTTTTGCACTATTTTCTCATAAACCATGTGTGTGACCTTAAGCATGTACGTAACCTTTTCATGTTCATTTTCTCATTTTTGAAATATATGATAGATAATATCATCTAAATGCTTTGTATGTTTATTTTAGACAAAAAAAAATGAGACAGTGAATGTAAAAGCACTTCAAAAACAAAGGTAATAGATGTTCATCATTAAAGATAGTATTTGCTGAGAGTTTGTCATATATGGTCTTTGTTATGTTAAGGTACTTATCTTCTATACTTATTTTATTAAGTGTTTTAATTTTATATGGTATGTCACATTAATTGATTTGTGTATGTTAAACCATCCTTGTGCCCTGGAATGAAACCCATGTGATCATGATGTGTATATATATATATATATTGTTTATGCATACCTTCCCTCTAAGATCAGGGACAAGACAGGATTGTCTGCAATCACCACTCTTACTTAATATAGTGTTGGAAGTCCTAGGTAGAGCAATCAAGCAAGAGAAAAAAATAAAAGGCACTCAAACTGGAAATGAAGATATCAAATTGTCATTTTTTTGCAGATGACATGATTCTTTATATAGAAAGCCTTAAAGAGTCCACTAAAACATTATTAGAAACAATAAACAAACACAGTAAATTTTCAGAATAGAAAATCAATTGACGAAAATCAATAGCATTTCTACACACTTACAATGCATTTTCAGAAAAAGAAGTGAAAAAAATGTCTTTTATAATTACAACAAAAAGAATAAAACACTTAGGAATAAACCTAACAAAGTATGTGAAGGACTTATACACTGAAAACTACAAGACATTATTAAAAGAAATTGAAGAAGAAACAAATGAAAAAATAGTTATTTCATGTTTATGAATTGGAAGAATCAACAGAATTAAAATGACCTTATTACTTAAAGCAATATACTGATTTAATGCAACCTCATCAAAATCCCAATGTATTTTTCAGAGAAATAGAACAAAAAACCATCAGATTTGTATGGAATCACAAAATACCCTAAATAGCCAAAGCAAACCTGAGTAAAAAGAACAAGGCTGGAGGTATCACTCTGCCTCACTTCAAATTACACTACAAAGCGACAATAATCAAAACAGTATGGCATTGGCAGAAAAACAAACACACAGACCAATGGAACAGAATTGAGAGCCCAGATGCAAACACCCATATATATGGGCAAATAATTTTCAACAAAGGTGCCAAAAACATACAATGGAGAAAGGAAAGTCTCCAATAAATGGTGCTGGGAAAATTTAAAAGCCATAGGCAAAAGAATGAAACTACTCTGATATCTGTCATCATACACCAGAATGCGTCAAAGACTTAAATATAAGATCTGAAACAATAAATTTCATAGAAGAAAACATAGGTACTGAACTAATGGACCTTGGATTTAGAAAGGATTTTATAAATTTAACCTCAAAGGCAAGGGAAGCAAAAGCAAAAATAAATGAATGGTCTATACAAACTAAAAAGTTTTCCTGCACATCAAAAGAAACTATCGACAAGGTAAAGAGGCGACCATCAGAATGAAAGAATATCTTTGCAAAAAATCGGAGGATAAGGGGCTAATATTCAAAATATACAACGAACTCATACAACTCAACAACAACAACAACAAACAAATAATCCAATAAAAAAAGTGGGCAGAGAACCCGAACAGACTTTTCTCCCAAGAACTGGCCCTTTTATCATTATGTAATAACTTTCTTATCTGTAGAAACAGTTTTTGACTTAAATTCTACCTTATCTGACATTAGTATAGCCACTCCTGCTTTCATTTGGTTACCATTTACATAGACTATCTTTACACTTTCACTTTCATTCTTTCAATTTCAACCTGTTTGTCCTTGAATCCAAAGTGAGTTTCTCATAGACAGCATACAATTTTCTTTTCTCTTTTTATTCATTCAGCTACCCTATGTATTTTCATTGGACAGTTTAATCCATTTCCATTTAAAGTGATTATTGAAGAGGACTTATTATAGCTATTTTTTACTTGTTTTCTAGTTGTCTTGTACTTCTTTGCTCCTCTTTTTCTCTCTTGCTGTCTTCGTTTTTAATAGTGTTTTTTTTTTTTTTGTATTGATAGGTTTTTCTTTCTTTCTTTTTTTATTTCGTGTAACTTCTATAGCTTTTTTTTATGATTGCCATGGAACTTACACAAAAGTTTGTAAGGTATAATATCTGTTTTAAGCTGATAACACATTATTTTTATTTACATACAAGAATTCTCAGCTTTTATTTCTCCTTCTCCCACATTATGTGCTACATGATGTCACAGTTTACATATTTTTATATTACATATACATTAACATAATTTTGTTATGGTTGTTTTTAATAATTTTCTGTTTTGATTTTTATAGCAGAATTAAAAGCATTTACCCACCACTGTTATGGTAATACAATATTCTGTTTCTGCTTCTATATTTACATTTACCAATGAGTTTCATACTTCCTTATGCTCTTGTGATGATGCAATTCTTATATAATGAAGATGTCCCACTGGTTTTAATACTTTCAAAGACTCTCAGAGACCAATCCATATCATAATAATTAATAACACTTTATAACAACTGAAAATATATGTGTGATGACCATGTTAATTTTTAAGAAAAGCCATGAAAAATTTAATATTTTAGGGAAAATAAATATCATAAAATATCATTCAGGAAAACTAAAAGGGAAGAGAAAATATTAGTTTGACACAAATCTACGACAATAATTTACAAATATGGTATAGAACAGTAAAATAAGCAGCAAAGGAAAAGGCAATTTCATTTTACCTTTAATTTACTTAAGTTTTAACCTGAAATAACTACTAAGTTCAATTTACAAAAATATTAAGTGAAAATTTTCATTAAATATTAAAATGTTTTTTCCTCTTCTTAGTAACTAAGCATTTCATGTTATCTATCATTTGAAGGCACATGCTTCAGTTTGAAGTACATTTCTACTCTTCTATTTGGAAACTCTATTATATCAATTATCTCATTGTTTTATTTTTATAAACAATTTATTTTAATTTAAATAAAACTGATTTCTTCTATAAATAACATAGATTTATGTTTGTCTTCTATTTTTCTGTTTTTAAATCATTCTATTATTTATATTTTCTTATGTCATTATAATTTTATTTTTTAAATGCCTTTAATAATTACTTAACACTAAGAATAGAACTTAGTTAAGGGAGAGAAACTTTCACTGACTTGTACTATTGTTTTATATGTCATTTACTTCTTTTGCAATTTTATTTCTGCTACATAATAAATTATGAAACAACTCTCCTATAGGTTGATATGAAAACAATTCAGTAAATTAAGAATTTTGTACAAGAACTTTAGACATAAATAACAACTCTCACCACCACCACTCCTTGCCCACTATCACCAAAACTGTTTACCCATTGCAATATAGCCCAAAGTGCCACATGTCTTCAATGTACAAGTAGCAGTTATTCAGTTTTGACCTGAGAATGATCTTTTGCCAAATTTCATCTACAACTCCACATTTAGAAATGTTTTTTTTCTTATATCAATGAGTAAAATAGCAAGAACTAAAAGAGAAAATCTGACTTTGTACAAGAAAAAAGTTTTAGATTATACCTACAATAGCTTCCCCTTATCTACAGTTTTACTTTCTGCTGTTTAAATTTTCTGTGGTCAACCATGGTCCAAAAATATTAAATGGAAAATTCCAGATATTTTAAGAGAGAGACCACATTCACATAACTTTTATTACAGTATATTGTTAAAATTATTCTATTTTATTATTGGTTATTACTGATAATCTCTTACTATGCCTAATTTATAAGTCAAACTTTATCATAGGCATGTATGTATAATTTAAAAAATATAGTATGTTTGGGTTCACTATTATCTGCAGCTTCAGGAACATATTCTCAGAATATATTTCCCATGGATAAGGGGGAACTACTATCATAATAAGAACATGTATCCCTGAAACCATGTCAGTGGTAAACATAGCCTTGCTTTTGTGAGGCTTTAAAGAATACCAGATTTCATCAATGGTAAAATTATTAGATCATTTAAGACACTCAAAGCATATATCACTGTGTACTAGAATGAGAATAGAACAAGATGTCAGGAAACCTGGGAGAACTGTTTTGCCCACGAACTGATTGTATAATTTCTGGGCCTTGAATTTCTCACTGTAAATGTATCAGAAAAATATTTCAAAGCATTAGCAGAGGCTTTTTCTCCTTTTGTAACCTCTTCTTTTTTTAAACTTCATTACACTTTCTTCTGTTCAAAGATACTTAGGCTCCAGCACTTCAAAGAGAAGCAAAACCACAGTAGGAAATGGAGAGCAAAATAAGATAATGCTAACCTTATAAATTGGAAAATATTATACATATTTGAAGGCATAATTTCTGATCCATCTACACTTTGTTTCTGATGCTTTCCCAATCTTTCCCAGCGAAGATGTTAAAATATTCTAGGTTGGAGAAAGAAAAGGAAAATGATAGTGTTAGACATTGGAAATTATCCCTGAAAAATAGTTCTATTCTCTGATTCCTAGGAGGATAAAAACCTCCTAGAGAATTAAGAAATCAGAGGTAAGATACCTAACTCTTGCTTTCAGTGAAACCTAGGAAAACAACAAGGTCCCCTCCATTCTGAGGAGGGAAGTACATTGTAATTAGTCAAGATGACCAAGCCATGCTGAGTTTCCTACAACCACAGAGTAATCCAACAGGGCACTTCTCTCATATTCCTGAGAGGACTGAAGACACCTTGCCATCGTTTAAAAAGTACTGATGTTACTAGAGAACAATGAGATCTCAGAAGATGTCAATGAAAATAAACTAAATGGGCATATAGACATAAAATGACAAAGGACTGGATACTATTGTTCTCCAAAAGCTTATATTCGACATACTACCCCAAAAAGAATTACATAGAGAGGAACCATGATGGATCTAGAAATCTTGATTTGACTAAGAAAAACTTGATTTGACAAAGAAAACTCAGGTGAACTTTGTAGCACTAGGCAGAATTTAGCTTGAAATAGGAGAAAGTGAGAGACAGAAAGACAGAGACAGAAAGAAAGAAAAACTAAATTATATTTTTAGTACACCTATGAGTTTGTGCGGTGAAAAGTTAGTATCTATTATAAAGGTATTGGTTTACAGAAATAAGTGACTCAAAATGCCTCCTTTTTATTACAAATATTTTAATGCTCCCGTGTTAATTCTAAACATAAATTATTAGATAATAAAACTACCTACACACAGTTTTTTAAAATCTGTATTATAACCTATATATAATATATAAGATAAATAAAAGTTAATTATAATAATTTGATACGTATTTTAATATTTGTTTCATATAATGTCTACACAGTGCAATAAAGTAAAACGAAGCAGTTGTAGTGAAGTGACTAATATCTGCACCAATATGTAAGGTCATCATGAAAGTGGTTATTCAAATGCTGAGAGGTAGCAGCTGATGACATGATTTTTCAAAAAGCTGAAGAAGTTCTGGAAAGTACCAAGAAAAAATAAAAGATAAATCTGTCCTTGATTTACTTTGTACTTTCATACCTTAAAAATACACAATTTTTACTGTTTTCCACTTTTTTGCATTTAGCATCACTGATCACCTTGCACTCTCCCCACTAAAACTCCAGTATCATCTCCAGCTATTTTGTTGCAATTCTTTTAGTTTTTGGAATTTTTAAATATAAACTTTTATTGAAATAAAATACATATAAAGAAAAGTGCACAAATCCTGAGCATACAACTTGATGCAATTTCAAAGAGTTAAGAAACCAGTATCACTGACCCCTGAACAATGTGGAGGTTAGGAGTTACAACCTCCCATGCAGTCAAAAATCCATGTCTAACCTTTGACTCCCCCAAAACTTAACTACTAACAGCCTACCTTTGACCAAAAGCCTTAGTGATACTTAAACAGTTGATAACACATAATTTGTGAAATATGTATTATATACTGTATTCCTCTGGTAAAGCAAGCTAGAGAAAAATGTTAAGAAAATTATAAGGAAAATACATTTACAGTATTTACTGAAAAAAAAAATCCATGTATAAGTGGACCTGTGAAGTTTAAACCCATGTTGTCCAAGGGTCAACTGCATAATCAACATCCAGGTCAAGCAACATTATCAGCACCCATGAATTTCCTTTTGTATGCCATCCTAGTTTCTACGTCCCCACAAGAGTAAACTCTATCCTGACTTCTAACACCATAGGTTAATTTTGCTGATTTCGAACCTTATATATAAATGGTTCATTTAATTTGTACTATTCTGTGTCTGTCTTCTTTTATTCAACATTATATTTATGAAATTCATTCATATTGTTGCATATGGTAATAGATGTTTATTCTTGTTGCTATATAGTAATCCATTAACATGAATATATTACACTTTATTTATACATTCTATTGTTGGTGAATATTTGGGTATTCCCAACTTTGGTTACTAGAAAAGAGTGCTCTTATAAACATTCTTGGACATATTTCTTGGTGAATATGTTATTATATTTTAGTTGGATATATTTCAAGCACTAGAAATACTGGGACATAGAGTATATGTATATGTTTACTTAAATAGATACTGTCAAATCATTTTCCAAAGTGGTTATACCAGTTTATTCTTCATCCAGTAAAGTGAGAGAAGTTTTGTTGTTTAAAACTATCATTTAGGTATTGTGTGTCAGGTTTTATACCCTCAAACATTCTAAAAACAAAAAATGCCCTGACAAATTTCCAAAGCACCTTTTAGAGATAGAACTCTCTACTGAGCTATTTGAATTCCTTTTAACATACTTTAAAATAATTCTACTATTATATGAGAATAAAAATTATCATATATTGCACAATATATGAAATCTAACTGACTGAAGTAGGAAAAACTATCTGTAGCATAATCATAGTATTTATAAGCAAGTAATCATAGATTTATGAAATATCATGTTGAAGAGTGTAGGTTTTGGATCCTGTCTACAAGGTTTCCAATTCCATCTCTGGCATTTTGCTAATTGTGTGACCTTGAAAAAAATCACTTAGTCTCTCTGAGTTTTAACTTCCTTATTTGTGAAATAGGGATAACAATATTTCCTACCTCGAAGAATTGTCAGTAGTTAAGGATATGACTTTTTAACCTCTTGCAGTATTCAAAACCCTGGTTTTATTCTCAGACATCTGAATTGTTTCTTTTCAGCCACTTAAACTTAGGATGTTATTTAATTTCTATGTGCTACCTTACTGAAAATGGAATATTAATAGTACTAACCTCATATAGCTGTTGGAAGTATAAAATGAGTAAATATATATGTAAAAGAAACCATAATCTTGTGTTTGGAATAGATCTGCCAAAGGCTACTTTAATTTTTCTAGCAAGTAAAATTCCCATTAAAAAAATAATTTGCACATTATTTAGAGAGAAATTTTAACTATACAAGATTGGCAAACTCTTGCTTTTTATAATTTAAAATGCTTTCTTATAATAAAGGTATTTTACAAATTCTGCAGTTAAAATATTGCACACCTTGTGACTGTCTCATATTTATAAGGCTTATAGTCAAATAATGACCATCTTAGAAAAGCGCTTTTTTTTTTTATTAAATTTCTCATTAAATTTCAGGAAATATTTGAGAATGGTATTTAACCATAATAACCAAGTGTAACACATTTAAAGCTGTAATCTCCTCTAAGGCCTTTGCCTGGCCTTACTAGGCTCTAATCTCACCTATATTCCATTGTTCCTGGCCTTGCAGGGATGTAAATACTCTCCAAACTTATAGTTCTTACCTTAGGATCACCGTAGCATTTCCATATTCCCATGTACTTCTGTCTACCAGATCAACTCTCCTTTTGCATATGGCTTCTTGTCATTGAATTATAACTGATAGCTAAGGTCAAAGTTTAAAATCTGTATTTTTCACTTATACTAAATGTGTAACATTTAGTTACTTAGCACAAAATAAATCTTGATAAAATTTGAGTCCTTATTATTATCACTGCCCCAATTATATTAGTGCCCCCTTAGAGAACTGTAGGGAGAGGAAAGATAATAGAGGAAAAAAATGACCTAATTAAATTCCAATAAATATATGTATTTATTATTAATTGGTCAGGATACTATTTGTATCCTGTAATATGATGTATTTAGAGTATAAGATTCTAAGATTTATATCCCAGTGTAAACTCTCCAGGATTACATACTTTAACTATCTGGTGATTTTAGTCAAAGTCATAATATAGTCAAATCAAGGTGGAAAAGTTAGTAAGATTTTTTTTTTGCATTCAAATTTGACTGTCTTCTATTTTATTTAAAGCTGGCTATAGAAATAACTGGTAAGAATTTTTATAATCATGTAAGCAAATCTTTTTAATCCTTATGTAAATTTAATTTCTCTCAATTATCTTCTAATAATGAGACATTTATATATTTTTGCAAACAGAATATTGGTATGTTTCATTGACATTTTATGAGTTCTAATGTGCACTTCTACAATCATTTCTGTCTCTACATGATACTAATTGGATCCCTTCCAAAACATATTAGGCTATTTATACTGTTTGTTGTCTTAAAATGTTACATTTGCCAATTAGCTCCCAAAATCTTTTTGTTTACAATCATTAAATATACCTCAGCACTTAAACTTTTCAGTAAATAATAAGGTCCTTCTTTTGTTATATTTGCCAAATTTTGCTAAATGCCTTAGCAAAGTTAAAAAACCAAAATATTGAGTATAAATGAATCAAATTATAATTTCTTTTCTTGTTCCAAGAAAAATAAACTTGGCTCTAGAAATTATGCAGTGACTGAGGAAACAACCATATGGGGAGGAGAGTTAGGAAATTGGGGTGAGAAAGAATTCTAAATGTTGAGTAATAGGTACTTTTCAATATCACTTAGGAACACAATGTTTCCCCCTTGTAATTTTAATATAATATATTAAAATATTTTCTGAAGAGGAAGCAGATATAAGTACCTGAGGTTAAAACTGTCTTCACTACTTTTTATACATACAATAAAAACTCTCTGATCAAAATATGTATTTCTTTTTAGGATTTCACCATACGTTTTTATATAGAAACAGAAATGAAACTACAAAATACAAGATGCAAATTTTGTTTAAAAACATATGATATGTTTTTTAGACATAGAGATTGTATGTACTCTAATCTCTTCATTGTTATTTGACATCAGGTAAATACAGTTTTCTTCTTATTGCTATTCTCAAAAATCTTAGTCACACCAACTAATTCCATTGTTTCAGCTATTAATGCTATAATTTTCCATCTCCAAATCAATCAACATTTGCCTCCCTATCCTTCTATTTATGGAAAGACATATTTTTCAGTGAAGACAAGAACTGTGTTATGAGAGTGTTGGAATCTCATTTTCTTACAGTCAGAATCAGCATTCTTTCTACAAGTAGAAGTGACCATAAAAGAGCAGTCTGCTGCAAAATTATGACAAAGATTAAATTGGTCTTTAGAATTCCCATTACAATTACATCTCTATTCCTCTATTAGATTTCTCTCCTTAAGAATGTAACATAATGTTCATTAAAAAAAAATCTGATCTCTGCATATGCACACATAATGGAATATTACTTGGCCATTAAAAAGAATAAAATGTTACCATTTTCAACAACATAGATGAAACTCGAGGCCATTATGCTAAGTGAAATGTCAGATACTATATCTGACAAATACTATATGATCTCACTTATATGTAAAATTTAAAAACATAAGCTCACAGATATTAAAAACAGATTGGTCATTGGGGGATGGGGATGAATGAAGGGGCTCAAAGGGTACAAACTTCCAGTTATAAAATATATAAATCATGGGAATGTAATGTAAAAAAAACCCTTCATTTAATATTCTAAAAATTAACTCGATCTCCCCATTATTTTACTTCCTATTTCTAATATTTTTTAAAAAGGGCATTACAGACATTGTGAGAGGGCTGTTTATTTTCCAGATGCTTAGAATTTGTAATAAAATTTAGAAAACATGTAGTCTTCTCTCTCTGTACAAGAACTTCTGATTGTTAGATCCTAGTGGGTTGGCATCTACCTTTCTTACTCATCCTGACATTCCTCTTGTTTAGCTTCTGTGCTTGGAACATAGAATCAAAAGTGTGGTGTTATCCTGAATAAATGTGGCTGATGATCAGCAACCTAGTGCTAATGCTAGACCACTAGGTTTAATCCTAGTAGACCACATAACATGCTATTGAAATCTTCTGTTAATGTATTGCACCTCCCAATTAGACTTCAAATTGCTCAAGTGCAGGGAACTTGTATTTCTCACCAACTTGATAACTCTCTTATCTGTAAAATTAAATATATAAGTATTTCAGAGTAAAGCGTGAAGAGAAAAATGAGATATCTAAATTATATAACAGAATTAGGCTGCTGGAAAAGCAAAAGACTGCTAATACGAAAGCCGGGTTAAAACTGCTTGTTGAGCCTCAGGGGAGCTTTTCTGCTCGCAGGTTGCCTTTAGCAATTTCCGAGAGCGCCCGCCCCGCAGTCCCGCCCACGTCCCCGCCCCTTGCCACGCCAGGCTCCTCACCCGCCCACCAAGTACACAGATTTGCGTCCCAGTCGGCCTGCTGGCACTTAGAGTCCTCTTGCCTATGCTCGCGCTTGTGCTGCCTGACAAAAATACGGCAGCAAATAACTGCAATTAGAGAAAAATTAATTCCATAGGATCCACATATTCTTATCAGAAATACAGTGCAAAATCAGTAACTTTTTGTATTTTAGAGGCTCCGCCTAGTGTGAACGTCTGAGACCGATTTTCAGGCAGTGTCTTGGACAACAGCAACTTTGGAGGTCCCCGGTTCGCCGAGGGTGACGTGGACCTGAGCGCGGTGGAGCGGTCTCCGGCACCGCGGCAGAAGCGGGGTTATCACGGGGCAGTTGGTGTGTGATCTCTGTCCTCACTGGCTCCACCATGTAAGTGTTTACCGACGACCGCCCTACTCCTTGAACCTGCTGCTGCCCGACCTTCACTCTGACTCTTCCCCGCTCTCTTTCTCAGGTCTAAGGTCTCTTTTAAGATCACGCTGACGTCCGACCCGCGGCTGCCTTACAAAGTGTGAGTAACTTGACCGCGGTGAGCCTTTTTGGTGGCGGAGCAGGTCTGGGCGGGGCGGATCCGGGCCTCCGGAACTACGCCCACCCTAGTGTCCTAAAGCCTTCCGCTCCCTGCGCCTCCGCTCTCCGAGAGCCTCCCCGGTCCTTTCCTGTCAGCTGGCCCTGGCGCGGGGTTGCGGGGGCGTGAGGGGTGTGTGTGTGACCGGAACGTTGCTGCTGATTTGGTGACCTCCCTTCGGAACTCATTTGGAGTAGGACGACACGTCGACGGGCTCTAGGGATTACTGGAACCCTTAAACAGCCCTTGTCAGCTCGTGATTTACTTAAAGTATTGTTACTGTCAGGCTTCTTATTCTTGTGCGTGAGTGACTTACCATCAGGTATCACAAAGTAATGAGCCTTAACTCATATCTTAACTATGTTGGGATTTAGCAAAGAGCGATTAGTAAATGGGAAATGCAGAAATAGGGCAGTGTATTCATGCGGGGCCTTTTATTATCCCCTAGCATTTAGTACGGATATAACCTATATCTTACTTAGATTCTCCATCTGAACTTTCTATGATTGTAGATAAACATTGAGATTATTGCAGCTGGAAGTCATATGAAAGGTAGCAAAGAGCAGGACTTCAGTAGGATTTTATGCATAATATTAATTAATAATAAATAATTACTATCATGGCCAACCTAACTGAACTATAGCAGCTGTTACCAGTCTCACAGACTTAGCTGTCTGTGACCCATGCAACGTCTAACTTTTAGCTTTCTTGATGGATTCATCTCCTGATGAATTTCCTTTCACGTTATTTCAAGTAATTGCTCCACCTGTAAAATGTTATTTTTAAGCACTCTTATGGATAACCACGTTCTCTTATAGGTGATTTACTCTAATGTTTCTTCTATAAAAGTATTCCTTTTAATTCATGGATAGGATTGCTTTTTTAATCTATCACTGCTCTCTCCCCCATGCCTTACCCAACTTCTTTCCTTTCTATCCAGCTTAGAGTCCATGGTCAATCTTTAAGTCACTTTCTTGCAAACACCCTCAACTCTGGTACCCTCCTACCTCCAATATATTTCACTCCAAGAGCTTGGTGAAACACCAACTCTGAACTCAACCACTGAGTTCTCTGTACATACATACCTGAATGTCCCAGGAGAAAATTACACAATTAAGCTGATGGGTTTTACGTAAAATTCATAACTATGCTCAGTAGTACTCAACTTTGCTTGTTTATATCCTCTGAAAGGATTTTTTTTTTTTAAATTTATCTTCACATGTCTCACAGTTCCTTTCCCCAGTTCTCTCAATCCATCAGAGCAATTCTTTCATCTTTCCATCCATATCTATACACCTGTGTAATCTCTATGACCCTGTTAGAATGGAAAATGTGACTTTGCTCCTGTGAACAGCTAGCTGTATCACTTGGGCTCTGGATCTCATTTTTTCAGTCTTGATAGACTCTAGAGATATCCCTCTCCTCAGCATCTTTGATTCCTCCTTCTTACTGGATTATTCTCATTAATGTGTAAATATACTTTAGAAAAAAAGAGAGAAGGAGGGAGGAAGAAGACAGAGTAGGACAGCATCTGTATCTATAAGAGTGGCTGGAACATTGTACCAGTTCAATTAATATTGGTGAGTGAATGAATTTAATAGGCATACCTATTGTTTAGTGTGTGTGGTTGTGTATGTATAATCTATATATGGGTATGTGTGTGTATAAATATGCATAACATGCGTACCTGTGTATATAAAGGTAGCTATGCTGTTTCCTCTTCAAAGTAAGTAGTAACTACTACTTGGGTACTAATAAAAGCAACTCAAGATTTGTGGGGAAACATGCTTTAACTTTTTAATGTCACTTTTCACTTGTCAAGAAGGTAAACATATACTTTGATAGAGAAACTTCATTTGACTTTCTAATATTGCTAACAGTTGAATTGTAGGAAGGATGTTTCAGTTCTAAATGTATTGTGTGCAATGTCAGATTTTTCATTTTTTTATGATTTTGTTTATTGATATTGCTACAGTTGGTGTTGCTACTATATTATAGAAATGTTTAAATCAAATATTCTCATATGTAAAGGATGAATTAAAAATACCCTTGGCTCTTTCAGTCTATTTCCAATCTTTCCAGTCATAATTTCTAACTCTTATTCTCTTCCCTTTCCTACTACCATCATCACTTTATAAGCTTCAACCATCATATTCCAGAATTGACAAGAAGTACTTTCAATCCTCCCTGCTTTTACACATGTTCTTTTCTGTGCGAGGAATGCAGTATTGTGACCACCACTTCTTGCCAAACAACACCCTTTAATAATCAAAATTTCACCTCTGAAGATGTCTGTAATTGTCCAGGGAATTCACCTCGTCCTTCTTCAATTTCCTATAGAAACTTTGTTCCTTTTCCTTATAACAGCATTTGTCAAGTTATATCATAGTTCTGTTTATAAGAAGTATATATTTTAAAAAAACAAATTTTGCCAGTAATTTATTTTAAAAATTCACTTTAATATATGGAATAGTTCTCATTTTTTAAAAACACTAGTATAATGCATAAATGCCAAATTTACAAAATGTGACTGGCAAATACAACAAATGACAAATTCAAATCTAGATAAAGTCTATGGAGTCACAATGACTCCTAGTCCCTCTGTAATTTTCTGCCTTATAGAACATATATTAAAAAATGCTTTTATTTTATGTTTAATTGGATTATCTTTGGACAGTCTCACCAATTTAATATACAAGTAGAAACTTATTTTAATATCAATATGATTATCTATTTATGTGTAACAGGGACATTTCCATTCTCTAGTTCAAAAGTGAATTGAAAACCTAAGATTTTAGAAGTTGTCCTTTTGAGGACAAGTTCTAATACAGTGAATCTAAACTATAAATGTAATGCAGAAATATTTACAGTGCTGTTCCTTTATAAACTATTACATTGCCAATTTATTAGATAATCTTTAGACAAATGACTACCCTGTGATGACAAATAAGAGAAATTTTGAAGAGAAATGTTAGTTTGTATGTCTCTCTTCCCTACTTTGAAAAAGAATCTGTTTTTCTTTCTTTATTCATTGTAATATATTTTGCATTAGAAATATTCTATTTTTTATTTTACTTTTTTAACCTCTTCCTGTGCCTTTAGGTGTTTACATTGTTTGTTTGTTTATTTGTTTTAGAGTATAATGTCAATTCTTTTTTAGTTTTTAAATTGGAAAATTCATAGATTTGACCATTTATTAATAGTCTTGAATATACTTGACACCATACAAGTTAATATCAAAATCATGTGTCGCTCTTCAAAATGTTATTTCGGGTTGTATTAAGCCCTTCGTCTAAAGATGATGTGAAAGTTTTGTGGGAAATGACTTCACATTTTGCTATAGTTAATGCTCATTTTCATCAAGTCGGTCTACTATTTCAGACTTGGTTATTAAAAGTGCACAGAAAAGATCATTATAAGATTTATGATCTTGTGATATTTCTCAGGTAGCCTTCTTTTGTAATGAAAATGATGACATTCTTCCTTTGGATGAAAAGGTGTTTGGACTGGAGGTGGTAATGTGGACTGAAGACTAAGGAGAGAGTCAACTTTTTGAAATCCATCTCTGGAAGCAAGTCCATATGCTAGACCTGTTTGTACCAACGTATTAAAAATATATAAATCTGCACTTGTATAGGTTGTAAATTTTTAAGTGGAACTGTGGGTACCATATCAGATATAAGGCTAATTGCTTTTTTTTCATTTTAGAGTTAATGAGTATAGTGTGCAATCAAAATACACAAGCTTCAGACTCAAAAGATAAATTTGTTCAGGTCTGCTGAAATAGCCAATATAAGAGACAAAGAGCTTTTAAAATATCAGCTTTTAATAAAATCAGCTTTTTAAAAAATTCTTTTTAATTCTTCTTGCAGACTAAGCGTTCCTGAAAGTACACCTTTCACAGCAGTCTTAAAGTTTGCAGCAGAAGAAGTAAGTGTAGAAATTGGAACAACCTGTATAGAATGCAGTTTGGCAGTGTATTTCAGAAACCTTTAAATTTTGCATGCACTTTGACCCACCATTTTCATGTGGGTTCATGACTAGGTTTATGCTATCAAAAAATTAAGGTTTACTTACGGATATAAGTAGAACGAAAGTACTGACAAATATAAGAAGAATGAATTGGCACATTTATTCAATCCAGCCATTGAAAAGTGTAAAGAAAATTTTTATTGAAATTAAAAAGGTACAGTCATATGTAAATTTTTTAAATAGCAATATGTCACTGTAGTTTACTACAGTAGTAGTGAAAAAACTACTACTGTAGTTTTTACTACTTTTGATTCTAGAATTACAATTTAAATATATTTTTCAAATTTTCTGTATGAATATGGGGACTGTTAGTAAAATTTGTTTTTAAAAGTGTCTAGTTTTTTTAATGTTTGGGTTTTCTGTTTTTATGAAATAAAAATTTTCCATCTAAAATTATTATCAGAAGAATCTAAAAAACAACTCTTTGGATATGACACTTGAAAGAGTAGCTTGAGTGGAAATGGTACCCAAATGCGACTTGTTAGACTTAGGGTTCCTATTTTAAATGTGTCTTTAACTATCTGTGTGACACGAGCAAGCCTCTCAATTTCTCTCTTCCTCAAAATTCTTAATCTGTAAAATGGGAATGTGTGGTTAATACCTGTCCTTTCTATGTAGTTAAGTGATTTTGAGTAAAAATATAGCATCTACTGAAATCTTGTGAAGGTAAAAATGTTGTATTACAGAGTCACTGAAATCCAAATGTTTTGGTTCACAATCTTTAGAAAAGTTTATAGTCATGGAAAAATAATTTTGGTAACTAAGTAAATAAGAAGCCAGCTTAACCCGCAGTCCTCTGTAGATAAGTGATTAATGGAAAAATCAGCCAACTCATCAGCACTCATGTAGCCCCTTGTAAACTATTGTCAGGGACTACCGACATAGTTTATTGCTCATTCAGAATTAAACTGGAAAGTGAAAGGTGTTTTATAGTCAGTTTTGATCTATTCTTTGTGCAGAAAGCATAAGTAAAAAGATGGGAAACAAATCTGAATACAGCATCATCATTACTTTTTGCCACACCGAGCACTTGCAAGAAATATTCCTGGTCTGTGGCGTAGCAGATACCATAGTTTTCCAATTTAAGAAGTAGATCTGTACAAGCTATAATTAATATTTATTATTACATTTTATAGTTGTTTTTAGTTTGTCCTCTGTAAAGCAAAGGCATTGATCTGATCTTGGTCTTCTACTGCAACATAAGAACATCCTAACAGACCCGCAATAGAAAATAAACTAACAAACTTCATACAATTACAGATATAAGTTTTAATAAAACATATAACTATTGTGAATCATGGGTGTTACACATTTAGAAAGGTTACGACTTTCAGGCAACAGTGAGAAGGCCTTTCACAAGATGACATTGTAGAATCTTTCAATGATAACAAGAGTTGACTTGACAAACGCAAGAGCCTGTGGATTTAAATCCCTAGTAAAATCCTCTTAATAAAAATAATAAAACTCCCCAATACACGGCTAGGTTAATTTAACTAGTAGTGAGTTGTCAAAAGCCTGAGAAGAGCCCTCTCTTCACATGCTAAAGTATAAGACTTAGGGATCTGAGGAAAAAACTAAATGAAAACTGAGGAGCATAAAATACATTTTGCATTCAGGAGAAAACTTGTCAGTATTGTAGCACAAAAATAATAGGATATTTTACATCACTAGTGATGCTTCCCCAAATCTTACCTTAATCATTGCTTCTATATTCGAGAAGAGAAAAATCCTATCAGCAGTTGCTTTTAATTTTTAATGTTCATAAAATATGTTGTCACTATATGGCTGTGAACAAGAAAATACTTAGCTTATCTTAAAATGGACATAATCTAAGGATAAGTAATTGTTCTTATGCATAATTCAGTTCTTATTTTAAAATGTGATTCTTTGAATCATAAAATAAACGTTTGGTTGTTTTTATCAACTATGCATATGTGCCCATCATAAAATACCTAGAGCAGCATTTTCAAGAGTATTATTCCCACACTACTAGAACCACCAAAAAGAAAAAGAAAAAAAAAATTCCATGAAAAACTGTGATCAATGGCCAAAAAGTATGGGGAATCTTTAACTATTTCCTTCTTGAAGTTAAATAAACTGTATTAGCAGCATATTGAAGGATTTTAAAAAGAATACTAGTGTAATTTAGTGTTTTCTAAGCTTATTTGATTACAAAATTTACTATAATATCTATAAAACTTGTCATAGTATAGAAGTGCATAATAAATATTTATTGGATAAATTAACTGAAGACCTGAATACTCTTGGACAACTGCTAGTCTTTAGAGCATTAAGAGAAGAATTTTACCTTTTAGCTGCCAATAAGTTCCATACTACATTTCATTGATTTAGAAAGCACATCTTTTTACAACATCTCTGAAAGTAGATCAGTGGAGTCTTACTATCACTTTGCCATCTGGCAGTCACATAATTGTCTAGCTGACATCAGCAAATACTTGAATTCAGTAGTTAGTTCCCGGTAACATAATTAGACTGTTGCCATCCCGTGATATTTAACTCAGCAATACATTAAAGGAGAATTTGAGGAAAGAAGATGAGCCTTTTTTGGCCTCCCATTAAACACAAGAGAGCTATTGTTTGAGCTTACTATGTCTACGAAGAAATTTTAGTAATATTTTAAGAAATTGATTTGCTTTTATTTTTGCTTATATAACATAATTATATATGATGAAAGTAACATGTCTAAGTCTGAAAGAGTAAATATTGAGTTTGTCATAGAGTCATCAGTAGTGTTTTTTGTTTTTATACTATGTAAAATAAGGTGCATTTTGCAATCCATGGTGTCCTACATACAGTGAAATGTATTTAGAGAATATTTTTTTAAAGCAAATTACGATAGCTTTTTTTGACGATGTTACTTATTCTAAAAGATAAATCACATTTTAGAATTATAGAATTGATTATATGTACACCATCTTTGCTAAGCTAACCATCTTTTATAGAGTATGTACGTATACAAAATTAGTTTTCTTTTTCTCCCCTTTAGTTTAAAGTTCCTGCAGCCACAAGTGCAATTATTACCAATGGTAAGATTTCATTTTAAAACTATTTATTATCTCAGAACTATATAAATTATTTAAAAGATTTCAAATTAATTAAAATTGACTTAAATATAAAAGTCCAAAATGTATATCAACATACATGATATGCATAATTGTAAACACTGAGTCAAAGTTACTGTCCATAATTAGCTTTTTTCAGTTTCTTTGGTATAACATTTTGTAATATCTTATGTCCTTATCACTTCATTCCCTATTATTACTGAAAATAACTTTTTTCTTTTAACAAATTTTTTTT
>NW_006438867.1:763749-777115 GCF_000325575.1 Pteropus alecto | reverse complement strand
CTTGATGAAAACTATTTCTTATATGCTTGCACTAATGAGGATTTTACTCAATTAGGTATATAATTTAAATTCTGAATATCTTAAAATACGACTGTTAAGTTTGATGGAACTAGCTATATGAGAAAATAACGAAATAAGATGAGGAGTAAGATGGCAGTGAGGGCTTAACTGTTTTTCAGGAATACAGAGTAATATTTATGGGCGCTAGTGAGTGGTTCCTGCACAGTTAGGATAGATTGAGAAGATGGATTTAATGTGCAGTAGCATGATATAGTTTAGATATGACAGTTTCTTACACTAAAACATTATGCATTCTGTCACATCGAAGTTTTTCTCTAGAAGAAAACTAGCCTACATTCTAGAAAGTTTTAAATTCACAAATGAATAGCTGTTAGGAACGTGCTTTGTAAACTTCTTATGAAGTGTCAGTGAAACTTGAATTATATGACCAGGCTCTCCTGGCCTTAAGATTTTTATACAATGGAGCAATATGTAAATGATTAATGACATATGTAAAGTGCTCTTGGTTATGTTTTTCACTATGTATGACATAATAAAATACTATCTTCTGTAGGCTGTATCAGGATTATTGCATTGACAGATGTTCTTATCTAATCTGGCAGTGGATGTGAATGTACAATAGTAACAGACTTCAGCAGATAATTTGCCCAAATGATTGCCATTTGTTCATGTTCTTAGATTTAAGTTGTTTAACTTGTGCCTATTTCACAGTAGCCCTATTTAGGCCAGTCTCTTGTTACTAGTAAACCATTTTAGCTTAAGAAATAACTTAGACGATTTTATAATTTATTTTCTAGATGGAATAGGAATAAATCCTGCACAGACTGCTGGTGAGTATCTGTCTAAAACTCATGGAAATGTGGGTGAGGCTGTATATGTCAGTCGAACTAAATACTTAATTCTAATTGAACCGGATAGAATTTTAACAGGATAATAGCTATTTTTTAGGGATTTTGTAGCATTATTTACCTATGTCTCTGAATAATAATTTGTTTCATTATATGTATCAATTATGCATGCTTTTGGCTACAGAAAGAAAACTGGACTAATAAGTGTTAAAGATTTTTAATTAATAATCATAACAAAAAGTCTGAAGATAAGATTGTACCTTTATTGGAATAATGGTTTTGACCTACCTCATTAGATGTTTGTGAGGTGGTACATGTAAAAAGCTTAAAAGTTTGCATTATCCATAGTAAGCATTCAATAATTGCTAACAATATTATTATTTTAAAGAAGTACTCATTTAAACTTCAAAGGGCTTAGTCCACACTCAGAGCTAACCTAATATTATACAGTGCTGTATGTTGATGTCCTAACAAAAAGGCAGGGTAAAAGTAATCTTAAACTTTTTAACAGATAGTTTTTTTCAGATGTACCCTTTTAGGCTTATAATCTAATTATAATCTTTTGAAATTAAGCATGTTTGAATATAATGTTAACCTCAATTTTGAACAGTATTTATGTTTAAATTATGTTTAAAGTACTTCTGTTTTATAATAAAATTATATTAGCCTCATAGATCTTGGGATTGAAATTAAGCCATATAGAAAATGGAGAGGGATTCAAAATTGTAAATTTTTTAAAACTTAAATCATCAGTATTTAATTTTATTAAATTAAAAATGTTATTCATTGAAGATCATGAGGCATTTCATTATATAGATAGATGCCTTTAAACTTAGGTTTAAAAGCTTTTGTTTTTACTCTAGAAATGTTTAGCAGTTTATGTTAGTTTGAATTAGTGCTTATTTTAACACATTGCCTGTTGTGTTACTCTTAAAAGTTGAAATGTGCACATCATGGGACATAAAGTAAAATTCTGTCAATTGAATCAAAATAGGTCAGAGTGTCTAAACTTTTGTCACTTGTGATAATTTAGATTAATTATTATTTCTGTCCTTTGGTATTGGTATATTTAAGCAAATATTGATGGTTAAATTGATTTACATTGTTATTTGCTGAGTATATTTGTTAGCATTTTGTGGCTTAATATTCTTATTTAAAACTTCAGGCATATAGTTGGGTTATGAAGATGTGAGTGGAATAAAAACAAGTCTTAAACAGCATGGAATTAAGTTCTGATGTTTGTGCTTTTGTACCTACTTACTTTATTCTACTATATTGTGTCTAATTGTTGCACTGTTAAGATAACTTGTTGTTTTGTAAATACCTAACTTTATGTTTTGTTTGTTTGTGTAGGAAATGTTTTTCTAAAGCATGGTTCAGAACTGCGAATTATTCCTAGAGATCGTGTTGGAAGTTGTTAATATCTGCTGCTCGGAACATAGGATTATTTTTCAGAATAAATCTTGATATTGTTGTAAAACTGAAATCAGGCATTTAAAATACTATGAAAACATCAATAGTTGATGAAATAATGAAGGAGCCAAAAAAGTCTCTGCCTCTTCTTGTTATACCCACTCTGCATGTGAAGGGGGAGTGCTTATGCATTGAGGAGGACACAGGATCTTAGTCTTTCTTTCATTGCTACCTCACAGCACATGGAGCTAGTTCATTGGGATTAAATGGATTATCCAACTGTGTTTTATTACTGGAGGATGCTTCTAATAATTCTGAGAACATTTGGAAAATTAAAATTTATTGAATCTTCCTAATTTGTCTTTGAGTTAAAAATTTTAAAATGATTATCGATCATCCATGGCAGTTTGCTTGACAGCATCTGACTTGCAGACTCAAAAATAGTTGAATACTGAATTATATGTCATTTTTGATAAAGGATGTAAACATGTAATTGAATACTCAACTGTCTTAACTTTTTATCATTTAGGTTTTTTTTAAGTTTCAAGATTCATGTGTTCGTATGAATTTTGATTGAATTATCGAAGAGCCAAAAACTGAATTTTTTGATATAGCCCTTATGTGTAAAATTGCTATCCTACAGTTTTAACTATAATCTTGCAGAATCCAATAGTTGTAATGGTAAGAACTGAAATTAAAGTAGAAGCATCCTTTGCTGAGTTATGCATTCCCTTTTTAGTCTCTTAGTAGAGCTTTTAAAACAGGAATCCTCAACAAACATTGTCTTTCTGAGGATAATATTTCTAAATAGCATTCAGGAAGAGAGTATTGTAAAGAAGATCTGAAGTTCACAGCAAAGCTCAAGAAAATGCTAATTGGAAATGCTGATTAATTATACTCACTGAAGTCAAACATTTAGGAAGTGTGGAGATTAGTCAGATGAATAAGAAGCCAGTTAAGGGAAGATGGAGAAGCCCAGATTATCACGTTTCTAGTAAGGAGGAAAGGAAAGAAAGGGAACAGAAAGCTGTAGCAAAGTGTCACGGAAAAAGCCAGCAGGATAGGCAGAAGTGCAGAGGCTATGTGGGGAGAATTGAAGGAAAAGAAAATAGGCTATATTGTAATAAAGAGCAGAAGGCATTTGGAAAAAGCATAGTCCTTGTCAATGTACAGATTTCAAAATTCCCTTTATGAGAATCTAAAAAGTGATATGTGTATATGTGTAAGGGGTGATTTTATATGTCCTTACAGAGATCAGTATCTATGTAAATCTTTAAAAATGAAATGACAGCTCATGGTGGTTCAGAACCCATGCTCGATTTGCTGTATTCTAGATGGTGAGCTTTATGGAGGCAGGCCTTGTGTCTGCCTTGCTCTTTCTAGACCTGGAAAGGTAGTAGGCTTTCAGTAAGTACTTGCTGAATTATTCACGAATAAAGTATCTCTAAGACCAATTTTTATCTTAGCATGTTTCAGTATCTTCCCTGTCATAGGCTCTAGGTTCACTGGAGAAAAAAGTATTAGGAAATGCAACAAAATCAGCATCTGAAGGGGGACATTGATAGTTAAGTTTAAGAAATTATCCAGATATTGTTTATATATTTGACAAATGAGCAGCAATGTTCTGAATTGTAAAGGGAGAAAAATCTTTGCTGAGGTAGAAAAATATACTTAATGATGTTTGGGGAAGTTTTTATTTTGATAAACAAAATTTGATGCTCAAAGACTCCCTGGTCCTTAACAATATGAAGCCTCAGTTAACCAGAAATTTATGAATACCCATTCCCTGAAGTTTTTGTTTAATTTAGATTTCCCCCCACTCTGTTTCTAGCACAAAATCTGCCTGCTGTGTTAAATAAATAAATTTATGATGTCCTATACTTCAAAGTAATTTGTTCTTTGGTTTTGAAATTTTTATTGTAGTACTTAAAAACATTTTCTTAAAAAACTAGACATTTCGTTAAGTAAACATGATATGTAAGTTCTTTGTGTGGAATATTTTGAAGTATTTAGTTTAAATGCATTATTGACAGTATCTTATGAAAATACGTTGTTATACCGTAAGCCATGTTTTCTACACTTTTATTATTAAAGCTTTTAATCAGAATACCTATAGAGCCAGCTCATAACAAATGCAGCAAAAAAAAAAAATGAGCAAAGGTGAATAATAACCATTAGGTCATGGAATGAGTCTATACTTTCAAATGCCAGTCCTATTTCAGGAAAGAAAAAAAAGTTTATCATAATTGTCTTGGCTAGTTAGTCCCAAAGCTGGCTGATTATCCAAATCACTTAGGGAATTAAAAATAGATTTCTGCAAACTACTCCTAAAGTTCAGATTTATTAAATCTGGAATAGTGTATAAGAATCTCTTTACAAAGAGCAGTCCTGGTGAGCTCTTTTGTGTAGCTGGGTTTGAGAATGATAAGGCCAACTTTTTCATGTTATAGGTGAACAAAATGAAGTCTAAGGGGTCAAAGGAACTAGCAGATGTTATAGAATCTTGGAAAGTACACATATCACTGCTTGGTTCTCCAGTATCTGAGTAAATGCAAAGATGCTAGTTAATTGTCTCACTAGTAATAAAGCTGCCTTTTAAAGTGTTTAAAGTCCAATGATTTTTTGAATATTTTATTTCTTAAGATTAGTTATTTGAAAGGAAAGTCAATGGGGAGAAAGTTTCATTTAAGCCCCCTCTTTCTGAATTAAGATATCGAAAATATCTACCATGTCTTTTTACCTAAGGACCTTGAATATTTGTGACTTGGAAGCGTTAACATACTTTAATGGAGCATTAAATATACTATGAATTAGGTGAGTGCATATTAATATTCTCAAGGCTATTTATAAGACTGCAAATTACATATATATATATGTATACGTGTGCATATATCTATGACTTACATATGCATGTTATGGTTTATGTATGTAATTCACACATGTATGCCTTTTATATAAATATGTGATTTATATATGTAGCTTACCCAAAAAATGTATTAAGTATCTCATGTCAAGTACTTTGATACTTTCACTTCACAGTGTGAAAATATCCCCATTTTACAGAAAAAGAAACTTAAAGAGGTTGATAATTTGAAATTCAACTCCTTGTTTGACCTTGGTACTCTTCACATTATACTAGGAGAATTTTTCAGTATCTTTTTTCACAATATACTAGGTCTGTGTTGAATATTTTAAAAATGTAAATGAAATGTGTAAGGCTTAAATTCTCATTTTAGAGTACTGAATATGTGTATCATGATCATAAATGGCATTACTTCTGAATATATGGTATAAACATGGTAAAATTATATAGGACATTAAGTAATAGCCAGTCAAATAAAGATAATTATGATTCTGGTGCTACTACATAGGTTGGCATAATGGAAGTAGGACTGACCCCATATGTATTGACCACATCAGTTCGTTTTTTTTTAATTTTATGTATCTTGCACCTGCAGCTGCAAAGATTAGTCCCCTAGTAACTTGCTTTTCCAACTAGACTGTTACTCATAAGGCTCTGCACTACAGAAATTATGGAACTACTCTCTGATAGCGTTAGAGATAAATCATTATTTAAACCAGGCTATTTAATTGAAAGAGACATTCTCAAAAGGCTCAGTCTCTCCAATCTTATCCTCATCCTCCAAATTGCCTAAGCCAAATATTTGGAACTTACTAGTTTTTTTAAAATTTTTTCTTAACCATAGCAAATGAATCAAAATTCTATTGATTCTTTTTGCAAAAATATATCTTCTAGCCACCTCGAATGTCTAATTAAAGCCCCTGTCTTCTGTTATATGCTGTTATCAAAGCTTTGGATATATTTCATCTTTCACACTTGTTGAACTGAGCTTTTTGATGTGGAGAGATGATCATGTAGTTCAACTTGTCAAAATCCTATTGAATAAAAATCTATACTTTTCACGATATGAGGCCCTTCGTGAACTGGTCTTTGTTCAGAATCATCTGTTAGCACTACTCTTCCAGTTTCCTTCTCCAGTTCACACTGCAGCTACCCTGAACTACGAATAGTATCTTGATGTGCCATGTCCTTATGCCTTCATGCCTTTACTTTCTCCACTTGTCCGCCTGGGAAAACTAGGACTCATTCTTCAAGTTCAAAAGCCCTTGGGCCTTTCCTCACTCCTCCCAAGCGCAGTTAGGTGATCAGCTGTCTAACAACCATTGCATTTGTACATTCCTCTATTATAGCAGTTGTTAAATATAGAATTATAATATTTGATTTAATGTACAAATTTTATAAAAGCATAAGATGACAAATGATTTCCAAATGCCTTGCCTATAATAGATACTCTAAGTACTTTATAACTGAAAGACTACATAAAAGAAGGAAAATTTTGAAAATTTCAACTATTTGAGACTCATATGAAATAACTCCTTCAGCCAGAATATTTGATTAACCAATTTACTCATATTCCTTACCATTTCTTGTAGTAAAGCGTTTACTGTCTCAGACATTAAAAACATTCTCCCACTTTTACACAAATGTATATTAAAATTAGCTATATCATGGATATTGCTAAATACGAGATGAAATATGAGTAGGGCTCATTCTCTTCATGGGCACAGTACTGGGCACAGTCCTATGCACTTTACATACATGATTTAATTCTTAATATGTTTAGAAAATACTAATGTTGACTTCTTTTTACTGTTAAAGGAAGACAAGATTTAGGTTAATGTGTCCAAAGTTAAAATGAGATTGGCTCCTAGGTACATATAATTAAAAAGTCCACCCCGCCGATCGTTACATTCACTATCATTTTCTTAGATTTATATTGAAATATTTTTCAAAAATTAGGAAAGGATACTTCTGTAAGGGTCCTCAAGCTTGCTGTTGAACAGTTCTGTGATCTCACTTTGCTTGAGAATATTTAACATTCAATAATCTCCATAAATACACCTATAGACCCTTTTAGTAAATACACATTTATAACAGACAGAACTGCGAGCATTTGAAAAATAGGTTTATGGCTCCATTGTCTGCTTTGCTATATAGAGGATGTTTTGGTAATTTTGTCACTGCATACAAAACACTGGCTAAGGTTAGCTGACAAACGCAGAGCCAATTTTTGGCATAAATCTCTGATTTTCTGGCAAAACTCATTAGCAATGTAAAAGCTGTTATTGAGAGCATATTGTGATGACACATTATGTCAATATTTGTTTAGCTGAGTAACACTGGATTTAATACTTAAATGCACAATTCTCAACTGATGAGCTATTTTAGAAATAAACTATATATTTGTTGTCACTACCACAAGCATTTTGATATCTTAAGTGGAGATGCTAGCTTTTCTGATTTTCTAGATAAATGGATGGATGGAATAGGGATTTTTGAATTATCCTCAGATTATCCTCAGATTATGTAGGAATGAAATAAAAGACAATGACTAAATAAATGAGTGAATCACAGAGGTCTCGATCCTTTGTGACTTCTGCCATAAATCTGTATTATCTGCTAGACTCTTACTCAACATTGTCAGTTTTGCAATAGTATTAGAAGATACTTAAACAAATATGTTGAATTAGTAAGTTGTTTTTGTTGGTTGGTAGTCTTCGTGTGTGGGAGGGATACACTTGGCACTTTGAGCCTTAAACTTGAAGTCTTATAGAGGAATAATCACTGTTAACATCTTTCTTACTTAAAAAGATGGTTCACATGAACAACTAATATTTTTTGAGTGTTTACTATGTATCAGGCACTGTTTTATGTGTTACACTTATTTAATCCTTGTCATGGTCTATGAAGTCAATAATGTTTTTTCATCATACTTTAAGAAGTTGGAACTGTCAGAAAGGATTGGTAATTTTTCCAAGGTTACACAACTTAAATGCAGCAAAAGCGTAAATCAGGCTCTACCTATGAAGCTCCAGGGCATATACTTTTAGCAGGTATAATACACAGCCTCTCTGAATGGGGCCCTGATCAATTGGCCTAGTTCAAAACTCAGAATGCTGGTACTTGCAACTGTGCTACCTCTTCTGTCTCTCTTAATTCCTTATTCATCCTGACCTACTGTCTCATCCTTTCATATACCTTAAAGCCATTGAGAAAGAGTGCCGGGGTGGGGGTTGGAGGGGGGTGACGTAAATAGAAGCCTCTACAGTTACATCCATATTTCTTCATATTCATCTTTTTGAAATTCTCTCATTCCTTTTATTCAGGCATTTATCAAGATTACAAAGATGAATTAGACCTGTTCACTGCCCTTCAGAGTTAAAAGTCCTGAGGCTTGAGCAGCAGTTTCTAATTACTTTAACTATCTTTCATAGGTCTCATTGGCTTTTCCCACGGGAGTTTGTCAAACCTTTTGTTTAAGGTTTGACAAACCCCCATTACTGCTTTCAACTCACAAAACTTTAGCCTACATTGTATAATTCAAATGGTGTCTACTAAAGAGCAGAGGATCCCTGCCTGAGGTCAAGGTCAATTAATCTGGAGATTGGGTGAGAAACCATAAGTAGAGCAAAAAAGGCAAGATTAGGAAGCAAGGTAGTGACCTGAAGAAAGTGACAAAAATAGGTAGAGCTTAGAATTCAGGAATGCAAATGGAACTAAAAACTAAACTGGAAGACTGGTTAGGAATCAATCTCATGGGTAATGGAAAGGTGAAGGCATAGTGAGTATTTGGGGGAATGAGGTAATAAGAGAGGCAAAATTGGTGTAGGCGTGTCTCAGAGTGTTCGGAAATAAGAAATTTAATTTGATATAACTGCCCCAGCTAAGAAGCAGGAGGTAATCTGAAGTCAAGGGCTTGATCTGTTCAATGCCTCTTGATGGGAGCTAAAGAACCACATTAAGAAGATGCTTAAATAGGTTTAATATAGTATAGTGTGGTGTCAGTAAGAACAGACACAGGTGCTGGCAAATACTTTTTAGAAACTTTATCAGATTAACAATGTCTTCAAATTAATTTTTCACTGAAACTGTTCTTATAGCAAATACTTAGAGTGACAAAGTTAGTGTCAATGAACAATATGTCTAAAGAAAGACATACCAATTTAAAAATGTAACCCTAGTATTTATTTGCTAAGGCTGCTGTAACAAAGTACCAGAAACTGAGTGACTTACACAACAGAAATGTATTGTTTCACAATTCTGGAACCTAGAAGTCCAAAATCAAGGTGTCTGCAAGATTGGTTTCTTTTGATGACTGTGAAGGGAAGATCTATTCCAGGCCTCTGGTCTTTCTCTTGTGTCTGTTCACATCTTTCCTCTGTATGTATGTCTCTTTGTTCAAATTTTCTCTTTTTATAAGGAAGCCAGTCATATTGGATTAGAGCCCACCCTAATGACTTCATTGTAACTAATTACATCTATAATGACCCAATTTCCAAATAAGGTCACCTTCTGTGAGGTACTAGAGTTTAGAATCCAATACCATTTTTTTGCAAGGGGAACACAACTTATAAGAGCCCATCTTATGCTATTAATCAGTTGCAGTTTTCCAGATAAAGCTAAATACATGAATTACAAAATGTGTGATAAAGTTAAATACATGAATTACAAAATGTGTCCTAAAAAAGCTTTGCATGTGTGATTACAATTCTCAAATCCAATCATAAATTTAGGAATAAAGCTCCATAATTTTAAGAGTCGATTGAATTAGAATAAATGGAAGGGGAAATAGAAAGTGAAATGCATTACTAATCCTCAGCTTTCACTTTATTTTTTACAATTTTTTGAGGCAACTTATTTATTTATTTCTATTAAGTTTATTGAAGTGGTATTGGATAATGAAATTATAGGTTTCAAGTCTGCGGCCATGCCACCCTGAACAAGCTCAATCCCGTCTGATCTCGGAAGCTAAGCAGGGTCAGGCCTGGTTAGTACTTGGATGGGAAACCACCTAGAAGATCAGGTGCTGTAGGCATAAAAAATAAAAAATAAGGGATTGTAAGCTGACAAGGTCCTTGCAATCTGTGAGGTCAACGAAGGGTTGCCTCGCCTAAAAAAAATAGGTTTCAATAATATATGTATTCACTATACAAAGTTAAATTTTCTTCCTTTACCCTATACTTGACCCTCTTTACCCTTATCTACCACCCACCCCTCCTCCCTTTCCTTCTGGTAACCACAAAACTGTTGTCTGTGTCCATGAATCTGTTTGCCTTGTTTGTTCCTAACTTTCACTTTAGCCTCTCAACAATCCATTGCCTAGCACTGATAAGCAGCACTATAGTACTATGACACTATGAGTTTCTCTTTTCTTTAGATCTTTTCCAGGAAACACAAAGATCAGAGCAATACTCTGAAGTTAAAGCTGAAAGGAACAGAAGTTCTGGCTAGTAGTGATTCAGATGCCTTAGAAACAGTTCCCAGTCATCAGCTTGAGTTTCTAACAGTTGCTGAAAGGATGTGTTCGTGAGATTTCTTGGCTTTGGACATTTTACTGTATACAACCGTATCATTCAAACAAATAGTTGTTTTTTGTTTTTCTTTTCAGGAGCCAGACTGCTTCCCATTGCCTCTGCTACTTAGCAAAGCTATAACAAGCTGTACTCATCATTCGACTACCTGATAAAAAAAAAATGTGGGCCCAAAGTATCTTCTAAAGGAACAACCTGTAAACAGGGAGAAGTAGTTAATGCGGAAGCTTCACATTAAATGAGAAATAGAAGCATCGGAGTCAATTATAGGTACATTTCTTGTTGAAGAAACCTCAAAATAGAAGGTTTTAAAAATCTGCTTCTAAAGGCTCTCTTCCACAAAAATGAAAAAAATGATAGACCATATGTAAAAAAGAACATACCTTCTGCCTGCCAAAGTAATAATTTTCTTTCTCTTACCAGATTCTAGGCACAGAATAATTGCCTCTGTGGTGCTTTATATGTTCAAAATAATCTGCTCCCATGTGGCCCCCTTAAGAGCAACACCTCCTAGGAATCTTTCATTGAGCCTTGAACATATAATTTGTTCCAAACACTTTGAGCAAAATACATTCTTTCCCAGTCTCTAAACTTGATAATTAGGTGTGTTTAGTTAGAGTTAAAAGTAAAATGAAGCGGAAAGTTATCCAGGTGCAAGTCATTAAACTGAAGGGATGGCAGAACAGAGGCAGACTACTAAAAGCAAACTCACATTTTTGGTGCACATCATATGTTTTATAGACTTTGCTAAGTGCTTTATCTAAGGTACCTCTTAATTCTTCACATTGATCTATTTATATCTTTATTTTTATGGATGATGAAATGACTTTTATACCAAATAAATGGTAGAATTAGGATTCAAACCCAAGTTTGTTTAAGACTAAAGCTTATATTCCTTTCACTCAGTTCCATCAACTGAGGCATAGGAAGAGTGCACAAAGCTCGTTAATTTCTTAACCTGTCATCAGTGTTCTTACATTCTGCTCCCTGGTGCCTTTATTAGAATTGTATCTTTGCTACACCTCACCCTACACCCTGATCCATAAACTCTTTATGGATGTTCTTATATCTGTTCTTTTTGCCTTGAATGTCCTTTTCTACTCTTCTCTATCTGCAAGAAGTTCATAATCAGGTGCAGTACCACTATCCTAGGAGATGCTTGGAAGTGTGCACAGCATTCATGGTTGTCAGTCACCATGAGGGTGCTATTCGCAGGACACTCCCAGAATCTGGGGCTGCTTAACAATCTACAGTGCCATGCTGCATGGATAACTCCATACAAAAGAGAATTGCTCTGTCCCAAATGCCCATACAACACAGTGAGAACACTGACTCTGAATCTCATTCATTCCTCCAGCCCCACTATCTCCATGAAGTTTTTGATGTCCCTTTCCCTCATACCTAAAATGATATGCCCCTCTTCAGAAATTTAGAAAGATTTTTTATCTATTACTCTGTGTTCATTGCTAATGTAGTCTGAATACAATATTAATTTTCTTGTTATACATATGCTTTCTCTTTCTAGCAGTTCTTTTTGCACTCTTTAAGGGCAAGTACATCTTTTATGTTCACAATCAAAATAGCAAATATTTATATAGCTTATATAGCATGTATTTGCCAGCCACTGTTTTAAGTGCTTTATGTATATGTTAACTCATTTGACATTCCCAATAACCTTATAGAGTATTATCCCATTTTATAGACAAAATGCTGAGGAACAGAGAGCTAGAATAACTTGCACAAAGTCACACAGTTAAAACATGGGATTATGATTCAAATTCAGAGTCAGGATCCAGAATCTGAATTTTTTTTTTTTTTTACTTTTCATATTTTTTTATTTTTTACAATTATAGTTGACATACAATATTATATTAGTTTTAGGGGTGCAACACAGTGATTAGACATTTATTTAATTTATCATCCTGATAAATCCAGTACCTATCTGACACAATGCAAAGTTACATGCATAAAATACTAGCTATATTCCTCAATGCTATACTCTACATCCCCATGACTATTTTGTAACTACCAATTTGTACCTCTTAATTTCCCCCCTTCACCCATCCCCCAACCCCAAATCTAACAACCATCAAAATGCTCTCTGTATCTACGAGCATGTTTCTGTTGTTTGTTTGTTTATCCTGTTCTCTAGACTCCACATATGATATTTGTCTTTATCTGACGTACTCCACTCACCACAATATCCTCTAGGTCCATCCATGTTGTTGCAGATGGTAAGATTTCATTCATTTTTATGGCCGAGTAATATTCCATTGTGTATATGTACCACCTCTTTTTTATCCATTCATCTATTGATAGATACCCAGGTGACCTCAATTGCCTCCATATCTTGGCTATTGCAATAATGCTGCAGTGAGCATATGGATTCACGTGTTCCTTTGAAGTAGTGTTTTGGGTTTCTTCAATAAATACTCAGAAGTGGCATTACTGGGTCCTTTTTTGTCTCTTGTTACAGCCTTTGTTTTAAAGTCTTATTTTGTCTGGTTTAAGTATTGCTACCCCATCTCTTTTTGTTTGTTTGTTTCCATTTTTATGAAATATCTTTTTTCATCCTTTTACTTTCAGTCTGTTTGTGTCCTTCGCTATGAAATGAGTCTCTTGTAGGCACATATTTAAGGGTCTTTTCTTATCCATTTAGCCACCTTATCTTTTGATTGGAGCATATAATC
>NW_006438867.1:745285-763701 GCF_000325575.1 Pteropus alecto | reverse complement strand
CCTCCTCCCACACACCCTCCTCCCCCTCCTCTCCTCTCACAAACCCTCCTCTCCTCCCACATTTCCTATAATACTGGTTTGGTGTCGAACTCCCTTAGCTTTTGCTTGTCTGGGAAGCTCTTTATCTGACCTTTGATTCTAAATAATAACTTTGCTGGGTAATGTTGATGTATAGCCTTGCTTTTCATCACATCGAATATTTAATGCCAGTCCCTTCTAGCCTGCAAAATTTCTATGGAGAAATCAGCTGACATTCTTGTAGGTAACTAACTGCTTTTTTCTTGCTGCTTTTAAGATTCATTCTTTGTTCTTAACTTTTGGCATTTTAATTATGATGTGCCTTGGTGTGGGCCTCTTTAGGTTCATCTTGTTTAGGACTCTCTGTGCTTACTGGGCTTGTATGTCTCTTTCACCAGGTTAAGAAAATTTTCAGTCATTATTTCTCGAAGTATGTTTTCAATTCCTTGCTCTCTTTATTCTCCTTGTGGTACTCCTATGATGTGTATGATGTGAATGTTGGTATCCTTTATGCTCTCCCAAAGGCCTCTTAAACTATCCTCATTTTTTGGATTCTTTTCTCTTGTTGCTGTTCTGATTGGGTATTTTCTGCCACCTTATCTTCTAAATCACTGATTTGAACCTCTGCTTTATCTAATCTACTGTTAATTCCTCCTAAGACATTCTTCATTACAGTTATTTTTCATTTTTGACTTTTTAAATATATTTTCTATTTCCACTTTTATGCTTGCTATGTCTTTGTTAATGTTCTCACTGAGTTCCTCTACTCTTCCCCTAAGTTCTTTGAGCACCCTTATAACAAGTGTTTTGAACTCTGCAAGCCAGGTGAGGAAGGACTCAACAAAGAAACAATGCCCTCTTTCAGTACTTCTGTTTGGGAGAAAGCTGCTGCTCCAGCCCTTGTCCTGAAGCCAGACAGCTCATTTTCTTCCTATATGTCCCTGACACCTTTTGAGCTGCTACCTCAGTGCTGAAGCTCAGTATGAGCAAATCAATTAGCAGGTGAGTCCATGCCCGGGCCCTTTAAGAGGAACATCTGCTACTCCAGAGGCCCTTCGTCTCACTCAGATACAATCTCCACTGGTATTCACAGTTAGAAGTTGTGGGGACTTCTCTTCCCAGCACTGGACGCCCAGTGTGGGGATGGGACAACTTGTTCCTCAGTGTGGAACTCCTCAGTTGAGATATCCCTTTCAATTTTTAACTTCCTCATGTGAGTATGAAACCAGCTTGTTCTGCATTTCTGCCATTCTTACCAGTATTGAAGTGGCCTTTTCTGTATGTTCCCAGTTGTAGAAATTCTAGTCTCAGTCAACTCTCAATTATGGCTATTCTGTAGTTTAGTTGTAATTTTGATGTGGTTGTGAGAGAAGACAAACATTTACCCACTCTACCATCTTGACAGGAACTCAGAATCTGATTCCTTAAACTACCAAATTCAATGTCCTTACCTGCAAACATGTCCTCAGTGCTTACTATAGATTAAAACAAAAATAAGACGTGGAGAGATTCTGGTCAACATGGCGGAGTAGGTAAATACTGTGCTCGCCTCCTCTCATGACCACATTAAAATTACAATAAACTACAGAACCACTCCCATCATTGGGAGTCACGTAAGGTCTACCTGAACAGAAGTCCTATAACTGGGGATATACAGAAGAGGCCAATTTGAGACTGGTGGGAGGAGCAGAGATGCGGAACAGATTGGTGTAACACCCACATTGGCAGTTAAAAATCAGGAGGGCTATCTCAGCTGTAGAAGTCCTCACTGAGGAGTGAGGAGTCCCATCCCCACATCAGGCTCCCCAAACCAGAGTTCCAGTGCCAGGAAGAGATGTCCCCACAACTTCTGGTTATGAACACAAGTGGAGATTGTGGCTGAATGAGACAGAGGGGTGCAGGAGTTGCAGACATTTCTCTTAAATGGCCTGTGCACAGACTCATTTTGAGACATCATGCTGGGGAAGCAGCTCAAATGGTGTCAAAAGGGAAGAACTGAATTGTCTGGCTGAAGGGTAATGGATAAGGGGCAGCTTTTTCCCAGACAGAAGAGGTAAAGCCATTGTTTTTTTTGTTTGTTTGGTTTTTTTTGAGCTTTTTCCTCCCCCAATGTACAGACACAGGTTGGCACCATATCTGAGTCTCCGTCAACCTGGCTAACACCTTATCCTTTGTCCCGGGGATTTCCTGAGACCCTGCCCCACCCAACTTGCAGGCCTACCCAAGGAGCTTCCAGTGGCTTTTCCATTAAAGTAGCCTGTCTTGGCTCATGATGCAGACTTTTCTAAAATCTCTCAAAGGTTCACAAAACCAAAACAAGTAGCATCTGACCTTGGCATGCCCTGTACCTCTTTCTGAACAGCCTCAAGCCCAGCATTAGCGGCAGCCAGCATCGGTTTCTGATTTGTCCTTTGGGGAACCTCTAAGCTCAGTTCAGGTGGAGGCCATCTGTGGATCACTTGGGTGCTTATGCCAGGTGGCCCCAGGCAGGGCACAGGCTATGGTTGAACTTGACCTGTGGCAGGGCTCCTTCTAGAAGGCTCCAGGAGCAGCACACCTGGTGGCTGGCTTTGGAAAGATCCTGAGCACCACCCAAGGCTACATCCTAAGATGACACATCCAAAGAGCTGACTGAGCAGCCACTAGAGCCTTGTTAAAGTAAATTCTGCTCCGTAAGGTCAGCCCCTCACTGGCCAGTCTTCAGAACCAATCATTCCGAGGGTCAATCTCTCCCATTGTTGCGCAGACAGTAACCAAGACTTAACTACAGTAGAAGGGCATACACAGCCCATACAAAGGACATACTTGGATCACCGGGCTCATGTGACCAGGGAGACTGTGCCACTGGGCCCCCCAAAACACCTCCTACATAAGGCTACTCTACTAAGACCGGAAGACATAGCAGCCCTACCTAATACAGAGAAACAAACACAAGTAGTCTGCCAAAACAAAGGAATATATCCTAAACAAACAAAGGAATATATCCTAAACAAACAGAACAAAGCTCCAGAAAAAGGACTAACAAAATGGAGACAATCTACCAGATGCAGAGTTCAAAAATGCTTGTTATAAGGAAGCCCAATGAACTTAGAAGAGTAGAGGAACTCAATGAGAACTTTAATAAAAAGATAGAAAACATTAAAAAGAACCAGTCAGAATGAAGAATACAATAACTGAAATGAAGAATGCCTTAGGAGGAATTAACAGTAATTAGATGAAACAGGATGGAATCGGTGATTCAGAGATAACTTAGCAGAAAACACCCAATCAGAACAGCAACAAGAAAAAAATCCAAAAATATGAGAATAGTTTAATGGGTTTTTGGGACAGCATCAGGTATACCAAATTTTTCATAATAGGGGTACCAAAAGAAGAGAGAAAGAAAGGAATTGAAAACCTATTTGTAAAAATCAAGACTGAAAACTTTCCTTACATGGTGAAGGAAATAGATGTCTTAGACCAGGAAGCTCAGAGTCCCACACAAAGAGGTGTACACCAAGACTCATCATAATTAAAATGTCAAAAGTTAAAGACGAATGAATCTTAAAAGCAGCAAGAGAAAAGCAGTTACCTGCAAAGAAGCTCCCATAAGATTATCCTCTGATTTTTTTAACAGAAACATTGCAGGCCAGAAGGAATTGACATGAAATATTCAAAGTGATGAAAGGCAAGGATCTACAACCAAGATTGATCTACCTAACAAAGCTCTCTTTTAGAATCAAAGTACAGATAATGAGCTTCCTAGACAAAAACAAAAAACAAACAAAAAAAACCCTAAAGGAAGTCATTGACACCAAACCTGTATTACAAGAAATGTTAGACTTCTTTAAGAAGAAAATAAAGATCAAAAATATGAAAAATAAAATGGCAATAACTACATACCCAGCAACAATTACTTTAAATGTAAATGGATTCAATGCTCTAATCAAAAGATAGGTTGATTGAATGGATAAGAAAACAAGACCCTTACATATGCTGCCCACAAGAAACTCACATCAGGTCTAAAGACACACACAGACTGTAAATAAAGAGGTGGAAAAAGACATTTCATGAAAATGGAAACAAACAAAAAAACTGGGGTAGCAATAGTTACACCAGATAAAATAGACTTTCAAACAAAGACTATAATAAGAGACAAGGAAGGACCCAGTAATTCCTCTTATGGATAATTATCTGAAGTAGCCCAAAACACTACTTCAATGGGACATTGAGTCCATATGTTCATTACACTATTGTTTACAATAGCCAAGATATGGATGCAAACTGGGTGTCCATCAGTGGATGAATGGATAAAGAAGAGATGGTATACAATGGAATATTACTCAGCCATAAAAAAAAAAGATAAAATCTTGCCCTTTGCAAAATACATGGGTAGACCTAGAGTGTATTGTGCCGAGTAGAGTAAGTCAGAGAGACAAATGCCATATAATTTCACTTGTGGATTCGAAAGAACAAAATGAAAATGAAACAGAAACAAACTCATAGATATAGACAATTTTTTTGATGGTTGCCAGATTTGGAGGCAGGGGGGTAAAAAAGGGAAAGGGATTAGGAAGTACAAGTTGATAGTTGCAAAATAGTTATAGGAATGTAAATTATAGCATAAGAAATATGGCCAATAATATTGTAATAACTATGTATGGTGTCAGGTGGGTCCTAGATTTATTAAGGTGATCACTTCATATATTATATAAATGTCTGATCACCGTGTTGTATACCCAAAACTTATAGATATTATATGCTAATTGTAATTGAAATATTTAAAAAATTATTTTAAAAAGCCAGCAGATAAAACATGGATAAGTAAGCAGCAATTTAATGTTAATATAAATCCAGAATATAATAATATTAAGATGCTCATTCTTTTTCTGGACATATATACTTATGAATATAATTTAATTTAATATATAATACAAATATAATTACCCTCCTAAATTTGCTTTGATTCTTTTGTCAAAATTAAATATATCAATAATGAAAAAAAGACTGATTTTTTAAATATATTAATAAAATATTTTATGTGTGGTAATGGCACAACATATTGGAGGTGCAACATTGATACTTAACCCAGATAAAGGAGATAAAGAAGTCCTCCTACAAGGATAAACTAAGTCTTCAGCACCAAATTCAAATCAAGGGGCAGTGGAAGATGAGGCTGAAGAGTAGGCTGACACACACAAATCTTAAGGAGAATAAGATTTGCAACAGTGACCGCTGTCAGGAGTACAGAGCAAGAGATGTGGTTAATGGTGGTGATAACCATGATGAGGATGACAGAGGCCTTCCTTAACTAGATATCACTATCTCTATCATGGCCAATTAGGAAACGACATCTCCAGGTCACACTGAATCCCTGCCCCTCAGTCACCTTCTTCCAGCATTCACTTAAGATACCTTATATGGCCTATATACTATGTCTTGGATAAGTGGATTGCAAAGCAAGCCAATATTTCTTATACTCAAATAGGGAGGCAACAGTGTGCACTGATATAAGCACTAGGCCAGGGGTCTTAATATTTGGATATAATTCTGGTGTTGCTTTTGATTAGTTATGTCACTTAACTTTTATGGATATGTTTAATTATGTATAAATGAGGGTACTTTTGAAAAGGACAGATAATGTCAGAAATAAAAAGTGTCCATACCTTTTCCAGGAATAAACGTTGCCTATATTCTGAACACTAAATGTATATTTTATTATAATCCCAGAAAGTATTTTAAAATTTTATTAAATTTGACAGAGACCACCATTTTTATCATTTTGCCTGAAACAAGCTTTATTGTTTTTTAACTTGATAAATAGCCAAGCTGTGCCCTCAGCTCACTTTTTTGGAAATTCAGAGGAAGTAAGTGGGATGTGGAGTGATTAACAAACAGCTAAGCCTAGCTTGTGTTACTGTGTGATTAGTGTGGCAGAAGGCCAGATAGAACTTGGGAAGCAAAATGCTGTATGCATGAACAATGTCTCCAAAACATGAATTTCAAAAGGACTGCATGAGGGAAATAATGGCTCTAACAGAACTTTCTCATCCTTTATTTCCATATTTGCCTGCCAAGTTGCCTTTTATTATAAACAGTAGAGAGAAAGACATGTGGAAAAAAATATATAAATAGAGGGAGGAGAGAGAAAAAGAGAGAGAGAGAGAGAGAGAGAGAGAGAGAGAGAGAGCACGTGCTCTGTGGTATATTTGTGTGTATGATGTCTGTATAACGTGTGCATGTGTCTATTTTCAGGGCAAAATAAAAATTAGAAAGGAATTCGGTAACAACATAGGCTCCTCACTTCCCCCAGGAAAGCCACACAGCAGGTAAATGCCTCAAGCCTTAGCCGTTTTTCATAGTTAGCTATTTATGCACCTGCATGCCTCTGTGTACTGGATGTACTGTGCACAGTACTGTGTACTGTGTAGAGCACAGGGTCTATCTGTTCTCACTCTGTGCTCAGTGTGCTGCTTGGCTCACAGAAAGAGAATTTGTTGAGTTGTTTGTGATCAAATTAACTACAATTTTGATAGTTAATTTGGATAAGTTGCCTATTCTTTTAGTTTGCTTGCTCCAAGAATTTCTCTCAAGAAGGAAAAAAATATTGTTTTCAATATATATGGTAGATACAGTGTTAATATATAAGAGTCTTTGCAATTCTGTAAGAAAAATAGCACTCACCGATGATTAAAAATTTATAAAAAGGAATTCAAATGACTTATAAATGTATTTAATTTATTTTCAAACTCATTAAAAATGAGATGCAAGACAATACAGTAAGATCCTATTTCATCCATCGAAATGCCAAAGATTAAAATTAAAGATGATACTTAGATTTAACAAAGATGCAAGAAATAGACTCTCTTATGCAGGGCTGGTACAAATGTAAAGTGATTTAATTTTTCTTGAGGGCCACTAGTAACACTATCAAAGTCTTAAATATCTTTTACCCTGCGTATCCAGTTTTAGGAATTTTTTCAGCATAAGTAATCTGAAATGTGTGCAGTTTCCTGTACAGGATATTTATGATTTATTTATCACAGCATTATTTAGAAAAGCAAAAGCAAAAAACAGAAAGGAAGTAACCTAAATTTTTAACAATAAGAATTCAGGTATGAATATATATTATACAAAAAAAAATAGAGAAATGTCATTGGAAAATATTCCCACTGTAATATTAAATTAAATAAGGTATAAGATGGTATATATGATATGTATATATGACTAAAATTTTTAATTAAATTTATTGGTGTGACATTGGTTAATAAAATTATATAGGTTTCAAGTGTACAACTCAATAATACATCATCTGTATATTCCATTGTGTGTTCACCATCCAAAGTCAAATCTCCTTCCGTCGCCATATATTTGACCCCCTTTACCCTTATCCCCCTTCCCTCTGGTAACCACTAAACTGTTATCTGTGTCTATGAATGTTTGTTTGTCTTGTTTATTTGTCAATTTCAGTTTTTTTATATCCCACATATAAGTGAAATCATATGGTTCTCAAATTTTTCTGTCAAACTTATTTTGCTTAGCATGATAATCTCAAGATCCATTAATGTTGTTGCATATGGCATATCTCATCTTTTCTAAGGGCCGAATAATATTCCATTATATATATATATCACATTTATCTATGCTTAAATTTTAACGGTGGTTAGGTGATTTTAATTTTTATACTATCCAAATTTTCTATAAAAACGTGTTTCTTTTGTGTGTGTGTTTAACTTTTAAATTTTGAAAGTCGTTGTTATCAAATATTCAATACCAAATGAATAACTGTTATTGAGAATATGTTAAGATTTCAGAGATCCTAAATATTTAATATATTACCTCTAATGTTTATTCAAGAGGAAAATGCCAGACGTTATCTCTTTTCTTCTACTTCCTTGCATAGTTTCTAATGCTTCAGTTCCTTGTTTAGCATCAAGTCAGCCTATATTTTTAGTGTCAAAGCTACTTCTAGATACATTTTTTAAATTTAATTCCTAGATATTTTATTCTTTTTGATATAGTTGTAAATGTGATTGTTTTCTTAATTTCTCTTTCTGATAGTTTGTTAGTATGCAGAAATGAAACTAATTTTTGTACATTAATTTTGCAACTTTACTGATTTTTTTTATTAGCTCTAACAATTTTTTGGTGGCATCCTTAGAATTTTCTATATATAGTATCATGTCATCTGCAAATAGAGGCAGTTTTATTTCTTACTTTCTGTTTCAGATGCCTTTTATTTATTTTTCGTGGCTAATTGCTCTGGTAGAACATCTCCTGGTCTTGCTTTTGCCACTGTCTTTATATTATTGGTAAAATTGGTACTGGTTGAGATTTACCATTTGTAGTATGTCTAATTTGACTATAATTCTTCAGGTGAGTATATTGGGCATTACATGTATTCACGGTTTACAGATGAAGAAAATAGAAACAGAAAGTTAAGCAACCTGCTAAAGGTCTCACCACAAGTTAGTTTTGAGTCAAGGTTTGCACCTATGAAATTTGACAACAGAGCTTACGGTCTTTATGTTGGATAAAAGTGGCAAGAGTGGACATTCTTGTCTTGTTCCTGACCTTAGAGGAAAAGCTTTCACCATTTCTTTATTGAGTATAATGTTAGATCTGGGCTTGTCATTGTGACCTTCATTATGTTGAAGTACTTTTCCTTTATACCCAGTTTATTGAGAGTTTTTGTCATGAATAGATACTGAATTTTGTTAAATATCTGAAGCTATTGAGATGATAATATAATTTTTATCCTTAATTTTATTAATGTGGTATATCACATTGATCAATTTATAGATGTTGAAGCATCCTTGCATGCCTGGAATAAATCCCACTTGATTATATATTTTTTTGTCTTTAACCAACTCATATTTTTATTGTAAACTAATACATGCTCATAGAAATATTTAAACATTCAAATTTGTAAAGAACAAAGTAAAAATGGACTGTAAATTTAGTTTCAAGTTGTTTTGCTGTTGATGTTTTATGTTTTTGTTCAAATTTTTCTGTTTTCATAAAATTGACAATTATTCATTTTTTAACAAATATTTATTGAACATGTCTATACTAAGTTCTGCTCTAGGCACTGAGGAGACATTGGTAATAATCATATCCTTAAAGACTCAATTTTAGTAGAGTAACAAATAAAAAGAATTCTATATAGCTACACATTAAGATATAGAAATATTATTATGTTAATATATAATATATAATATTAACATATATATTAATCTGAGGAAGTGATAAGTACTATGCACAAACAATACAGCAGGATAATAAGTGATGGGAAGGATAATATTAATTAAGGTGGTCAGAGATGGCTTCCTTGAAGAGAGTGTCATATGAGCAGAAACATGAATGAGATAAAGAACAATGATGTTTATTATGGAGAAATAAGTATGCCAGGCTGAGTGAAAATTGGGTCCAAAGTCTTTGAGGGAGAAAGAAACTTGCCATGCTTGAAGAACAGCAAAAGAGCCAGTGTGACAAAAGTAAACAGCATAAGGATGAGAGCAGGAGAAAATGAGGTCAGAAGAGTATACAGGAGATTCAAAGATGTGCTGAGTTCTTTGCCTTTTGTTCTTGTGTTAGGAGAAGACTTTGGAAAGATTTAGTAAAACGATTATGTGATTTGATTTGCATTTGTAAAGAATATGTTGGTTGCTGTGTGGAGATTACGCTATAGAAGAAGAAAAATATAATGAAAAAATATTAGTGTAAAGGCTCTTGCATCAGTGCAGGCAAGATAACATCACTTCGATCAGAGGTGAAAGTAATGAGAAGTAATCTTATTCTAAATATATTTTTTGAGATTACGTTATGCTCTTTATTGCCAACACTTTTTAAAAGACAATTACTATTAATCAATAAATATTCCTTTCTTTGGTACTGAGTCTCTGATTTTCTACAGGCTCCTCCTGCCAAGCTGTCTAATTAACTGCTTTGGGTATGTTCCTACCTACAGGTCTTAGAGGTTAATGCCAGACCTTCATTAAGTCCCTTGCCCACCCTCTTTCCACCCCTTCCCACCCACCAAAACTAAATAATTGAGCCCCTCTCAGTAAAATCATGACTAATGAGCAGAGAATGAAATACAGGGTTTATTGGAGGTGGGAGAAGCCAGGGTCTAATACTGTTCTCAAAGCGTTATCAAATTAGAGATGCTTGGGAATTTAAGTGAAGTGCCAATAGGCTGGCCCTGGGCAGTGACTGGATTTGTAGACAGCCTGAATGCAGATTACAGCAGCACTCAATCTTAACACCAGAAACCTAAAGTACAACTGTAAAAATTGCAACTTTTGGAATCAAAGAAATGAAGTGATCAGAAGAGGAGAGTCCCACTCAGTGCTTCTCAACAGGGAAGCAGTATGGCCCCCTACAGGCAGAATAGGAAACAGCATGTAAGGGATGTTCTGATTTCGGGGAAGTGCTTCTGGAAATTAGCAGGCAGGACCAGGGATGCCGTATGTCCAGTAAAAGACTGCCCTGCCTCAAATTCTAGTGACCACTGATAACCTATCTGTGATGGTGCAAGACTGAGATGGACCTTCCTTTTCCCAGTTGGTACTGATGGCTAGCCAAGAAGCTTGAGCAACAGCTTTCAAGATCCCAGAAGCTAGAAGTCTCAGGAGAGACCTGTAACCCAGCTGCTAGGTGGATCCCCCTTTTTGCTGAAACAGTTAAGCTTCAACTATTGGAACCCCATCAATGGATATATGGGCACTTCAGTGATAAAGACCTTCTGGATAGAAGAGGCCACGTTGAGGCTGGTAGGAATGGCAAAAACATAAAATGGGCTGGCCCTGAACCCATATTTGGAGGTTGAACATTGGGAAGGATATCTTGTTTGCAGAGGTCCCCCTGTGGAAGTGAGGCACCTCCAGCCCCACACTGGGGCTCCCCAGCTCAGGATTCCAGTGCCAGGAAGAGGAGTCCTTATAAAATCTGGCTGTGAAAATCAGTGGGGATTCTGACCGTCTGAGTGAGACAAAGGAACCTGGAAATCCAAATGTTCCCTTAAAGGGACCATGCACAGATTCACTCATAGACACCCTGGCCTCTGGCAGAGGGACAGAAGCTCAGGCGGTGCCAGAGATATATGGGGTAAGACTGAGTTGTGAGGCTTCGAGGCAAGGGCTGGAGGGACTGCTGCCATTGTCCTTTTGTTGAGGCTTCCTCCTATGCAGCCTGCAGGCTGGCGCCATGTTGCCTGTGTTGAGCTCTCCCCCAACAAGGCCAATTCTAAATCTGCATTGGCCTGGTGAGATGGCTCTTCCCACCTCAGTGACTCCCTGGGGCCCTGCCCCAACCAACTTACAAATTGCTGGAGACATATTTGTGCCTGAGTAACCAGCCCTACCCAACCCTCTCAGCAGGAGGCTCCCTTAGCAACAATTAACAGGCTTCGGCTCAAGCAACTCCAGAGACAATCCAGTGGCTGACAACAAGCCCCAGTCTGAGCTGTAGCTTTTCATGAACAAATCTCAGATATCTATAGGCCCAAGGTGTGTAGCAGCTAGCCTCGGTGTAATCTGAGACTTTTGCAAGAGGCCACAAGGTTGACACTGACACCAAACTTGAATCTTCATTAGCCAAGTGAAATCTGCTCACTTTAATTTGATGACTCCCTGGGGTGCCACTTCAACTCACTATCAACCAAAGGTTCTTTCAATTGTTGAGACTCAAAGGCAGCCAGCATGCAGCCTCAGGCCTTGGGGTGCCCTGGACCTTTTGCTAAGCTGACCCAGGTCCAGTACTGGTGGCAACCAGCCTTATTCACAGCATGGTCTCTTCCATTTGCCTCCACGTCCAGCACAGGCAGCGACCAAACACGGATCACTTTGTATCTCTTACAATAGCCCTGGGATATCACGGGTAGCCCTGAATTTGTCCTATATGGGAGCCCCTCCCAATGAACCACAGAACCAACACACCAGATGCTGCTGTCAGACTACAACGGAGCACCACCTGATTATCCTCACAAACAGCACACCCTAAGGGCGATCTCAATAGGTACACAAGCCTGCTGGGGTGAATTCCAGTGTGTGGAGTCAGCCCACACATAGCAGCTCATACTCTATGAACGTGACCAATCCTCACAGCCAGTCAGCCTGAGAGTCAATCTCATCCACTGATGTGCTAACAGCAATCAAAGCTTAACTGCAACAAGGGAGCACACGCAATTCACAAAAGGAACACTTCTGAGATCCTGGTGCAGATGATCAAGGTGACGGTACCACTGGGCCACATAAGTAATCTACTACATAAGGCCAGCTGACCAAGACTGGAAGCGTAACAAATCTACTTACTACATAGAAATGTCCCAAATGAAACAACAAAAGAAGAAAACTCCAAAAAAAAAAAAAAGAACTATATGAAATGGAGGCAAAATATCTACCAGATACAGACTTCAAAACACTGGTTACAAAAATGCTCAATGAACTTGGAGGAAGAATAGATGATCTCAGTGAGCACTTCAACACAGAGAGATAGTAATCACAAAAAGGATTTAGAAACCATAAAAAAGAACTAGTCAGAAATGAAAAATACAGCAATGAGGAATACACTAGAAGGAATCAACAGTAGATTGGATGAAGCAGAGAATCAAATCAGCAATTTGGAAGACAAGGAGGCAGAAAACATTCAATCGAAATGGCAAAAAGAAAAAGAATTTTAAAAAGTAGGAGTTTAAGGGACTTAACTCTAGATTTATCTATTGCTTCCAGATTGTCCTATTTGTTGGCTTTGATTTCCAACAAATAGGACAATCTGGAAGCAATAGATAAATCTCTAGGACAATAAGCATACCAACATTCACATTATAAAAGTACCAGAAGAGAGAGACCAAGGGATTGAAAACTTATTTGAAAAAAAAAAAAAAATGATGGAAAATCTCACTAACTTGGTGAAGGAATAGACATACAAGCTCAGAAAGCACAGAGAGTCCCAAACAAAGGGAACACAAATAGGCCCAAATCAAGAACCATCATAATTAAAATGCCAAAGGTTAAAGACAAAAGGAGAATTCTAAAAACAGCAAGAGAGAGGTAACTAGTTACTTACAAGGGAGCTCCCATAATAGTGTCAGTTGATTTCTCAACAGAAACTTTGCAGGCCAGAAGGGATTGGTAAGAAATAGTCAAAGTGATAAAGCAAGGATCTACAACCAAGACAACCTATCAAGGCTATTAGTTAAAATGGAAGGTGAGATATAAATCTTCCTTTACAGAAAAAAAAAGCTAAGAAATTTATCACCAACAAGCCAGTGTTACAAGAAATGTTAAAGGGACTTTTTTAAGAAGAAGGGGAGAAAAACGTAAATATGAATAAAAACCGACAATAAATATGTAGCTATCAATAATCACTCTATATGTAAATGGATTAAATGTTGCAATCAAAAGACATAGGGTAGCTGAATGGATAAGAAAACAAGAGCCATACATATCCTGTCTACAAGATACCCACATCAGATGAAATGACACACACGGACTGAAAATAAAGGGATAGAAAAAGATATTTCATGTAAATGGAAATGAAAATAAGCTGATGTAGCAATATTTACATCAGAAAAAATAAAATGAAAGAATATAATAAAAGAAAAAGAAGGATATTACATTGTGGTAAAGGAATCAATTCAACTAATGAACATAATCATAGTAAATAATTATGCACCCAACATAGGAGTACCTACATATATAAAGCAAATATTGACCAAAATAAAGGGAGATATCGACAGTAATACAGTCATAGTAGGAGACTTCAATACCCCATCAGATCTGTCTGATCTTCTAGACAGAAAATGAACAAGGAAATAGCAGCTTTAAATGACACACTAGATTGTATGGATTTAATTGATAGTTTTAGAGGATTACACCCCACAGCAGCAGAATATACATTTTTCTCAAGTGCACATGGAATATTTTTCAGGATAGACATGCTATATCACAAAAGAAGTCTCAATAAACTTAAGAGTGAAATCATAACAAGCATATTCTCTGACCACAATGGTGTGAAACTAGAAATCAATCACAAGAAAAGAACTGATAAATATGCAAACACATGGAGGCTAAATAACATGCTACTAAACAATGAATGGGTTAACAATGAGATCAAGGGTAAAAAATCAAAAAATATCTGGAACAAATGAATATAAAAACAAAATGACCCAAAATCTATGGGTCACAGCGAAAACAGCCCTAAGAGAGAACTTCATAGCAATACAGGCCTACCTCAAGAAATAAGAAATATCTCAAATAAACACTCAAACCTTACACTTCTTCTTAAAGAACTAGAAAAAGAATAGCAAACAAAGTCCAAAGTGAATAGAAGTAAGGAAATAATAAAGATCAGAGTGGAAATAAAATAGAATAAAAAAAAATACAAAATATCAATGAAACCAAGAGCTGGTTCTTTGAAAAGGTAAACATTATTGATAAATCTCATCAAGAAAAAAGAGAGAGGAGCCCCAAAAATAAAATCAGAAATGATAGAGAAGTGACAACTGACTCCATAGAAATATAAAGGATTATAAGAAAATACTACAAATAATTATATGCCAACAAATAGGACAATCTGGAAGCAATAGATAAATTTCTAGAAACATACAATCTCCTGGGACTGAGTCAAGTAGAAACAGTAAATCTGAACGAACTGATTACTACTAATGAAATTGAAAGTCATCAAAAACTCCCAAGAAACAAAAGTCCTGAACCAGATGGCTGTATAGGTGAATTTTACCAAGCTTTCAAAAAAAAATTAAAACCTATTCTTCTCAAACTATTCGAAAAATTTCAAGATGAGGGAAGCCTCCCAAGATCATTCTACAAGGCCACCATGACCAGACAAAGACATTACAAAAACTATATATATTATAGGCTGATATCCCTGATGAACATAGATGCAAAATTCCTCAACAAAATATTAGCTAACCAAATTCTCCAATATATTAAGAAGATCATACATCATGATCAAGTTGAATTTATTCTATGATGTGCATTTGACTCAACATCTGCAAATAACCTAATGTGATACAACAGATTGAAAGATAAAAATCATATGATCAAATCAGTAGATGCGGAAAAAGCATTTGACAAAATTCAGTTTCCATTTATGAGAAAAACTCTCAGCATAATGAGAAGTAAGGGAACATATCTCGACATAATAAAGGCCATATATGACAAACTTACAGCTAACATCATACTTAATGGGGAAAGACTAAAAGCATTTTCTTTTAAGATCAGGAACAAGACAAAGATGCCCACTTTCACCACTTCTATACAACATAGTATTGGAATCCCTAGCTACAGCAATCAGACAAAAAAGAGGGAGGAAAAAGCATCTAAATAAGAAAGGAAGAGGTAAAACAGTCATTATATACAGATGACATGATACTCTATATAGAGAACTCTAAAAATTTCACACATACAAAAAAAAAAAAGAACTGGTAAATGAATTCGATAAAGTAGCAGGATCAAAATTAATATTTAGAAGTCTGTTGAATTTTTATACACCAAAGAACTACCAGAAAGACTAAGAAAACAATCCCTTTTATAATTGCATAAAAAACAATAGAATAGTGAAGAATAAATTTAACCAAGGAGGTACTCAGAAAGTTATGTCATTGAAAAAAAATCAAAGATGTTGAAAATAAATGGAAGCATATACTGTGCTCATGGATAGGAATAAACAACATCATTAAAATGTCCATAGTACCCAAAGCAATCTATAGATTCAATGCAATCCCAATCAAAATACCAATTGCATTTTTCACAGAACTAGAACAAATAACCCAGAAATTTATATGGAACCATGAAAGATCCCAAATAGCCATGGCAACCTTGAGAAAGAAGAGCAAAGTAAAAGGTATTACACTGCCTGATATCAAACTATACTACATGGCTATAGTAATCAAAACAGCATGGTACTCGCATTAAAACAGACACATTGACCAATGGAACAGAATAGAAAGCCCAGAAATGAAACCATGCCTATATGGTTAATTAATCTACGACAAAGGAGGCAAGAATACATAATGGGGTAAAGGCAATCCATTTAATAAATGGTGTTGGGAAAACGATATACATTAAAAAAAAATGAAACTGGACCACCTTTTTAAGCTATATATAAGAATAAACTCAAAATAAATTAAAGACTTAAATGTAAAATCTGGAACCATTAAACTCCTAGAAGAAACATAGGCAGTAAAATCTCAGCCATTACTCTTAATAATATTTTTTTCTGATATATCTCCTTGGTTATGAGAAAGAAAAGAATAAACAAATGGGACTATACTAAACTAAAAAGGTTTTGCACAGCAAAGCAAACCATCCATAAAACGAAAAGACAACCCATTGAAAGGGAGAAAATATTTGCCTATGATACATCTGATAGAGAGTTAATATCCAAAATTTATAAAGAATTCATACAACTCAACACATACACACACAAAAAAAATCCAATTAATAAATGGGCAGAGGACCTGAATAGACATTTCTCCAAAGAGGACATACAAATGGCCAATAGACATAAGAAAAGATGCTCAAGGTCACTAATCATCAGAGAAATGCAAATTAAAACCACAATGAGATACCATCTCATACCTGACAGAATGGCTATTATCATTAAATTAAAAAACAAGTGTTGATGAGGATATAGAGAAAAGGAAGCCCTCATGTACTGTTGGTGGGATTGCAAATTGGTACAGACACTATGGAAAATAGTTTGAAGGTTTCTCAGAAAATTAAAAATAGAACTACCTTGTGATCCTGCAATTGCACTTTGGGGTATTCATCCAAAAAAAAAAAAACCCAAGACACTATTTTGTAAAATTCTATGCACCCCTATGTTCACTGTAGCACTATTCACAATAGCCAAGATATGGAAGCAACATAATTGCCCATCAATAGACAAGTGGATAAAGAAGTTATGGTACATATATACAGTGGAATATTGCTCAGCCATAAAAAATGTAATCTTACCATTTGCAGCAATTTGGATGGACTTAGAGGGTATTATGCTAAATGAAATAAGTCAGATAGAGAAATACAAATGCCATATGCTTTCACTTATATGTGGAATCTAATGGACAAAACAAACAAACAAATGAAAACAGACGTATAGATGCAGAGAACAAACTGATGATTGCTAGATGAGAAGGAGATTGCGGGAGATGGGTGAGAAAAATGAAGGGATTAAGAAGTACAAATTGGTAGTTACAAAATAGTCACAGGGATGTGAAGTACAGCATAGGGAATGAAGCCAATAATAATATGGTGCCAGATGGGTACTAGACTAATCAGAGATCATTTTGTAGATTATATAAATATCTAACCATTATGCTGTAGATCTGAAACCAATATAAAATAATATTAAATATCAACTAATTGAAAAATAAAAAATTTTAAATTTAAAAATATCCTCCTAGAAATACAATTTAATGGTTTGTTGGCAAACCAATATTTGCCATCTACTTTACTCATCTGTCAAAATCAATTAGTGCAAGGATCACTATTATTCATTCCTTCATCTGGGAAGGGATGGAAATTCATCTTTGTCTGTGGTGGTAACAATCCTGATAATATTTTTTAAAGGCTACCAGAAATATATCTATTCAACTGGTAATTCCATAGATCATGTTATACCTGAAGTTTTGGCCCTACGGATGGAACTCTGCTGTGTAACTTCTAAGGAAAATATTTCTTCTGTTAGTTGCTCCCAAAATGTAAACAACAGCAAAAAAAATGTTGCTTCAGTCTGAGCCAAAGTTCAAGAAAACTGAGAGTATATGGTGTTAAAAAGACTGCTATACTTAGTACCTCTTATCTAGTAAGTGATTAAACCAAGATTGGAACATAGGCTTTCTTGATGCTTATCTCATTATTTTACTGCAGTATATTATTATATAAGTAAGAAGAAAAAGGGTTGAGACATAGCTTTGCTTTTCACCATTTACAGTTATGACAGTGTCTATCATGAAACTATTTCTGCTTATCTTCATTTGGCCAAGAATTGTTTATATACAATCTTTGAAGAAACACACAACTATTCTGCTCCTGTGAAAGATTAGTCTGAACAAAGTTCTAACTATGGAGTTAAAATCCAGTTTTTTTTCTTGAGTGCTATGAAAAGTCTTACAGTGTTCCTAATTATTTTCTTGTTAATAAAGAATTGAGTACACCAGTAATCAGTTGTGAAATGCATATATCTTCTTCTACCCCATGCAATATTTTATATCAAGATTTATTTTTTGAACAAATAAATATATACTATTTGGAGGGACAACCAAGAATGAATAAGTCTACAGTTCTAGAACAATATCAGCATTTACACCTTATAGTTGGCAAGGCTATCCTTTGAGACCAACCTTAGAAATTAAGAATATTTTATTCTAAATTGGAACTCATAAGCATTAGAAC
>NW_006438867.1:735593-745263 GCF_000325575.1 Pteropus alecto | reverse complement strand
GAATATTTTTTAGCATTTTACATTAAGATAGATAAAATAATGATGGCAAAACTGGTTTTAAAGTCTTTCCAGTGATTAGCTATAATAGAACAATGTTTGACAGAATACCAGTACTTTCATATATGCTTTCAAGTCCAGATTCCTCAAATGTCTAGAAGTAATGAGAAAACAAAACAAAAACCGTTGAAGGAAATAAAATGCTTGATGAATGGAAAAAGGAAAACATACTTTATTACATTGCTGTTAGCAAAGGATAGAGGTTTAAAATGGGTAAAAAGCCTAAACGTCTATGTCTGGAGACATTAAGAGAAAATAAAGAAATAATTTCTCTTGATTCAAAGATCATGTAACATTGATCCTGCTGCACTTCTGTCTTTGAAGGTGATCATCTAATAGCCATTATTTCATTTATCATCTCACTACTTTTTAATTTTGAATTTTTGCAGAAAGAAATCCATAAAGCCACTTAACAAGAAGTTTTACCTACAATTTAAAAGAGGGAACCTCGTGAATATGTGCAATGCTAGATAAACTATATTCTATTTGGAGAGAACCATAGAACATCCAGTATATCTAATTTACCATGATTTATGTAAGCAGTCATATCTGAGGCAGCATATTTAGAAAGCTTAATAAAAATAAGATAGAAAAATATTTTAAATATGTGTGTATGGTCAGATTAATTTTATATGCTTCTATCTAGTTTCTACCTAGTCTTTTATTTGAAAGAAAACATAAAAATTCTAGTTTGGGCGAATGGCACATGTTTTTCAAGTGGTATTAAAAGCAACAGAATGAATACAAGAAATAGATTTGTTCAGTCCACTGGTTTGCTTGAGATTTAAGAAGTGACTTATTTAAAATCAAAATCAAATGAAACACACACACAGACGCACACACACACGGGCACACATGCAAACTAAGAAAGTATCTACATTAATTTATTTTATATTGGGTATATAACAACATTTTTTGCATTATACATTTTGGATTAAATGATTTAATTTTTAATTAAATTTATTGGGGTGACATCGGTTAAAAAATATGTAGGTTTCAAGTGTACAATTCAGTAATATAGTGTCTGTATATTGCATTATGTGTTCACCACACATAATTTTAAAGTTTCTAATTATATCTCAATTAGAAGACTGATATTGTGGTGTTTGAAAGACAAATAGTTTCTTAAGTAGTGCCACAAACGGATAGGAACTATTAGCTTTCAAAAAATCTTTGAAATAATAATATCATGCTATATTTTGCTGCCTGATGCTGATGAAAATAAAAACTTTAAAGGCTCTAGATTAAGATCTGACCCTAAAATTTAGTTTGTGTAAAAAAACACTCATTCGGAAAGAAGAAAGAAACCGGGCAAGTTTTTCTGTGACAGATACTAAACTGTACAATAATGTAGTGAAATAAACACTAATTATGAGAACCTGCAATTGTGGATGGAAGGTGTCTAAAATATGCTGTAGTCCTATAATGTTGTATGTTAAATATCCAAGGAGCCATTGGATCATAAGTACAGCAGTGGTCACATTACCTGTTAATAATAACCCAAATCTCAGTGCACTAACCCAAGTCTATGATTAACAGGAAGTAGTATTATTTCTAGAAATCTATAACTAATTGTATGTGAAATCCATGTAGTAAGTACAAACCTCAGTCTACAGCTCTTGCCAGTGCTTGTGAATAGGATTGCCTGGGTTGAGGTAAAACCAGCTGGTGAATGTGGTTGACTTAGAGCAAGGGATGGGGGTATACTCGCAAATGAGACAAAAGGTAAGGCAAAGAACTGAGACATCTTATATTGGTTAGACATTTCAGTATTTGAATATTCAATACATGTCTGAACTATACATTCCGACAGGATTCACATTTTTTTTTCTCATTAGGCCCCTGATTTTCAAGTTCCTATAGAGCATATGGCACAATATTTGTTCTTTTTATTTCATTACATTTATTGGGGTGACATTGGTTAATAAAATTATATAGGTTTCAAGTGTACAATTCTACAATACATCATTTGTATATTGCACCCAAAGACAAACTTCCTCCTGTCACCATATATTTGACCCCTTTTACCCTTTTCTACCCTCCCCAAACCACTTTCTTCTGGTAACCACTATATCATTGTCTGTGTCTGTAGGTCCCAGGTCTGGTTGTGATCCAGGCTCATAGCTAGGGATAGGACTCCAGATTTAGAATGTTACATTAATGTAGTAGAGCTCTTGTGCCTAACATGTAAGTATGATTCAGCTTATTATACCACGTATGTGTGACAGAATGCCACTATTGTTCTCTGACATATATAAAGCCCATGCGGTCCCCTGAGGAGCAGAAGAAGAGAAGCAGAAGCCAAAGCTCACTGCCTGCAATAGAACTGTGCCCCCCACCATGAAGTTAGTGGCTCCTCGTGCACTCTTTAAACTGGGCATCTCACCGCTGAAACCTTCCCTTCTTGATCAGCTCGGTGCTGACAGTGTCTATGAGTTTTTATTTGTTTGTGTTTGTTTTTTGCTTTCAGTTTTATATCCCACATATGAGTGAAATCATATGGTCCTAGACTTTTATCATCTGACTTATTTTGGTTAGCATGATTTTCTCAAGAGGTGTCCATGTTGTTACAAATGGCAATATTTCACCTTTTCTTATGGCTGAGGAGTATTTCATTGTATATATGTACCACAAATTCTTTATACAATCACCTATTGAAGGACACGTTGGTTATTTCCATGTCTTGGCCACTGTGAATAATGCTGCAATGAACATAGGGGTGCATATGTATTATTACAGATAAATGTTTTAAAATTTGGGGGTAGATACCCAGAAGAGAGATTGTTGGGTCATATGGTAATTTTATTCTTAAGTTTTTGAAGAACCTCCATACTGTTCTCTATAGTGGCTATACCAATTTAAATACCTACCAGCAGAGTATGAGGGTTCCTTTTTCCCCACGACCACTCCAAAACTTGTTACTTGTCTTGTTGATAATAGCCATTCTTACAGATGTGATGTGGTATCTTGTTGTGGTTTTGATTTGTATTTTCCTAATAGCTGGTAAAGTTGAGTATTTTCCCATCTTTGTAGTTTCCCCAGTAATTCAGAGTTGTTTTTTATTTACTCTTTTTATAGGGAGAAGTTACTGCAGAAGTTTCTGATTGGCTCTTTCTAAAAAATAGCCCTTGCTACATGTTTCAGAATTTCTGCTAGGAAATTCTGCTAGTTAATGAGTATGTATATTTTAACTATATATTTAAAGTGGGTTTAAGGACCCATTCATTTACTGTGAGAAAGACATAAGCCAAAACTGACTTCCATAAGCTATTATTCTGGCTAATGAACCTCAGTGACATTTTAAGACCTCAGGAATTAGTGTTAATTTAGAGTCAATGTCTATTAATTCCCATACATGTATATTTTTACTTTTCCTACCAGTTAATGGAGGTGGCTGCAGGAGAAAGGTTCAGTTGCATACTTATGGCACTGTCTCAATGTTCTTTCTCAAGAGCACTCATCCCATCTTTCCTTTCATTCCCTAGGTCTGGATCAATGCATTGAATCAGTTGTGGAAATTTGGTTATGGGCTAAGATTCTTCAACTCCTTGAGATCACATTAAGTCAAGTATCTTCACCTGACAGAATTTTTTTCGTTTACATATCAAATGAAACTTTAATGGTCCACTCATCTATTATAAGTCTATGGGATACCAACACCAAAAAATTTGTGGATCATATCATTCTGATACTTATTTGGAGCTGCTGTCTATTTATATAAACACGTTAACATTTTCTTTAGTGGTTATTTCTTGCTCTCTAGCTTCTGTCACTCTGGGATCCCATCATCCCCACTGAAATAAGAGAACTTTTTTTTTTATTTTAACAAACAAGATGTTTTTGGATGTTTGAGCATATAGTATGACCAATTAATAATTTGGGAATTCGCCTATATCCTTCTTTTGCTATAAAATGAGTTCTTTAATCAAAAGCAATATTATGAAGAAGGCATCTCACATTGGCCTCCCCATCACCCAGAACATGACTACTATAAAGCTCTCCAGTATTGCTAGTATTTTTTCATGTTATTGTATTTCTCAATACCCCAATGAAGAAAGTCTCCTTTGGGCCTCTCCAATTAGAAAGCTGATAAGCAGTACATTCCAAAATTTCTATGTCCCTAAGCCTTAAGATTCCTTTCTCTACTGTCATCTCAACTTTATTTAACAGAGTCCTCAGTTCAGGAGAAGTTTTAATCAAATATTTGCTCAAACTATTGATGTCACTGTAGTGTGGCAGCCTGACTCTGCCTGGCCATTTTCTGCTCCAACAATGTCATTCCTGACTGCCCCCCACCCCTCGCCTTTCAAGGAATCTCCACCTGAACATCAGTTTTCTCATAGCTACCTCCACTACCTCAAGGACTCTCCAACTAACATCAGATGTTTCATAGCTTGCCAACCAATCAATGTTCTTCCTTATATCTGTAGCTGTGTAGGAATGAAGACTGTATAAAACTGCCCATTATGTTGAAATCAGGGCTCAGTCTTTGGATAAGAATCCGCTGAGCAGGTGCCGGCATCAATAAACGCTGCTTCCTGCTTATAGCCATGTGTCCTGTCTCTCTCTTCGAGAATCCCACAACAGAAGAACTAGCATGTTGAATTTAGAATCTCTGGTCAGTTCATCAGTATCAACAAAGTTGATCAGATTTAACATTATATTCTTTCCTCTTTAGTCCTAAAATCCTTATAATTCAATTCCCACATAAAATGTTCTAGTATCTGTAAATCTTTCAGAGTATATGTATGTTTCCTGATAAGCTCCTAGTTGCATTGCCTCTGAGGAAGACCCACTGTGGCCACTGTTTCAGGGAGTTATAACGTTGCTAGAGCCTTTAGTCACCTGCAGAGTAGTGAGCATGATTAAATATTTATAAGAAAAAAAAAAGGCATTATTAAGACTTTATATAAAGCAGGGATCCAAAAGACTTAGAGGCCACCTACTGGAAACCAAAGGAAAAACACCTTCTTTGCAACAAGACAAAGAGAGATGTTTATACAATAAATTGTTTTGCAAAAAAGCAAAATACACTTCCAGTACTGGTGAGGCAGAGACATAGTCCATTAAACACCATGAACAACCAAGGTGACAAGGCACCTCAGAAATTATTCATATCAATAATTCCAGGAATTGAAAAAACAACTAGATGAGTAGAATGAGTTCTTTAGCAAGGAGATTGAAACCCTCAAAAAGAATCAAATGGATCTTCTGGAAATAAAGAATACACTGAAAGAGATGAAAAATTAAATAGCAGGCTTAGGAAATAATGGAACAAATGGAAGAAAGAATTGGTGATATCAAAGGCAGAAATGTAGAAATAAATCAGAAGGAAGACGAGAGAAACCGAAGAATGAAAAATAATGAAAGAGAAATTTAAGTACTAGCTGATACCTTTAGGAGAGGAAACATAAGAATAGTGGGCATTCTCAAAGGGGAGGAAAAGGAGCAGGGACTAGAAACCATTTTCAGACAAACAGTTTACGAGGAATGAGCTGGAACTTGGAATTCAAGAAGTCAACAGAACACCCAATTATCTCAACCCAAAAAGGCCTTCTCCAAGACATATTGTATTAAAATTATCAAAAATCAAAGACGAAGAATTCTCAGAACAGCCAGGGAAAAGAAGATGGTAACCTATAAAGGAAACCCATTGGATTATCATCAGACTTCTAAGCACAAACCATACAGGCCAGAAAGGAGTGGAATCAAATGTTCAAACCATTAAATAAAAGGAACTACCAGCCAAGAATAATGTATCCAGCAAATCTCTCCTTTAAATATGAAGGAGAGATAAAGACCATACCAAACCTACAAAAATTGAGGGAATTCTCCACTATGAAGCCTGTATTACAGGAGCTCACCTAAAACAAAAAGACAAAAAAATACATAACTACGAGTAAGGCTACTAGCAGGCAGATAGAAGCCTTACTAAGAACAGGACATTAAAAGCTTAAACAATAAGAGATTTCCTATTGCAAGATAATAATGAATGTTCAGTATACATAGGGACAAATTGAGACAACAATAACAGAAAAGGGGAGGATTCAAAGATCCAAATATGCAAAGGGGAATGGAGATAAGGCACGCACAGAAGAAAATGGACTACTATATAAACATAACTATCCCCTATATATCTGTAATGGTAACCACGTGCCAAAATTTCAGAACTGAAGTATGTAACATAAAACAAGAAGGAGAGCAGAAGGAAAGCCCACAAAAGCCAATCAAAATAAAGAAAACAGAAACACGGGACAAGGAAGCAATAGAAACACTGAGCTACCAGAAAGCAAAAGATAAAATGATTATAGGAAAACCTCATATTTCAATAATCACCCTAAATGTAAATGGACTGAACTCACCAATAAAAAGGCACAGAGTTGCAGATTGAATCAAAAAACAAAACCCAACCATATGCTGCCTCCAGGAGACACATCTCAGCTTCAGAGACAAATATAGACTCAGAGTGAAAGGGTGGGAAAAGATATTTCAAGCAAATAGCATTCAGAGGGAAGTGGAGTATCAATACTAATATCAGATGAAATAGACTTCAAAATGAAAAAGGTAAAGAAGGATACTAAGGGACACTTCATAATGATAAAAAGAATCATGCACCAAGAAGACATAATACTTATTAATATCTATGCTCCTAATCAAGGAGCCCGAAATATGTAAAGCATTTACTAACAGAACTAAAGGGAGAAATAGAACAAAATACTATCATAGTAGGGAACCTAAATATCCCACTGTAGGATATGAACAGATTATCCAAACAAAATCAATAAGGAAATAACATCCTTAAATGACATATTAGACCAACAGGACATATTAGACCAATTGACAGAGCTTTTCATTTCAAAACAGCTGTTTATACATTCTTCTCTAGTGCACATGGAATGTTCTCAAGGATTGACCACATACTGGGGCACAGAGATAGCCTCAACAAATATAAGAGGTTTGAAATCATGCCAACCGTATTCTCTGATTATAATGCTTTGAAATTAAAGATCAACTGCAAAAAGAAAGCTGGAAGAACCACAAATACATGGAGATTAAACAACATGCTACTGAAGAATAACTAGGTCAGAGAAGAAATAAAGATATCAAGAGATACACAGAAATGAATGATAATGATAGTACAACATATCAAAACTTTTGGGACATGGCAAAACGGTCATAAGAGGAAAGTTAATATCATTATAGGCCTATCTCCAAAAACAAGAATGAGCCCCAATAAACAACCTAACATTTCATCTTAAGAATCTAGAAAAGAAAGAAAAAATGAAGCCTAAAGTCAGTAGAAGGAAAGAAATAATCAAAACTGGAGCAGAATTCAATGAAATTGAAAAACAAAAAACAATAGAAAAAATAAATGCAACGAAGAGCTGATTCTTTATGAAAGTTAATAAAATTGACAAAACTCTGGCTAGACTCACTAAAGAAAAAAGAAAAAAGACACAAATAAGCAAAATCACAGATGAAAGAGGAGAAATTACAACAGACACCACATAAATACAAAGGATCATACAAGAATACTATGAAAAAGTATAAAATACCAAATTTAATTACCTAGAAGAAATAGACCAGTACTTAGAAAGATATAACCTTCCTAGACTAAATCAAGAAGAACTGGAAAATCTAAATAGACAAATCAGCAGTATGGAAATTGAAACAATCATCAAAAATCTTCCAAAGAGTAAAAGTCCAGGACCAGATGGCTTTACCAGTGAATTCTACCAAACATTCAAAGAAGATTTGACACCTATTCTCCTCAAACCTTTCCAAAAAATTGAAGGAGGCAATACTTCCCAACTCTTTTTATGAGGCCAATATTACTCTAATACAAAAACCTGGTAAAGATAACACAGAAAAAGAAAACTATAGACTAATATCTCTCACAAATTCAGATGCAAAAATCCTAAATAAGATTCTAGAGAACCAAATATAGCAACATGTTAAAAAGATTATACACCACGATCAAGTGGGCATCATCCCCAGGGCACAAGGATGGTTCAACATATGCAAATTGATTAATGTGATACACCACATAAACAAATTAAAAAATAAGAATGATATGAGCATATCAATAGATGCAGAAAAAGCCTTTGACAAGATACAGCATCCATTTTGATGAAAACACATTAAAATTGGTATAAAAGGAAAGAATCTTAATATAATAAAGCCCACATACGACAAACCCTCAGCCAACATTATACTTAATCATGAAAAACTAAAAACCTTTCTTCTAAGATCAGGAACAAGGCAAGGCTGTCCACTATCACCACTGTTATTCAGTATAACATTGGAGATCCTAGTGAGTACAATACGACAAGAGAAAGATATGAAAAGCATCCAAATAGGAAATGAAGAAGTCAAACGGTCACTATTTGCAGATGGCATGATTCTCTATATAGAAAACCCTAAAGACTCCATAAGAACACTTCTAGAAACAGTTAGCAAATACAATAAAGTCTCTGGATACAAAATCAACATTCAGAAATCCATAGCGTTCCTATACTCTAATAATGAAGTGTCAGAAAAAGAAGTGGGAAAAGTCCTTTTGCATTTGCAAGGAAAATAATAAAATATCTAAAACTAAATTTAGAAAAACATATTAAGGACCTATATGATGAAAACTATAAGACCCTATTAAAAGAAATTGAGGAAAATACAAAGAAATGGAAAGATAATCTGCGTTCTTGGATTGGAAGAATCAACAGAGTTAAAATGACCTTATTACCCAAAGTGTTATACAGATTTAATGCAATCTCCATCAAAATCTCATCGGCATTTTTTAAAGAAATGGAACAAAAAATCACAAGATTTGTTAGCACAAAAGATGCCAAATTGCAAAAGCCATCCTGAGAAAAAAGAACGAGGCTGGAGGCATCACTCTGACTGACTTCAAATTATCTACAAAGCGACAATAATGAAAACGGCATGGTATTGGCAGAAAAACAGGGAGACCAGTGGAACAGAATCGAAGAGTCCAAAAGTAAACCTATGTTTATATGGGCAAATGATTTTCGATTAAAAAAAAAAAAAAAGCCAAAAACATACAGTGGAGAAAGGAATGCTTCTTCATTAAATGGTGCTGGGAAAACTGGAAAGCCACTTGCAAAAGAATGAATTTAGACTGTTTTCTATCACCACACACCAAAATTAACTCAAAATGGATTAAGAACCTGAATATAAGACCTGAAACAATAAATTGCATTGAAGAAAGCATAAGAACTAAACTCATGGCCTTGGACTTACAAATGATTTTATGAATTTAACCTCAAAGGCAAAGAAAGTAAAAGCAAAAATAAATGAATAAGACTGCATTAAACTAAAAAGCAAAAGAAAACCATCAACAAGGTAAAGAGACAACCATCCAAATGTGAAAATATATTTGCAAGCAATGCCTTCGATAAGAGCCTAATATCCAAAATATAAAAAGAACTCATACAACCTAATAACAACAACAACAACAAAAAATGATCCAATCAGAAAATGAGCAGAGGATTTGAACTGACACTTCTCCTAAGAGGACATACAAATGGCCAACAAACATATGAAAAGATACTCAACATTGCTAGCTGTTAGGGAAATGCAAATCAAAACCACAATG
>NW_006438867.1:633463-735403 GCF_000325575.1 Pteropus alecto | reverse complement strand
GGAAAAATATATTGCCATAATTGACCTAGAGGGTATTGCGCTCCAACCCATGATTTCACATACATGTGAAATCTAAGAACAAAATAAACAACAATGACAACAACAACAAAGCAGGGGAGTTAGTGGGACAGTGAAAAAAGGCAAAGGGATTAAGAAGTACAAATGGATAGGTGCAGAATAGACATGTAGATATAGATTGTAGCATGGGGAAGATAGTTAATAATGTAATAAATATGTAAGGGGAAAGAGGGTACTAGATTTAGTGGAGTGATGGCTTTGTGAATTATACAGATCTCTTTGTATTTTGCACTATTACTGTTGCTTTCACTTTTATTAAAGAAAAATGATTATATATATATATATATTGCCCATGTAAGGCATATATATATATATATATATGTCTTACATTGTACACCTGAAACATACTGTATTTTGTTAACCAATGTCACCATAATAAACATTAAAAAAAACTAGATACACAAAAAAATTAATAAAATGAAAGATTAATCAGAGTCAATAATTTGTGGGACAATATCAAATGATCTAACACACTTTTAACTGAAATCCCAGGAGGAAAAAAGAATGATAATTGATCAGAAAATATATGAATATATATTGGCCCAAAACATAATACTTCATATTTGTTTTAAAAAATAACCCATACATCAAAGAAGTTTAGGAAAGACCAAGAAAGACTAATAGAAGCCATGTCTAGATACATTATTGTCAATTACAGAAAATAAATGATAAAAAATATTATCTATTCAGGAGCAGAGGAAAAAGGCACTTTACATATGGGAGACTCCAATAAGAATGAAAGTTATCTTTTCATCACAAAAATTGTAGATCATCAGACAATAAAACAATGTATTTAAATTTTAAGAAATAAAGAATTCTGTTAATCTAGTAGTCTATATTCCCCCCTCCCAAAAAGATGTCATCCAGAATTGGTCATAGAATGACATTTCAGATAATTGTGTTGATACAAATTTCTGCCTTCACCATGGTAAGAAATTTCTATTACAACATATATTCTTCATGATTACAATTCAAAGCTTTAGGTAAGATACAAAAATCAACCACCCAAGGATTTTGAAAGATGAACAAAATTAGATGGCTGATGGGAATAAGTCAAAAATTAAGAAAGCAATCCAGAAGGTTTGTGGCATGTGTGTGTGCATGTGCATGTGTTCTATTATTTTTACACAGCTGCATAGTAAAATAGTGGCATGGGAAGCCAAAACTTCTGTAGAAATCCTGTATACTTAATTATAAAAATCTGAAAAAGAAGCAGATCGTGTCAGAGTGCAGGAAATTCCAGGGAGAAGAGAGAGATTCCCTAACTCTGTGAACCTGCACAAGTCTTAGGCTCATCCCTTAGCTGTGCTTGAATGAGACAGACTCAAAACAACATAACAAAGATGTTGATCATTGAACTGCTTTGAACATTGGCCCAAGTCTCAGACTAAACCTTGATTGTTGTATATGTGTGACAAAACCAAAGCAGCACGCCAAAGCTTTCAAAACTAAACTGATATTAGAACCATCACCTGCAGAAGGTAAGACAGAATTTGTGGTCTGAACCTAACTGCATTGATTACCTCCTGAAATAACAACAGCGAAAGCAGAACTTTCCGGAAGAGTTTAACACAACCCACAGTTTACGAAAATATTTTAAATATCCAGGCTGTAATCCAAAATTGCTTGACATAAAAAGACCCAGGAAATGCGACCAATTTTCAAAGGAAGGAACAATCTGGGGAAAGAGCCAGTTGTCAGAATTTTTCAAAGAGATTGCAGAAGCGAATATACTGTCTTCCATGAAGTAAAACTGAACGCACATGAAGTGAATGAAAGATAAAAAATTCTTAGCGGAGAAATAGTAACAGTTTTTTTTTAAAACTGGAAATTTTAAAACTGAAATGCAACACCTGAAATAAAATATTCATTGGATGTATTCAGTATCAAAACAAAGATGACAGAGGAAACAGTAAAGTTGAAGATAGATCAGTAGAAATTAATATTGTCCTTACAATAAATGCAGAAATAGTGTTTGGAAAAAAAAATTAACATCTGTCTAATATCTCAGCAACAAAAACTAGAAGAGATCTTTCTCAATTTGATAAACAACATCTATTAAAGTAACAACACCTCCTAAAGCTAATGTTATTCTTATCAGCCAAAATTGAACTTGCACCTCTTAAAGATCAGGAAATGTTCAAAAACACTCACTCTCACCATTATTATTTAGAATTGTACCTGATATCCATGTGAATTCAAAAGGCAAGACACAGAAAGACATAAATAAATAGAATAATGGAAACCTTTTTGTATTCTCAGATTATGATTGTAGGAAGACTAAATGACATAATGTATCTGAAGGACATACATTCAAGGACTTAGCACAGTAAATAACTATTTTGAAACAAATGCCTGAAAAACAGCAATGAAGACTGAGTGTGCATGCATCTGGTACAGTGTGATACATGGAACTTTGAGACTAGGCATGTGATTTGGAGATGCCCTTAGTGCACTCCACAAACTAATTTTTGTGATCCCCATCTCTACCTTTGTATGTGAATCTGTCGTCATTACTACACTGTTGCTCACTAAAGGGTTTAAATCTATCAGCTATTGATTTTGTGATCCAATCTAAAAAAATAATTCCATAATCTTTCATCTAAAATTACATTGTATGAAATATCACTAGAGATTACGAAAATTTTCAATTTACCTTTTTTTCATTATTCAGGAAAAGATAGGTACTCTGACACATATTTTAAAAGATTTAATAATTTATCCAAAGGTAGAATTGCCAATAAAGATAACCAAAAATATCACCATTGGAGAGAAAGGAAAAAGATTTTCACTTAATTTGTTTCTCTAAGGTTTTCTGGTAGTTGTGCCCAAGAGCAGTGTCAGCACTGGATATAGAGTTCTTGACATGTTTTACTGAAGCACATGAAGAAAGGCTTTATCCGTCTTAATGGGTCTAAGATAATCTCCCTGATCCTAGTAAATTTAAATTGAGAATGACCTTAGCCATCTATTCTTTTATAAAGACAGAAAAAGTTCTTCAGTTTACCCCAACTGAAATGTTTTATCTTATAAAACTGCTGATTAGCTCATTGTGCTCACTGAGTTAATTTTATATTACAAGGTGAAAGTAATCTCACAATTCACTAACTGATAAGTTGAAAGGTCTTGGTTTCCCAGATTAGTAATAAAAAAATCTCAGAAATAAAATTCTGCCTTTCCCAATGAGGCAGACATTTTGTAATTCTTGTGTTTTAAAATCTGATCCCTGGAAACAATATAGTCTATAATTACTGACTCTGAGGAGTAGTGTGTTCTTCCTTCCTTCTGTAACAAACTGTACAATTCTTATGTTCTGGACTTAATGCGATCTCTTTAATTTTACTCTGTTTGATCTTTCAGTCTCATTACCTTTTTAGTTTACGCACATGTCTCTGCATGCAAATGACTTCGATGGCTTTGTTTTCTTTGTATCATATTAAATTATAAATTCTGGGAAATTGTCATATGAATATCATTAAATTACTGTGAGAATTAAATGATTTAATACCAGTTAAGTTCTTAGCACATTGACTGGCACATCTTAAATATGCAATGAATGTAAATCATTATGTGTGATAAACTCCTTGTGGGGAGAGTTTTTGTCCTCAGTACTTTATGTATGGTAATTAGTACAGATCTATGCTATCACTCCGTAAATTAATTTCATAGGAATGATTTGAATTGTGAACATATGTAATGATTTTTACTTGGTACTTGCTTTCATGAAGCTACCACGTTTTTCACTTAAGAAGGCTCTCAGCAATTGATACTTTTTAAAACCTTTTTACTCATTGATGAAAGGAGGAGACAGAAGTAAATAAATGCATCATTAGGGAAAATAAACTAACATTATGGCAAACTCGGCAGTGAGTCAGCTGGATATATAGTAATGCCTTTAGTTCTGTGAAATGGTTTTATTCAAAATAATAAATCATCTTTTTAGTCTTTAATAACTATTCAATTAACAATAATAGACAAATGAAGTAAAAATGTAAATGCTTTGAGACTTTATATTAAAATAACACTGGCAATTTTTGTTTGTTTTTGGTTAGACATTCTTCACCTAATCTCAGCCTGGTCAGCATCTTCCCTTTCTTGTAACATATAAACTGTCAGAACAAATATTTTGGTAGAGTGCAGTTTTACTCTTTTTCATCACACATGCAGTATTAAAATACAAAATGTTTGAGGAAAGTAATGTCTTTCCACTAACGTTCCTTATTGCAGAAACCCATCACCCTAATTGGAATTTTCAAAAATTGTTTAGGCCATAGATTCTTTTTTGGCTCATGGGCAATATTTCATAGTGTTTTGCTATACTAGATTTCCTGTCATTCTTTTTTTTTTTTTTTAATCTAGGAGCTATTTTCATTTTCTCTAATTTTAGAGTGGCAAAGTCATTCCTTTGATAGTGACTAAGAGTCCCACTTTAACATATTCTGTTTTTTCCATACAAACTATTTCCTGGTTGAAGCAGTGCTAATCATCCTAATGATGATAAGTTCTTTGGTAAAAATACCTGGAGAACCTGATTATAATTTTTTAACCACTCTATAGAAGTAATATCTAACAGATTTTTAGTTGATATTTCTGAATGTCTCCATATATAAATATATGATTTTCATAGAGGTGACTAGGGCTACATTTTATTTCTGAGCAATAAAATCAAATAATCATTGTCAACTAGTTTACCATGGTTTGAATGACTTATTCTTAAGACGATCAAAAAAAATTTTTAAAGGCTACATTAAAATCACACTCACTTAAATCCTACTATTATTCGAATGTTTCTGGAGTATACTTTGGATAGTCTTTATTAGAATATTTGAACATTTGTTTATTTATTGTAATAATTTTCAATCATGTTATTCTTTCCAAGCCATGGGACAATTGCAAACTTGAAGTAAAAAATAATGTAGTAATACTTGTGCTTTTCTTCCTAAAGCTAAAATTAGAGACTCACCATCTGAAACATCCAGGTACAAGATTTGCATGTGATGAAAATACTATTTGTGTTATCAATTATCTGAATATATTCAGGTAGGAAGGAATGACTTCAAACATTCATTTGTAGAAATCACAAGGAAGATTATCTAATCTTCCTCAACCCTACTTCCCTTAATAGAAAATGTGAATGAAGACACCAAACTATTGTGAATATTATATAAAAATATATATAAATTTATTTGCACAGTGCTAACTAATATAAGTAATCTATTATTGTAATAATTACTGTAATAATAAGTACAATGCATTTCTATTACACCAAGAAAAATCTACCTTATAAAAATAGTGGCAGTAAGGAGTAAGGCTTATGATATAATGAGAAGAATCAGTATTTCACAGTACAGGCATATAATAAGACTCATGTTAAGATATAGACCATTTCTTTAATCCTAGGTTTCCATGTGTTTCTTTGTAGTCAATCTCCTTCTGCCAAACCTAGCCACTGAAAATCACTGATCTACTTTCTGCCACTATACATTTGTCTGTTTTTAGAATTTAATATAAATAAATTCACACAATCTTTTGTGTCTTTTTTCTTTCACAAAACATCCTTGGTAATTTCTTTTTATTTCTGGGTGGCAGTATTTTTGTTCCACTTTAATTTTTTAATTTCTATTTTTTTACATTAAAAACTAGATATAATTAGTGGTATATATACAGTCCATGCATGCTTATATTTTCTCAAATGTTTATCAACTTATTAATGTGCATTCCTTTTTTCATCTTAGATCTTCCATTTGAAATAACTTTTTTTTCTACTAAAGTATATTTTGTAAAAGTCCTTCTGGTGTGGTGTGGGAATAAACTCAGCCTTTATTTTGCCTGAAAGATTTTTGTTTCACCTTCATTGTTAATGTAAATTTAACTAGTTATAAGATTAGAGGTTGACATTTAGGGCAAAGACAGTCAGGTATCAATGAAAGATGCCTACCCCACATCTAAGGGACAGAATTGTCACATGGAAGTTGCTGTTTATGCAGGGATTATATTTATCAGTCTCCTTTGCCCCTAGGTGGGCTCATATTTTAAGTTCTTTCCAATGCATTTTGAGAATCAAAGCCTTTCATTTCTAATCCAAAGTGTTTAAGAAGAGCTTTGTTTTGTACACACACTTTTCTCTCAGTCTCCTAACTGAAAGTCTGAGGCCCAGACTGATAAAAGAGCCCAAAATAAAAAGAGCTTTACTGAGAGTCATGAGTCAAATATCCACTTAAAGATGTCTGGTCAAGATAGCAGAGTAAGTAAATGCTGCACTTCTCTCTTCCCATGATCACATGGAAATTACAACTAAATTATAGAAAAACCACCAGAGAACCACTTGAAGACTAGCTAGACAGAATTCTTATAACTAACAATATGAAGAAGCCACTTGAGATTGATAGGAGGGGCAAAGACAAACTGGCCCCACATTCGTGTGTGGCAGTTAAGAACTGGGAGAAAAATCTTGGTAGTCGAGGTCCCCCTAAAGAGTGAGGGGTCCCAGACCCACACTGGACTCTCCAGCCCAGAATACCGGTGCCAAGGATTCTCCACAACATCTGGCTGTGAAAATAAGTGGGGATTCTGTCCCGGTGGTATGGGGGACTGTTGTAGACACAGGCATCCTTTTAAAGGGCCAGAACACAAATTCACTCACTCACAAACTTTGCCATAAGCTCCAGTGAAGGAACAGCAGCTTGAGAAGTGCCAAAGGCCATACAGAGAAGAGCTAAATTATATGGCTTCAAGGCAAGGGCTAGAGAGGCAGCATTTCCAAAGAGAGAAGTTCTGCCAGGCATCACTGTTCCGTTGTTGAATCCTCCTTGCACCCAGCCAGCAGGCACAGGTAGGCACCAAATCTGAGGCTACATCAGCCTGGCCAACACCGCTATACCCACCCTGGTTATTCTCTGAGCCCCACAATATCCAACTTGTGCACATGGCTGAACATCTTCTCTTACAAACAGCCAACCTTGCCCATGCTATGGACTTTCTTAAAATGTCTAAAAAGTTCAAGGTGAGACTCGCTCAGTACAGAACTGTCGGCAGTATCCATTGTTTCTCTGTTGAGCCTTCCCCACTCCTAGTGTGTGGACACAGCAGCACCATAGATGTGACGTCATCAAATTGGATAACAGAAGTTGTTCCACCCAGAGAATTCCCTGAAACCTGGCCTCCTCCAATCGCAGCCCTACCCAAGCCACATCCAGGTATATCCTCAGCGAGTCAGGTGCTCCTTTCAGAGCAGCGCCTAGACTCACATCAGAGCCAACGAGCCTCGTTTTCTGGTGTGGCCTTTTGACGCAACTATAAGCACAACATCTGTAGACTGCTTGCTGAATCTTAACAGGTGGCTCTGGAGGGCAGAGGCTTGGGCTAAATTTGGCCTGTAGCTGAACCCTCTCATGACTGTGCCACTGGACAGATACCTACTTCACAAATCCACACTAGTAAGACCAGAAGACTTAGGAACTCTGCTTAGTACATAGAAACAGACACGGAAAGGCAGCCAAAATGGGAAGACAAAGAAGCAGAAGCCATATGAGAGAACAGAAAAGAGATCTGGATAAAATGGAGTCAAGTAATCTAACAGATGCAGAGTTCAAAACTCTGGTTATAAAGATGCTCAATGAACTTTTGGGAAGTGTAGATAAATTCAGCAAAAAGATAACAAACATAAAAAAGGAAATGGAAATTATAAAAGGGAATCAGTCTGAAATGAAGAACACATTATCTGAGATAAGTATGTTAAATGGATAAACAAAGAAATAAACAAAGTGAATAAAGAAAAGGATCAAATGTCCTATCTAGAGGATGGGAAAGCCAAGGACACTCAATCAGAATGGCAAGAAATAAGATGGCAAGACTATAAAAATAATTTAAGGAGCATATGGAACACTACTAAGGGTCTGGATATCCATCTGATCGGTGTACCTGAAGAAAATCAAGATGTTGAACAGCTGTTTGAAGAAAAAATGTTGGAAAACTTCCCTAACCTGGTGAAGAAAATGAACATAAAACCCCAGGATGCCCAAGAGAAAAACAGATAATTACTTATAAAGGGACACCCATAAGACAGCTGATTTCTCAAAAGAAACTATGCAGGACAGAAGGGCTTGGTACAAAACATTTCACAGGATGAAAACCCAAGATCTACAACCAAGAATAATTTATCTAGCAAAGCTATCGTTTAGAGTTGAAGAACAGATAAAGAGCTTCTCAGATAAAAATAAGCTAAAGAAATTCATCACCACCAAGCATGTATTAGAGGAAATGTTGGAGAGACTTCTTTAAGAAGAAAAAACATATATCAAAAACAGGAATAAAGAATGGTAACAACTACATTTCTATCAATAACTACCTTAAATGAAAAAGAATTAAGTGTTTTAACCAAAATATAGATTGGCTGAAAGGATAAGAAAACAAGACCCCTACGTACGCTGCCTATAAGAGACTCACTTCAGATTAAAAGACTAAAAGGAATGAGATGGAAAAAGATATTGCCTTGATGCACCTAGAAGGTATTTAAGTCAGACAGAGAAAGATAAACACTATATGATTTCACTTACATGTGGAATCTAAGGAATAAAAAGAACAAACTAATCAAAAACAGACTCACAAATATAGTAGACAATTTGGTGATGGACAGAGGGAAAGGGAGGGCTGGGAGGATGGGGTGAAGGATTAAGGAAATGCAAATTAGTAGCTGATGGATGGTTATGGAGTTGAGGAGCATGGCTTAGGGAATGCAGTTAGTGTTAATATGTTGGCTAAGTGGAGGGTCAGGGGAGGGAAGTTCATTTTATGAACTATATAGATGTCTAACCAATGTACTGTATACTTGAAAGTAATTAAAATAAATTAATTTAAAAAAAAGAAGTAACAACTGAAAATGACCTGGTGAAGGAAATGGATATACAGTTACAGGAAGCACAGAGAGTTTCAAACAAGATAAACTCAAAGAGGTCTATACAAAGATACTTCATAATTACAATACTGAAATTTAAAGACAAAGATAAAATCTTAAAACTAGCAAGAAAAAAGCATACAAAAAAGCTCCCATAAGACTATCAGCTGATTTTTCAACAGAAACTCTACAGACCAGAAGGGTCTGGCAAAAAATATTCTAAGTGACTAAAGACAAAAACCTGCAACCAAAATTACTCTATCCAGTAAGGCTACCATTTAGAATTGAAGAAGAGATAGTTTCGCAAACAAGAAAATGTTAAAGGATTTGTTGCCCCTACACCAGTATTATATGAAATGTTAAAGGAACTTCTTTAAGTTGGAATTAAAAGATCAAAAACATGAATAAAAAATATAAGAAAAAATATCTCACTGACAAAGACTTTCAAAAGCAGTGGATCACCAACAATAAAGCTAGTACAAAGGTTAAAAGTCAAAAGTAGGAAATTCATATGTAATTACAACAATAAAGTAAGGGATATACACACACAAAGACATAAAAAAAATCACAAAAATCTAAATGTGGAGGGGATGAGTAAAAATTGTAGTGATTTTAAAACATGTTTGAACTTAAGTGACCATCAACTTAAAATAGGCATCTATAAACATAGCTTGGTGTATATGAAATACAGGGTAACCACAAACCAAAAATCTATGAGATTACAAGAAATGTAGAGAAGAGAATCCAACCAACACTATAGAAATTCATCAACACACAAGAGAAGAGAACCAGAGAATAGGAAAGGAACAGAGAACTACAAAATTAAACAATAAAATGTTAAATAACTGTGTATCTACTATCAATTGATGTAAATGGTCTAAATGCTGCAGCCAAAAGACATAGGGTGCCTGAATGGACTTAAAAAAAAACAAAAAAACCTGAACATATGCTGCCTACAAGAGACTTACTTCAGACTGAAAACAAAAACAGACTGAAAGTAAAGGGATGAAGAAGATATTTTATGCAAATGAGAGAAAGCAAACAAAAAGCTGTAATAGCAGTACTTTTATCAGACAAAATAGACATTAATGTAAAGGCTGTAAATATAGGCAAATAGGAGCATTTCATAAAGATAAAGGGATCAATCCAATAGGAGGATATAACTCTTGTAACTGTGTACATCCCTAACTTAGGAGCACCTAAATATAGTAAGGAAATATTTATAGATATAAGACAGAGATCGACAGTGTTACGATAATAGTAGGGAAAATTATTACCCCATTTACATCATTAGATAAATTATCAAGACAGAAAATTAATAAGAAATCCATGGCCTTAAGTGACACATTAGACCAAATTAACTTAATAAATATTTTTAGAACAGCAGAATATCAGCAAATCAGCAGAATATATATATTTCTTTTTCAAATGCACATGGAACATTTTCCAAGGTAGACCACATGTTAGGCCACAAAGCAAATCTTAATGAATTTTAAAAGATTGAAATCATATCGAGCATCTTCTCCCATCAAAATGGTATAAAACGTCATATCAATTACAAAAAAACCTGGAAAAACAAACACATAAAGGCTAAATAACATGCTACTAAATAATGACTAAGTTAACAATTAATCAAAGAGGAAATCAAAAGATACCTTGAGATAGTGAAAATGAAAATACAATGACCCCCAAATCTACGGTATACAGCCAAAGCAGTTCTAAAAGTTCAAAGTCATAATGATACAGGCCTACTTCAGAAAACAAGAAAAAATTTCAAATAAACAATCTACCATTACATCTAAAAGACCTAGAAAGAACCAAGACCAAATTGATTATAAGTAAAAATAAAATCAGGCTAGAAATAAACAATATAAAGACTAAAAAAAAATATACCAAAAAAAAAAAAAAATCAATGAAACCAAGAACTAGTTCTTTGAAAAGACATACAAAATTAATAAACATTTTGCCATACTCATCATGTAACAGAGAAGGCCCTAAATAAATAAAATCAAAAATGAAAAAGAGGTGACAACCAGCATTACAGAAATTCAAAAGATTATAAGAAAATACTATGAACAATTTACTTGCCAACAAATTGCACAAACAAGTAATGCATACATTTCTACAAATATACAATATTTTAACACTAAATCAAGAAGAAACAGAAAATCTGAACAGATTGATAACTAACAAAATTGAATCAGTAATCAAAAAACTCAGCAAACAAACGTCCTAGACCAGATGACTTTGTAGGTCAGTTTTATCAAACATTCAAAGGAAAAGTAATACTTATCCTTGTCAAACTATTCAAAATAAAATGAAAGAGGAGGGAAGGCTGCCCAAATCATTTTGCAAGGCCAGCATTATCATGATACCAAACCAAACAAAGACACTACAAAAAGATTATAGGACAATATCCCTGATCAGCACAGATGCAAAAATCTTCACTGCATTATAGCAAACCAAACTCAGCAATATATTGAAAGATCATACAGCATGACCAAATGGGATTTTTCCTGCTATACAAATTTGGTTCAATATCCATAAATCAATTAACATGACACACAAAATAAATAAAATGAAAGACAAAAATTTATCAGTGAAGAAATATATATGACAAACTTTAACAACTGTTTGTAAAAACTTGCAAAAAAGTGGGAATAAAGGAAACATACCTCACTATAGTAAAGGCCATATGACAAACTCATTGCCATCATCATACTGATGAAAAGCTTAAAGCTTGTTCAAGGACAGGAACAAGACAAGAGACTACATCAAACTAAAAAAAGTTTTTGTACAGTAAAGGAAATCATCAACAAAATAAAGACTACTGAATGGAAGATGTTCACTAATACATCTGATAAAGAGTTAATATTTGAAATATGTAAAGAACTTACACACACACACATACACACAAAAGATTAAAAAATGAGCAGAGGACTTAAATAGACATTTCTTCAAAGAGGACATGCAGATGAACAATAGACATTCGAAAAGATGCTCAACATCACTAATCATAAGAGAAATGCAAAACCACAGTGAGATATCACCTCACACCTGTCAGTATGGCTAACATTAATATATGAACAAACAACAAATGTTGGTGAGAATGTGAAGAACAGGGAACTCTCATGTACTCTTGGTAGGATTGCAAATTGGTGCAGCTACTATAAAAATAGCATATAATTTCCTCAAAAAATTTAAAATGGTAGTGCCATATGACCCAGCAATCCCACATGGTTATTTATGCAAAGAATCCAAACTAATTTGAAAAGATATATGTATCACTGTGTTCATTGCAATATTATAATGTTACTTATAATAGCCAACTTAGTGTCCACGGATAGACAATTAGATAAAGATTTGGTACATAAAAATAAAAAAATCTTGCATTTGTGAAAAAATGAGTGGACCTAGAATATTTTATGTTATGTGAAGTAAGTCAGACAAAGACAATTACCATATTATTTCACTTATATGTGGAATCTAAAATAACAAAATAAATAAATGAAACAGAAATAGATTCATAGATACAGAGAACAAACATGGTTGCCAGCAGGGAGGGGTTAGAGGGGCTAGGTGAAATGATAAATGGTTTTAGAAGTACAAATCAGCAGTTAAAAAATAGTCACAGGTATGTAAAGTATAGCATAAGGAATATAGTCAATAATATTGTGATAACTATGTTTGGTGCCAGGTAGATATGAAACTTATTGGAGGAATCACTTCATATGTTATATATAATGTCTACCACTGTGTTGTACACCTGAAACTAATATAGTATAGAATGTCAACTTTTATTGAAAAATTGTAAAAAAAAAATATTTTAAATATCCACTTGAGCTTTATGTAACTAGAAATAATTTTTATCATGGTAACTCTCCAATATTTCTCATTGTAGTTGCTAAAGAAGCTACATCATTTTAATTAATACAACTATTATTTCCTCACTCCATTTATAAATTATTATTCTCTTTGACTAGTTTTATAATTCATTGGTGTTTTGCAATTTTACTACACTGCCTCTAGTAGTTGATATTTTTTTATTTTGTTTTGCACTTATTGTTCTTATTGTTCTTACAAACCATGAGTATCTATTTCTTTTTTCAATTCTGTATTCCTCTCTGATTTTAATTGTTCAAATGTTACTTATACTTTATTCTTTTTATTCTGTCTACAATTCCAATTATATGTATTTAAAATTTTTGTATTGTTACCCATGTCTCTACATTTATTTTTAGTAATTTCAGTCTTCAGAAAATTAATTAGCTGTTTCTTTCAATTCATCTATATTTAATCTGTTTAACTCATTTATTAAAATTTAATTTCACGAATACACTTTTTTTCATTTCTAGTAGCACTGACTCTTTATCAAATCTTTCTACTCTCTCTGAATAATACCTTGCTCTTTGCTTTTAATTTTGATTTCTTCTGACATGTTATATACATTTACTTATATAATCTGTATATGTAATGATAAATTAATTATCTGAAGAATTTGGAGTTTTAATTATGCTGTTTATTGTTCCTGTTGACTTCAATGAGGGCTTTTTCCCCAATGTGTTTTTTTTTTTTTTTTTTTTAAATTTTCGACTGTGGGCTTATGCTGACAAAGTTTTATTAGTAGATTCATGTGAAACTTGAGATGAAGATATTTCCCTCAGGAGTAGAACTGATTTTGCTTCTGCAGAGTTCCCTGGAATACTAATAACTCAGAAAAAGTTTAAAATAAATATCTCAGTTTGGATTTTTTTCTTGACCTCATAAATGATCTAACTTCATACCCCAAACCAATATGTAGTGATACCTAATTTCACTTCAATGTTTGCTGCTTCTAAGTTCTTATAAAATGGAATTGATTTATTAATAAATTTAAAATAACAAATATAGTATGCCGTTTATCTTTATCTCTTATGGCTTTTGTATAAAGAGATATCTAGAATTATATTTACTAAATGTTCACACTAGTTATATCTAGGTGATGCAATATGTTTTGTTTTTCTCTGTTTTCTTCTCATTTCTTAAATAGTTTATAATGAATGTACATTTTTCATATAAAATCCTAACAATTTAAAAAATGTGGACTATTAATAGCAAAATGAAATGTAAAGAAAACAAACACATTGTAGGAGGTGGATAATATAGTACTACTTATATATAAAAATAGGGAGTATATTAAAAAGTGGGCATAAGAAGGAGTTACTTTTTTTACAGAGTTCCAAAGATCTATGAATATCACAGGAGAAAAGTCTTTTATGTTTTTTAATTTTATGATCGTGGCTACCAAATTATATTCTCAAAGCCAGTATGTAATTTGAATGATTTTTGTGCTTTTTGCAGGACCGTCATTTGCATTAGGAAAGCATCTTTACTGCAATTACCTGGCATTGGGATAAAGAATTAATTTACTGTAGATAGTTTTTTGAAAATTCTAAACAAACATATGTACTGCAATATTTTATCAAAATATTACACTTTCAACTATATACTAGTGAACAGTTTTATGTATTATTTAAATGTATGAACCTACACTCTGTTATTTATATTTAATGACATTTAAATTATGAAACAAATTTTTTTTATAGTTCACAACAACTTGAAAATGCAGTTTTAAATACTTAAAAAAATGACTTTATTATCAGAAAACTGATGATATATTCATAGAAAGACCTTGAACTGACTCGAAAAAGTCTTCATCCATCCATCCATGCTTTTTGCATAATCAATCAAAATTGCTTTTAATATAAATCAATCATTAAAAAAATCTGAAAAATCAAATAAAGCACTTTTCAGTCAAGAACACTTTTATTTAATGATTCTGGCCAAAAAATTACCAAGTTGAAAATCCATGATGACTATGTATGGAACTTTTAAAACAGAGTTCCTATCGTAGAAGATGCAACAACTCAGGATAGAGCCTGAGTTTGTCCCAAGGTAGAGATTATTACTACTTCTTGAACACTTCACATTGTCAAAAATACAATTAAAATCATAATTGGAAATCTACTTGCATTCACTTTATAAACTTTTATTGTTGACTGCCAGCTATTTGAAAGTATCTGTTCAAGACTATAGAGAAGGTACAAATATGAACTTAATCTATTTCTTTTCCCTTAATTTTACCCATGACAAATCAAAACACCATTGAGCCTTGACATTCATCTATATATAGGCTTATCATCCCCTTAATTCCTGTCACTTATCATTTTCCTCTTCACGTTATATATTTGAGGTAATATTAACATTAAATAATTTTTATATATAGTTCCAACTGTCACCTCTGGGGTGAGGTGAAATCTAGCATCACCCCAGCAGCATAGGGAAGGAAGAGGTAGAGGATAGTGGATGATGGCATTGTGTTTTGTCCCTTGGATCAAAGGAAGAGGTAGAGGATAGTGGATGATGGCATTGTGTTTTGTCCCTTGCTGACCTATAATTCTTTGTGCAGCAAAGAATTATAGGTCAGCAAGATTAAGAAAAAGTAAGATTCATTGAAAGTACATTTTAGAAGGAGATGGGCCATGCTAGGGAAGGCTGCAGCCCTGTGAAAATGAGGTTACGTACCCCTAAGAGGAATATGAGTTACAGCCAGAAAAGATGGAGAGCTGTAACAATGCAGAAAGGAGAAGGTCTGTTTATATTTGGGCCATAATGGGAGGTCCTAGGTGATCCGTATATGAGGTCACCTTGACTGACAGTTGGCTGCTATAAATACTTTGCCTACTGTGCATGTGCTTACCCAAAATTCAGACTGTTATAATTAGATTCATGAACTTCCAGGCATAGCATGATATTATACTAATGGTATAATGAGGCTGAAGTTATGGGCAGTACTATCTGCACATGCGTTTGTAGCTGGTTTAACCGGCAGCTTTTCTGGCCTTTGTGCTCTAGGATTTGGGGTAATCGATAATCCTAAAAGGGAAGTATTTCTGGAAAGTACTTAAGGAAGTTTCTATGGTTACAGAGCTGGGCCTTGGCTCCTGTCGCTCATGCCTAACTACCTGACACAACCACTAGAATCAGACATGCTGATTCCATCCTAAATAGTATTTTTATTCTCCCAGTCTCTCTTTTTAAGTTCTTCTTTATGATGCTATCTCAAAAAACTCATGATATATTTATATTATAGCTTTAAAAAATCTCATTTACATTCCAGTCCCATTTTTCTGAGGATGTGACTTATTTCCAAAATAGATACATGGTAAGTATTTTAGTCTCATTATCTAAATATGTACAAATCAACATTTAGCTTTGGTTACTTGGCTGATGATGACTAAACTTTTGAAACCCATGTGAATAGTATGGGATTTAGATTTGAATAGATCTGATTGAATTTCAACAATTGCATTGTGTCTCTTAGGTAAGTTAATTAACTTCCCGAGAGTTTCTTCATCTGTAAAATGGGAATAGAAAAAACAATCATGGGATTTTATGCATAATATATTTAAATGTTCAATGAATTGAGTTACCTTTCCTTATCTTGGGTTTTATTTACAGATAGTTATTTCTAGATACAGGGGCACAAATCTATTGTAACTTTCTGCTCCCATGACTTTCAATAAATAAATAGTAATTGTGTGAGTATAATAGCTACCAAAACAGGTGACATAAATTTAATTCAACAGTTATTACTCTCGACTATTCCTTAGTGCCTAAGAACTTATTGCTCACTTTTATAACTGATTTGTATGGGTAATTTTGGAGTAGGAATGGTTTCTCCCAAGTTCCACTTCTGTAAATTTGAATGACAGATGATTTAATCAGAGGAGTCTCACACCAGTAAAGTACCCTCACACTCCTTTTTTTTTAATAAACTAGAAGACATAGCTGACTATTATAACTATTTGGGTCCATTCAGGTTTAGAGACTACTAGTTCAGCAATATCTGAATTCTGCCTTGAACTTGTATATAATAAAGATTAAACAGTTGATTTAAGCAGAGAGAGACTGACCAAAGGGGAGATTTCTATAGCTTTTAGGCCCTGCTATTCTGAGCTTTAGTGTGGCTCCTAGTTCTTGATGCAGTCTTTTTGCCCTAGTGTGTTAGCATTTTCTTGACTCTTTTGCCAATATCTTCTGAAGGAATTCTGTTCCTATTAGTGTTTATTGAGAAGTTTTACTGATTTGCTCCACATTTCAAGGGTTTTATGCCATAACTACTATATATATTAAGGTCCTCTTGGATGCAAACTACAGAAATTAATTCAAGCGATCTAAAGGAGAAGGAGGAGCAGGAGAGGAAGAAAATAAATTTATTTGAAGGAAACTGAAGTATCTCAAAGAAACAAAAAAGGCTGAATAACAAAGACTTGGGGAGGGGAAGGGTTAGGGCTGCCCTAGGGCCTTATGCATAGAAAGGCAGAAGTTTTTGTCTCTAGAATACAATTATTCACATATACTTGGCTTCAATGACTAATAGTCTGCAATCTCTGGCCCAAGTTTCAATCTGGGAAGAAAGCATCAGTTTGTTCCACTTTGGATCCGGTGTCTATCACCAGACTGATCAATCACGAAGCACAATTATAAGAGAATAAGGAATTATTGAACAGCCACCCTGAGAAGTATCTGTTCTACCTATATTTTGAACTCAATGTTCTTTCTTTTCCTTATGCTACTATATGTTTTTGTCTCTTTTTTTCTCTCTTTCTACGCACTGCCCTCTGGGGGAAAAAAAAAATCTTTATTCTATGCAAAAACAGTTTAAAGTTTCTTTTTGTGAATAGAAAGTGTTAGTTATTTTCTCCATTGTACAGTTCCAGTAAAATGTATTTAAATATATATTTAAAAATAATATTTAGAAGATTGTTTATTGCAGGGATCTCTTGTTCTCTAAATTAAACATTTCTATTTAAAAAAAATATAGAATGGAATGCATTTTGGGGGTCAGTTCTGCACCTAAAGCCTATTTTGTGTAAAAAAAAAACCTCTTTCCTAATTCCCATTCTTTGCTGTGTTTCTACTGACATACCCATTTAGCTCATAGTAAAATTAGCTCTAAAATTGATGATGATTGCAATGCAAATAGATGTTTCAATTTCTATAGTTGAAAATAAGAGATTTAGTTTTTATAATTATTGCATAATCTTAACCCGAAGGGCTTTTTGTGAGATTCTTGGGCCTTGAGTTTGGAGGTGAATTAAATAGAAATAATTAATGTTTTAAGCATTAGTCAAAGAATAAAAGAAAATGCCATTAGTATTTATGGAAACTAAGACTCTAACCTTAATTCAAATATATCCATACCATATAAAATTCTCATGAGTTCTGATTTTACATACTGATGAGTTCAAATAGCTTGCATTTACAGCAATACCCCACACCTCAATGTTCTGAGCTCCCACACTTAATTAGAAGATTGCCAAGCTTTTTTTGGTTCTTGTACATAATCTGAATTATAGCTAACATTTCCAATTCCTGCATCATGGAATCCATTGCTTTTGACATCCTTGATAACCATTGCTCTGCTGCCCTTGAGACCTCAGTATTGCCTCCTGAGCTGCTTTCCATCCCTAGTGCCTCTGGCCACTGACACCAACATGGACCAATTTTATAAGGGCAGGCCATTGACTTCTGATCCTTATCTCTTTCTCCTTTCATTGGGAGAGCTCCTCTTACTTTTCATGACAAGTTCATTTAGGTTCATTCTCAGAGAGCTTATAACCTTTTGTGACTCCTCTTTTTTGTTTTTTCATTTATACCACAGTCCTCTACTTCTCAGGCCACAAAGATTCTTTGAAGAAGGAAAAGAGATTGCCAAGTACAGTATTTCATTGTATCTGCAAGCATCATTCCTACCAATATTGATGCTTGTTTTCAGTGTGAACGGAACTGCCAGACTTCTTGGTTCATAATACTTTTTTGACAAGAGCACCATTGTCTTTTCTGTGTCTAAGTCCTATAAAAATGTCTATATGCCAATTATAGGCTAGGGACAAATTTTCTCATGAGATCCTTGATTTCCATGTAAATTAAGAAGTGTCCCAGACCTCTTATTTCAGTCTCTCAAACTTTTTGTGGCCAATAGAGGTAAGTTTTCCTAGAATGGATAAAAGATCTCTAAAATGTGGCATTCTTTAGCCTCCACTCTAACTTTATCTAGCCAAAAATGTTCTAAAACACTTGCATCTCTGTCATCTAGAGATTCTAAGTGTGTATAACATGTTATACTACTTTCTTTGTTGTGTAAAATGTACATAATCAAAAATTTACCATTTTAACCATTTTTAAGTATACAATTCGGTGACATTAAGTACATTCATATTGCTGACATTAAGTACATTCATATTGCTGTGCAATCAGCAATCATCACTATTTTCAGAACGTATTCATCATCCCAAATTGAAACTCTGTACCCATTAAACAATAACTTCATAGTCCTCCCTCTCCACAGCTCTAGGTAACCATTATTCTGTGTCTGTCTCTTTGAATTTGACCATTCCAGATATAAATGGAATCATGTAGTATTTGTCCTTTTACATCTGGTTTATTTCACTTTATAATGTTTCAAGGTTTATCCATTTTGTAATATATATCAGAATTTCATTTCTATTAAAGGCTAAATCATATTAATTTGCATGTATATACCATATTTAGCTTATCCAGTCATCTGTCAATGGATATTTCAGCTGTTTCTACTTCTTGGCTATTGTGAATAATGTCGCCATGAGGAGGGATGTACAAATATCTGCACTTACCCTAGTTTCAACTAGAAAAAAAAACATATCAATATATATGTTCAAATCCATTAAAATTAGGCAGATGTTATTTATCTATTTTTTTAAAATGTCAGCTCTAGCTGGGTTATTTTGGTTAATGAATTAAATCATTTATTAAAATAAATGTATTCTTTCATTTAGATTCATTAATTAAATCTTTCATTTAAATTATTGAGAGGGCAGGAGTATAAATATAAATGAGATAATGTTCTTGCACTTAATATTCTTACATCCCAGTTGCGGAAGCAGACAAGGAAGCCAGTATAGTCTCCCTTTTTTCCTAATCCACAGTTTTGCTTTCTGTGGTTTTAGCTACCCTTGGTCAACGGCAGTCACATTAAATGAAAAATTATAAAAATAAACAATTCACATATTTTAAATTGTGCAACATTCTTAGTAAGACGATGAAATCTGCCATCACACTCTGTCTTGTCCTGGTCATAAATCATCCCCTTTTCCAGAATGTCCATGTTGTACACACTCCCTGACTCCCTGTCCATTAGTCACTTAGATCCATGTCAGTTGTTGGGGGTGGAGGAGGGGCATAGTCGCATAACTTTTTTTATAGTATGTTGTTATAATTGTTATATTATATTTTTACTTATTATTGTTAAGCTTTTATTCTTCCTAATTTATAAATTAAACTGTATTATACATATTATACATATTATGTAGGAAAAACACAGTAGATATAGGGTTGAGTACTATTCATGGTTTCAGGAATCCACTTGGGGGTCTTGGAACATATCCCTCAAGGATAAAGTGATACCACTGTACTCAAAATTTTTTTGATAATTATTAAAATGCTAATCCACACAGTGCCCCATGGGAACACAGAGAATGGCATTTAAGAGATTCAGAAAAGCTTCCTAAGAGAGATGATACTGGAACTAAATCTAGAAACAGAAGTAGGAAAGTCTCTTTAGAGATTAGGGAAATGAGGAGTTGTCCTGGCTAAGAGGAAAAGTGCTAAATATCATGAAGGCTGAAATCATTGAGTCAGGAAATGATGAGTAGTTAATATGGCTACAGCACTGTGTGAAAACTAAGAACTGGTTGGGGCTGAGACTGGAGGCAGACAAATGTGAGATTATGAAAGGCTTTATTCTTCCGTGTGCTAAGGAGTTAGATTCTTATCCTAAAAGTGAGTCTGACAATGTAGCTAATTTTCCTAATTTTTAAAATATATTTTGATACAGAAAATGTTTTTTCCATTAATATGGATCTGGTCTTGTTTCCTGACACATCAGGCACAGCACTGCCACCTACTCAGGAACAAATTGTGCCAATACTTAATAACAATCCATGCACACGGCCTTTTAAAATCAGTATAATTATGAGAAATTATAGTTTTTATGGTAGCAATTAATTTGTTCACTGTTTTTATCATTGATAAATGAAGAATGAATACCAAATTACCCAGAAGTGCCCCAAATTCTAAATAAAATTTTTAAATTAAAATGGTTTGAAAATTCTGTTTGTTCTGAGTTAGACCAGAGCTATTTTGTAAAAGAGCAAGTGCTGCACCTGCAACTTACTTTTTGACAGACTCCATCTTCCTAACTAAGGCACATTTTCTTAAATTCAGTGTATTTATAAGAAAATGTTGATGGACTGACAAAATTAATGGATTATATAGTAAAAGGTGTTCAACAATGCATCCATTTTATTAGCCCCACTCAGTAAATTCAGGACCACCATATTTCAGTGAGACTCCTATGATCCAAATATCAGCTGGAGGTATGACTTGAAAATGAAGTAATAAATTTATCCAGAAAGTAATTTACTTGCCAATATACAAGCGGGCAAAGGAAAGGGGTCTTTATATGCAAAAACAAAACAAAACAAAACAAAACGAAACAAAAAAAAACGTTACCATGCTACTGAAAAGTAACTATGACAAAAGGAGACCGCCTGTCTAGCATAGAACATTCAGGAGGAGACATCTAACTAAATCCTGGTCTTTTTCCAAAGCAATGGTTCTAGTTCATACTCCTAAGAAGTTTCTTTTACAATTTGAAGGAAACTACAATGAAAATTATAACATCTGAGAACAGTAAACATTAAAAAACTCAATCCATATCTAAAAAGCTACCTTGTTTGAATACTTAAGGTGACTGAATCACAAATATTTTTATACTTAAATGACAAAAATCTTAGAGAATTTACAAAAAAATCTCTTTCTGAACAGCAAAAGCAATGATACAGTGCTCTAGGCAAAAATAAGCTCACTGCCATATACAGAACACATATAGATGCTTTCTTTAAAGTACATTTGGCTTATAACTTTTCTTTACAAATGCATGTATACTATAGGATAATTTCTTTCCAGTGTGCACATTTTCTTGTTAAGAAAGCCTAGGAACAGAGCTCCAGGGAGAAAGTTACATACAAATATCTTGAAGAAACAACTTGTTACATTAAATGAATTTTCCTATACTTGGAGAAAATATATAGTATCTTTAAAACATGATTGTTAAACTCAACATAATATAAAGACCATAAGAACTACACTTTTGTCATATTCAGAATCCTCACCACTTAGAATTAAGCTCGACATAGTAAATCCTCAAGAAGTTTCACTGAATGCATAAATAGCATACAAAATTTGAACAAATAGGTTTTATGATCTATTTGAAATTCTTTAACATGTCAATGGTCCCTGGCCAAAGACCACCTGAAAAACATGTATAGTTGAATGAGTTGGGTTGACTGCTAATTGCAATGACAGAGAATACAAACCATGGCGAAATGTGGGATATCTCAGTAAAAGGGTATTAAGAAGGACTTTCTCAGTGTAGGATCTTGGCTTTGGTTAGGTGGCTTTATGAAGGATTAAGGAAACAGAGCTTTACTCTGAATCAGGCATTATCAGGAAGCAGGGATAATTCTATAATTGAGTATCTCAATAAATATTATTTAAAACAAGGATGGACTAATGAAAGCCATACTTAGAAAAGAAGTGGTCACTAATTATAGCCATGGTGGTAGAATTTTTGTGGTTTGAAACTTTTTTCCCTTATGTGTTCAGACATAATTATAGAATAGTCTTATTTTTTTCTTGACCCATCATGGTCGTAGAATGGCCTTCACTTGTGTTAGTGTCCATTTTCAGAACATTCTTTTGTGTAACAATACCAAGAGCCAGCCTGGGCATCAGGCCAGTTCTTCACAACACCAAAGGCATGACTGACAATGCCTGGCAAGTTCTTAGGTGCTGAGTGCCACTTTAGTCTTCCTCAAAATTAATCTAGTATCTAGTCTTTCAGTTTTTGCTTTCATCATCAAAGTGTTTTCAATAGCTAATAATTTCAAGTTACCTTCCAACCTCGAGATAATTTACTAAAATTTTGAAGTAAAAAAAAAAGTCTGAAAGGGTGAGCACCAAAATTTTTAAAGTGGTTATTTATATAATTTAAGATAATATAGTGGGATTATGAAATTTTACTTCTTTTCTGAGTTTTTATCTATTTTCTAATAAAAATATTTTAAGTGTGTGAAATGCTTTGAATAAGGTGTTAAATGTTCAAAGTATTCATAATTATTTTATTATAAATAATTCCATGACAGTGATTAATAAACAAAGTGAGTTTTTTCAGTATATTAACAATTTTAGATGATAAAAACAGCTAATATGACTGTAAGAGTACTTTTTACAATCCCATTACCTGTGAGACAAGGTGTTTCAATGTAACTATGGGAGAGTGGGGTTCCTGCAGATATATGATTATAAGTGGTAATAACCGAAAACTTGGAACTGAGCAGTTTAGTGGAGAAAGGAAAAAGAAAATGTCAAGATTTATAACTCCAAATTAGAGCCCTTCAGGCTTTCTGCAGATTTTCACAGGCTTTTGTTTCAGACTATATTTCTAGGACTTAAGTTCCAGGACCCATTAATTCTTAGAGCCTTTTAAAATGGCAAGTGGAGTGATTTAAAAGAGCTGAATTTTGACCTCAAACGTAAGAATAAGAAAAGCAAGGCAGCAGGGAAGTCAACTCCTAATGGATATTAATAACAACCTACTTCAATATCTGATTAGCATTATGATGCTTCCAAATTGGCTGCTGTACTTTGTTTGTCAGTGGGAGCACTGTTAATTCTAAACTATGAGGCCATACAAAATTATGTATTAGAAACAAATGAACTTGGCATGAAAAACTAAAGATAAATCTAAAATAGCCTCTCATTTATTTATTGATTTAACAAATATTTACCAAGTGCCTACTATGCACCAGGGAACATGCTAGTTGCTAGAGACACAAAGCTGGGGATAAGTTGTGGTCAGAAATAACATTCAGGGTGGGGAAAAGGGGGTGGAAGTAGAGAATATATGTAAACAAGCAATTACCCATGCTATCTGTATTAATTTCCTATCACTGCTATAACAAATCACCACAAATTTAGTGGCTTAAAGCAATGCAAATTTACTCTAAGAGTTCTGAAAAAAGTCCAAAATGGGTGACATTGAGCTAAAATCAAAGTATAAGCAGGGTTGCACTCTTTTTAGAGGGTCTAAGAGGGAAACAGTTTACTCATCTTTTCCAGCCTCTTGAGGCAATCTGCATTCCTGGCCAGCAATGGCTAGTTGAGTCTTTCTCACATGGCATTACTCTAACACATTCTTCTGCCTTTCTTTTCCATCTTTTAGGGACACTTGAGATTACTTAAGGCCCAACTGGATAATCCAGGATATTTTCTCTATTTTAAGGTCAGCTAATTAGCAACCTTAATTCCATCTACAATTTAATTAGTTCTTACCAGGAAACATAACATCTTTGGGAAGCCATTATTCTGCTACCATATTCTCCAGAGCCATAGTACGAACCATGTGCATTTAGAACAAATTTTCCTGGAATAATTTGGGCATAGCTGTTCAGGCCTCCATGTTTTTCGTTCAAGATATTAGTCATGATGCCTAAAATCTGTGGCCGAGATAGCTAAGATTAGGTAGTCTTTAAAAAATAAATAATGTCTTAAGGTTTTTTCTTTTAACATTTTAGATTCTTTTTCAAAATCTTTTCATTTATGAAATATTTTTTTTAAGTTTGGGGTAATATGCTATTTCTTTACTTAGTAATATTTCTTCCATGATTATTTTATTTCAAAACTTATTTCAAATGATTTTTTTGGCTACCCTTTTATCTTACATCAAACTATATAATCTTATATTTATTAAATATCATACCAAGAACAAATTTGCCCAGACATAGACTGGGAGACTTATTTTTCATATTGAATGCATGCTATTTAATGTTTCTTCATAGTTTAATCTTCTTATGGACAGGGACTGAGTTTTGTTATTATTCTTTTTATTTTCTACATACAGCACTATACCAAGCATATATTATATTCTTCAAAATGCTGACTATACAAATGACTGAAAATATAATTCAATTTCCTGGACTGTTAGATACCTGGAGATGTGATTTCAAAATTTAAGGTTTTGAAGTTCTAGATTAAAAATGCAATAGCCTGAGGAATAGTCAGGAGGCAGAAAAATAAACCTGTTATTTTATACTTCAGTGCAAGGGCAGTTTCCTTAGAATAGTAATATCTGTCAAATCAGTTTCTGGTAATTTCTGAAAAGAATGGTATGTGTATGTGGTGGAGCGGGAGGTGGAGTTAACCCTGAGATGTGTCATCAACTCCTCTAATTTCTTAAGATCTACATGCACTTTTGTTTTCTCAGACTGGTGAATTAATGACTAAATGTCCCCATTGAAAAAAGATGTCAAGAGATCTTGCCATTTCTTGGCCATCGCCTACCCCATTATTTATTCTGTCTTTTCCTTTTGGAGCCTCTGCACATCCTGAATTTATTTAGCCATGCCACCTGTGCTTGCTGTCTCTTGACTCACTCGCTACCTGCTGGTATATTCTGAAATTGAGCTGTGAGAATGGCTCCCTGACTCTCTTTGCTGCCTGGCAGTTGCCTTCTTTGTTCTTTCCATGTTTCTTCATATTCAGAATCCATATAAATCAGACTCTAGATATATCATGATCTTAGATATATAAATCCATGTATCTACAACCTGCATACTCCTCAGTACCTTGATACTATGATCTTGGTCAAAGCCATACCATTTGTCATTTAGAGAACTATAATAGCCCCCACATTGTACCTCTGTTCCTCTATTACATATTTTCAATGGAGCAGCCAAATCACCTTTTCCATAAAAGACAGAAAATGTGACCCTGCAATGGAATCCTCATTCCCCTCACTATAAATCCTTACAGGGGCCTATAAGGGCACGCCTGATTTGGTCCTGTTACTGCTCTGACCTCTCTTTGAAATCATTTAAGAGCTCCTAGAAATCATGATTATTTTATATCACCAGAATTTTGCACAATGACTGATATCCAAAGCTCAACAATTTTTCTTGAACATTGACTACATACCCAGATTTCCAGTGAAAAGCTAAAACCATCGATGGTCTTCCTCCAGCATTCCCTCTCTCTGAAATCAGACATTGAGATAGAGATAATTGGGCTCAATAACAATATCACAACTCACAACCTTGTGCAATAACTACCTAGGCCCAGAAATTAGGCCTTGAATCTGGCAGTGACCATGTAATTAACTGCCAGTCATTTGACTTCATATTGTACTTATTTCTACTTTAACACTTCAATTACAGCTGGAATTACCTTCTAAATATAAATTCCTTTCAGGTAAGAGTCAAATTCTTCTTCTTGATTCTACAAATTCAGTGACCAACACATGTCTAGTTAAAAATGTTGATATCTTTTCACTTGGTACTCAGTTAAAAACATTAATGTAAAGTATGTCACATTTATAACTCTAAATGTAATAGTATCTCAGAGCAATTGGATGTATTTTAATTACAGAAGCATCATAAGATCAATGGAATGGAAAATCATATTTTACTAGAAATTATCATAACAGAAATACTTTTCAGAGATTTTCCAAAGCAGTTACTTAAGACTATATTGTGAAAGATTTTTGCGATAGGAATTTTCTAGAGTCTAAAGTGTCTTCACACATCGATACAACTTTCTTGCATTATATTATTTTTCAAATAATTTTTAAAAGTTTCCATTACATTTGACATACAATATTATATTAGTTTCAAGTATATAACATAGTGATTAGACATTTGTATAACTTAAGAAGTGACCACCCTGATAAATATAGTACCCATCTGACACCATAATAGTTATTACAATATTATTGACTACACACCTTATGCTGTACTTTACACCTCCATGATTACTTTGTGACTAAAATTTGTACTTCTTAGGCTCTTCTTCTTTTTCATACACACCCCAATACCCCTCCCATCTGGCAACCCTCAAACTGTTTTCTGTATCTATTAGCTTATTTCTGTCTTGTTCATTTGTTTATTTTGTTTTTTAGATTTGAAATGTAAGTGAAATCATGGCATTCCTCTTTCTCTGTCTAACTTACTCTACTCAGCATAACATACTCTATGTTCATCCATGTTGTCACAGACGGCACGATTTCATTTTTTTATAAAACAGTAATATTCTATTGTATATATGTAACCACCTCTTCTTTACCATTCATAAGCACCCATTTAATTGATAGGCACTCATGTTAACTCCATATTTTGCCTAATATAAAAAATGCTGCAGAGAATTATGGATGTACATGTCCCTTCACATTAGTGTTTTGAGTTTTCTTGAATAAATACCCAGAAGTGGAATGACTGGGTCCTTCTTTGTCTTTTGTTATAGCCTGTGTTTTAAAGTCGATTTTGTCTGGTATAAGTAGAGCTATACAGCTTATTCTTTTAATTTCCATTTTCACGAAATATATTTTTTCATCCTTTTCCTTTCAGTCTGTGTGGGTTTCAATCTGAAGCAAGTATCTTGTAGGCAGCATATGATTTAAGCATTTAATTCATTTACACTCAAAGTAATTGCTACTAGATATATAGCTGTGACACTTTATTATTTATATGTCTTATCTTTTTTCTTCTTAAAGAAGTCTCTTTAATATTTCTTTTAATACTAGCTTGGTGATGATGAACTCCTTTAGCTTTTTCTTATCTGGGAAGCTCTTTACCTATCCTTAATTCTAAATAATAGTTTTGCTGGGTAGAGTAATCTTGGTTGTAGATCCTTGCCCTTCATCATTTTGACTATCTCTTGCCAGTCCCCTCTAGCCTGCAAAGTCTTTGTTGAGAAATCAGCTTACAGTCTTAAGAGAGTTTCCTTGTCGGTAACTAACTGCTTTTCTCTTGCTGCTTTTAAGATTCTCTCTTTATCTTTAACTTTTGGCTTTTAATTATGATATGTCTTGGTATGGGCCTCTTTGAATTTATCTCATTTGTGTCTTTCTGCATTTCCTAGGCTTGTATGTCTATTCCTTTCACCATGTTAGGGAAGTTTCCATCATTATTTTTTCAAATAGGTTTTCAATCCCTTGTTTCTCTCTCCTTCTGGTACCCCAATGATGTGAATGTTGGCATACCTGATATTATCCCAGAGGCTCCTTAAACTATCCTCATTTAAATTTTTTTCTTTGCTTTTCATTAGGTATTTTTTGCTACCTTATCTTCTAAATCATTGATTTGATCTTCTGCTTCATCTAGTCTACTCTTGATTCTCTTTAATGTATTCTTTTTTTCAGTTATTGTCCTCCATTTCTGACTGGTAGTTTTTTATGTTTTCTGTCTCCATTTATGTTTTTTTATCTCTTTGTTGAGGTTTCCACTGAGATTATTGAGCCTCCTTATAACCAATGTTTTGAACTCTGCATCTGGTACATAGATTTTCTACATTTTGTTTAGTATTATTTTTCTGGAGTTCTGTTCTGTTATTTCATTTGGGACATGTTTCTTTGTCTCCCCATTTTGAATGCTTCTCTGTGTATGTTTCTGTGTATTAGATATAGCTGCTCTGTCTCCAGTCTTAGTAGAATGGCTGTATGTAGTAGGTGTCCTGTGGGGCCCAGTGGCACAGTCTTCTTAGTTACCTAAGCTGGGTGCTGCAGGCATGTCCCTTGTGTGTGTTGTGTACCCTCCTTTTGCATTTGAGCCTTGGTTACTGTTTGCAGGTTAATGGAAGGGATTGACTCTCAGGCTGATTGGTGGTAAGGACTGGCTGTGACTACCATGGAGGATCTGTTGTGCAGGGGCTGACCCTAAGAGCAGAATTCTTTTTATCAGAGCTCTAATGACTGCCAATTTGCTCTTTAGGTGTTTCATTTGTGGAGGCAGACAATGTGGTTCTCTGGCAGAGTCCAAAGCCCTCATGGGGCATGCCGCCTCCAGGGAGGGCCTCCTGGGAAAGGCCCCGACACAGGCCAAGTTCAGCCACAGCCTGTGCCCTCCCCAGGGCAACCTGGTATGAGCTCCAAACCAATCCACAGATGGTTTCTACCCTTGCCAGACTTAGAGCTGCCAAGGAGAGACTAAACTGCAAACTGAGAGTGGTTGCCACCAGTGAGGACCTTGGGGCTTCTCTGCAAAAGATATGCTGCACACCAAGATCAGATGCTACTTTTTTGGGTGTTTGTGAGCCTTTGAGAGATTTTAGAAAAGTCTGCAGCATGAGCCAAGACAACCATTTGTATGGAAAAGCTGCTGGAAGAAGTTTGGGTAGGCCTACAAATTGGTTGGTGGGGGTTTTAGGGAATCACCAAGGTAGGGTAAAAGGTGTTAACAAGATTGACAGAGACTCAGGTATGGCTCCAGTTTGCATCTGCACACTGGGAGAGCTCAAGAAAAAAACAATGGCTTCTGCCAGCACTTTTGTCTGGGAGAAGCTCCCTTTCCAGCCCTCGCCCTGAATCAGACAATTCCTACTTGTATGATGCCATTTGAGATGCTGTCCCAATTCTGAATTTCAGAGCAAGTGAGCCCAACGGTAAGTAAGCTCGTGCATGGGCCCTTTAAGAAGAGTACCTGGAAATTCAGCCACCCTCTGTTTCACTCAGACACAATATCAGCTGGTTCTTATAGCCAAAGGTTGTGGGGACTTCTCTTCCTGTCACTGAAATCCAAGGCGGAGGAGCCTAGTGTGGGGCTGGGACCCCTCACCCCTAACAAGGGACCTTCACAGCTGAGATATCCTTCCTGATTTTTAACCACCACATGTGGGTGTGGGACCAGTCTGTTCAGTGTTTCTGCCCCTCCTATCAGTCTTGACGTGCTTCTTCTGTATACCTTTAGTTATAGAACTTCTGTTCAACTAGTGTTCAGGTAGTTCTCAATTGTAGTTGTTTTATAATTTAGTTATAATTTTGCTGTGGTTGTGAGAGGCACAGTGTTTACTTACTCCACCATCTTGACTGTAAATTCAACTTTCCTACAGTGTGAAAATATTTGATAATTAAATTATGTGGTATAAAGGTATTATCACAGTGAATATACTAATCACATTTTACATTACTAACATACATTTTAAATTTTTGACAGTTTTAAGTTTTGAAAATTAGACTATTTTCTCCTTTGTCTTTAAAAAAATCTCTTTTCCTTAAATTTCATATAAAACAAGCATAAAAGATTTAACATATACTACCAAAACATTTTTAATAGCTTTATTGTTATATCATTCACATATCATACAATTTACCTATTAATAGTGTAAAACTTTGTTGTTTTTAATATATTCACAGAGTTACACAATAATCACCACAAACAATTTTATAATATTTTTATAGTGCGCCCAAGAAAACCCTGGAACACAGTAGCAAGTATTTGCTCTCAATGCCCCTAGCCCTGGGTAACTCTTAATCTGCTGTTTCTCTCTATAGGTTTGTCTATTCTAGACATTTTACATAAATAGAACCACATAATTTGTAGTCCTTTGTGACTGGCTTCTTTCACTTAGCATAATATTTTCAAAACTCATCAATGTTCTTACATATATCAGTACTTCATTTGTTTTAATGTCAAATAATATTAAGTGTATGGATACAGGACATTTTGTTTAGCTATGCATCAGTTTATGAACATTTGAGTTATTTCCATACATTGGCTATTATAAAAATATGCTACTGTGAACATTCCTGTAAAAGTTTTTTCTGCGGTATATTTCCAGTCTCTTAAGTGTATTACCTAGGAAGAGAATTGCCGGCCCATATGTCTGAACTTTATGTTTGAACTTTTAAGGAACCATCATGCTGTTTTCCAAAGTGGCTACACTGTTTTGCATTTCCATCAGTAATGTATGAGAGTTCTAATTTATCCAAATCTTTATTGACATTTATTATTGCTGTCTTTTTGTTTATAATTACCTTGATCTGTGTGAAGTTGTATGTCATGATTTTTATTTGCATTTCCTAATGGTCGATAATGTTGATCATCCTTTTATGTGTTTATTGTTCATTTGTAAATATTTTTTGGAAAATGTCTATTCAGATCTTTCCCTCCTTTCTTAGTTGAATGATTTGTTTTATTATGGAGTTATAGTTTTTTATATATTCTAGGTACAAGTCTAGATACAAATCACATATATAATTTTTAAATATTTTCTCCCATTCTGTCATTTTCTTTTTCCTTCTCAATAGTGTTTTTTGAAGCACAGAAGTTTGTTTTGTTTTATTTTTTTTTAATTTTGATGAAATCTAATTTATCTATTTTTCTTTCTTGGTTATGCTTTTGTTGTCATATCTAAGAAGGCTTTGCCTAACCCAAGAATATTTATACCTATATTTTCTTGTATTAGTTGTATAGTTTTAGGTCCTACTTTTAGATTTATAATCCATTTTAAGTTAATTTATTCTGTGTATATAGGATGTGAAGGAGGAGATGTAACCAGTTTTTTTTTTTGCATGTGGAAATCCAGTTGTCTTAGCAATGTTTGATGAAAAGACTATTCTTTTCCCCAAGAAATTTTTTTGTCTCCCTTGTCAAAAATTAATTGACCATAATTGTAAAGACAATTTATAGGCTCTTTATTCTTTTCACAATCTGTTTATCCTTATGCCACACTATGCCATACTCTCTTGATTACTAGTTTTATAGTAAGTTGGGACATAAAACTGGGACATGGAAGTGTTCCAACTTTGTTCTTTTTCAAGATTGTTTTGGCTATCCTAGTTTTCCTTATATTTCCTTTTGGTTTTCTCCAAACAATTTGAATTATTTTATGCAAAATGGATACTGTATTTGAAACTTAACTAGCAAAAGGCTCTTGGTAGTTAAGTTTTATTTGAACATAGTACCCAGTTTGATGCCTGTCTTCAATGGAAAACACAGAGTTAGCCTTGCTAGGGTTTACATTAGGGTTTCTAAGGAGTCAAGGTTGATTTTAGATAACTGATCTATCCCCTATTGCTTATATTAAATATCTTTCATATTTTATTGTTCCATACTAAGCTATTATTTTGTCAAAAAGAAAATGTGCCTGTCGCACATACTGTGCTTTTTAAGAGTGTAAGTTCTCTTCAAGAAACTTAGGTCATTAATAAACTTAGATCATTCCTTATGACACTTTATTATTTTCCTATAGTCTATATTTAACTAGTCAGTGATTTGCTAAACTTAGTTACATGTACTATAAAGGTTGGGCACTACATGAGTCTTTTGTATATTTTTAAATTTTATAATCCTAAAAAATATAAAATTTTAAAAATATATGTGTTAGCTTTTAAATTATTTCTAGAGGAAATGGAAATATAATTCATAACTGGAGAAATCAAGGTCATCTTACTTGTATAATAAAAATTTCTTTACTTCTTTTGATTAGCATGATGATAATTTATCATCTCTAAATAATTATAAAAATTGCTGATACAGCTAAAATAATAATTTACCCTACTATGCAAATGGATCATTGAAATTCATGATTCTGGATATTTTAAAAGAATGAAAAATAGAAAATACTTATTTTCTCTTTAAGAAAATACTTATATTCTCTGGAAAATACTTACCTAAGAGATAAGTAAATAAAGCAGTTATTTAAAAATGGCTTGTTAATGTTCAAAATATTAACATGAAATATGGAATTGCTGTCTACAAGCAAGAAAATATAGTAATTGGTTGAAATGCATTTTTTCTTCCCATTTCTGATTTTCTTTCTATTTACTTCTCTGCTGATGATTCCAGATTTTCTTTGGTTTGTATAAACCAAAATAAAAAAAAAAAAAAATTCCTGGGTTTCTCAAAATATTTCTTTCTAACTCTCACCCAGATAAATATGAACTAATTACTTAGAGCAAGCAGTGCCTCACAGTTTTAATGTTCATATCAGTAACTAAGTTTTACTAAGATGGAAAATTTAATTCTATATGTCTGAAGTAAGGCCTGAGATTCTGCATTTCTAACAAGCTCTCAGGTGATGCCAACATGGCAGGTAGCAAGGACTTGAAGGATCAATGACTCTAAGAACTTAATGATAAACTATGCATATCTTGGGAAGACACTACAACTTCTGTAACATATTATGTCTATAAAACAGTTCTTTTGTATTCTTCCAAAGATAAATTATGCATTCAAAATAATATTTTAAAAATTTTAAACACAAATAGCATCTGATAGTGTTCTTAATTTTTGTTGCCATTTAATGTATCTTAAAAATTGCTTGATTTTTTTTCTTCTAATCTCCTTCTAAATCATTGGTGTTTATATAAGAAAATTATTATTTATAAACAATGTACCTAGATAATCTGTTGGATTCTGCTATTCTTCATAATATTTAGAGTTAATTATCTAGAAATTTTAATTGTATTATATATTTGATTTACTTCATTAACTTGGTATCTGTTTTTTTTCACATTTAAAAAATTTTTGAATTACAGTTGACATGAAATATCATAGCAGTTTCAGGTGTATAACATAGTAATTAGACATTTATATAACTTACAAAGTGATTACTCCATAAGTCTGGTAACTACCTGGCACCATACATAGTTATTACAATAGTATTGACTATATTCCCTATGCTGTACTTTACGTTCCTTTAATTATTCTTATAACTGTCAATTTGTACATCTTAATGCCTTCACCCATCCCTCCAACCTTCCTCCCATCTGGCAACTATCAATTTGTCTTTTGTATCTATGAGTCTGTTTCTGTTTTGTTTATTTTTCTTTTTAGATTCCACATATAAATGAAATCATATGGTATTTGTCTTTCTCAGACTGACTTATTTCACTAAGCGTAATATCTTTTAGATTTATCTGCATTGTCACAAGATTTCATTATTTTTTATGGCTGGATAATAATCCATAATATATAGTTACTACTTCTTTATCTATTTGTCTATTGATGGATACTTAGGTTTCTTCCATATCTTGGCCATTATAAATATTGCTACGATGAACGTAAGAGTGCATATATATTATATCAACTTTAAATAAAGATAATTTTATTTCCTCCTTTCAATATCTATACTTATTTTTTCTCTTGATTAATAATTCCCAAAGTGTTATAGTGATAAAAATATATTTATCCTATATTTGACTTCAGGAAGAATGTGTCTGCTTTTCATTTTAGGCGTGAATTCTACTAATCAGTATATATCTGTCTCTGCTTTATCTCTTTCTCAATTTCTATTTCTATCACAATCTCAATCTTCATCTCTAGCATCTCTTTTTCTCTCATACATGTCTTTATGAATGTATATATAAATGGATTTATATAGCAATGTTAGATAGACATCTATTCCTTTATATTATGAATGCTGAAAACTGAGATTAAACACTGCATTTTGTTAAATGAATTTCCAGCATATGGAAATAATTTCTTTTTAAATATAGAATTATGTTGAATGATATATATGTATTTCAAAATATTAAAACATTTTTTATCCTTAGTAAATATGCTACCTGATCTTGCGATAGCGTTTTTTGTTAATAAATTTATTGTTAGATTCACATGTAACAAACTGTACATATTTAAAATAAACAATTTCATAAATCTTAAAAGATGTATACAACTGTAAATACCACTAAACTATCAAGATATAAAACATTTGAGAAGTATGGTGGCATGAGGGCTCCCCTTGATTGCTCCACTTAAAATTATAACAAATCGAACAGCTATAATCCAGCATCAGATACCCCACCCAAGCCACAAACATTTTGAAGAGATCTAAGTAACAAAGCATCTGAAGATGAGTGAATCAGGTGATCAAGGGAAGAGGAAAGGGAGAGGAGTGCAGACTGGTGCCGTGGATGCAGAAAAAATATTTGACATATCTATTTATGATTAAAACCCTCAATCCAATAGATATAGAAGGAAAGTAATTCAACATAATAAAGGCCATATATCATACTCAAAAGTGAAAAACTAAAAGCTTTTACTCTAAGATCAGGAACAAGACAAGGATACTCACTCTTACCATTGTTATTCAACAGAGTACTGGAAATCTTAGCTAGAGCAATTAGGCAAGAGAAAGAAATAAAAGGCATTCGAATTGGGAATGAAAAATTCAAATTGTCATTTTTCGCAGATGACATAATTCTCTATATGGAAAATCTTAAAGACTTCACTAAAAAAATATTAGAAATAATAAACAAATACAGTAAAGTTGCAGGATACAAAATAAAATATACAAATTCATTATGTTCCTATATACTAAAAATAAAATTTTAGAAAAAGAAATGAAAAAACAATTTCTTTTGCAGTTGCCACAAAAAGAATAAAATATCTAGGAATAAGGTTAGCAAAGCATGTGAAAGACCTATACACTACAAGACTTTATTTAAAAAAATTGAGGAAGGCACAAAGAAATAAAAAGATATTTCATGTTCAAGGATTGAAAGAGTCAACATACTTAAAATGACTATACTACCCAAAGCAATCTATAGATTTAATGCAATCCCAATCAAAATCTCATGGCACTTTTTAAAGAAAAGGACAAAAAATCATCAGATTTGTATGGAAAAATGAAAGACCCCAAATAATCGAAGTAATACTAAGAAAAAAGAAGAAGGCCAGAGGCATCACACTGCCTGACTTCAATGTATACTACAAAGTGATGATAATCAAAACAGCAAGGATCGTTAGGAAAACAGACACACAGATCAATGGAACAGATTTGAGAGCCCAGAAATAAACCCTCATATATATGGACAATGAAGAAAAGAAATCCTCTTCAATAAATGGTGCTGGAGAAATTGGAAAGTCACATGCAAAATAATAAAACTAGACTGCTATCTGTCAGCATACATCAAAATTAACTCAAAATGGATCAAAGACCTAAATATAAAACCTGAAATAATAAATTGCATAGAAGTAAACATAGGTGATGCGCAATAGTTAGCTTAGGGACATTTCCTCCCCCCACCAGGATGCAGCCTTGAAATTCTCCCTTGTCCCTTACTCAGCCCGCTCCCTGTTTTGATCCTGAACATGAGACTCAGGCATGATAAACAAGCCAAGGCGAGGAGACAGGATAGATGGCTTTCAATTGCGTCCTCCCCTCCAGGTGTCATGAAAAACAAGCCCAAACCAGAAGTTAGGATAAATAACCTTGAGACACTCCCATCTTCATAAGGCTCAGGAAATAATATCTCTACTCCATCCCCAAGAAAACAAAAAGCTTAATCCAGTCAACTCAGGGCAACTTGCTGAGTTGGCCTACATATTTCTCTTAGGTGTGTGCTATTGCTTTAATAAAACTTCTACTTTCCTGCTTTCTATTTATTGTGTCCTTGAATTTTTTCTTGAGGCATAAGACAAGAACCTGGTCACATGAGCTCTGCATTAGGGTCCCTCTTTGTACTCTCGCCTCACCAAGCTATTCAGCTGTCGGAAGCCAGCCGACCAAGTCAAACTGGGTACCTGAATGGGGGAGCGGGGACTGAGAAAAAAGAGAAGACAGACAGGGTGCAGGAGGGAGAACAGATCTCACAACTGTCTCTCTGAGTTTATTTCTTATCCTTCTTTTAAACACAATCTGTTCCTTTTGGTCTCCCAAGATAACATGATTAAAGTAACATCCTGAAGATCAAGGTACAATCGCCACTTCCTTTGACACTCCCTTTGACACTCCCTTTATCTATACTTAATCTTCTTCTTCCTGGAATTCCACAGAACCAGCCTTTTCCTTTTTATGCAAGCAGGCCTCCCGAGATAAACCATGCACTCTTTTGAATTTGGGGAGCTTTAGCTCCCTACATTCAGCATCATAGGTATTAAAGTTGTAGACCTTGGTCTTAGAAAGAATTTTGTGAATTTGACTTCCAAAACAAGGGAAAATAAAAATAAGACTATATCAAATTCAAAAACTTTTGCACAGCAAAAGAAACTGTCAGCAAAACAATGAGGCAAACAACTGAATGGTAGAAAGTATTTGCAAACGATGCCTCTGATAATGAACTAATGTCCAAAATATATAAATATCATACAACTCAATGACAACAACAACAACAAAACATCTAATTAATAAATGGGCAGAGGATGGACCCGAACAGACAAAAGCTGAAGCAACTGGCAGCTGCAGACGCCTCTTAAAGGGGCTGTGTCCACCAGTGGACTTTTGCGGTGATGGTCCTGCTCACTTCGAGCACCAGCACTAGGTCAGCTGCATAGGGCAGGGAGGTGGGGAGGCAAAAGGAACTTAGAGGGGGACACTGAGTTGTCAGAATTAAGGCTAGTATCCATTGGGGTGAAAATGTGAGGTGACTCAGTCCCAGCATCTGAGTGGGACAGAGGCTACAGCAGCTGCAGATATTCCTCTTGAAGGGTCTGTGTTTGCAACCAGACTTTTGCAGTGATGGGCTTGCTCTCTCTGAGCATCAGCACTGGGTTGGCTGCTATGGGGACACCAGGGACTTATGGGAGAACACTGAGATGGTGGAGAGAAGGCCACAGGTGAAGCTTTCTCCCAGACAGAAGTGCTGGCACCACCCATTGTTCCTGTATAGAACCCTCCCCACTCCCAGTGTGTAGACACAGCCCTGCCATAGCTGAGACATCATCAACTAAATAATAGAGGTCCCTCCACCCAGAAATTCCCTGAAACTCTACCTCCCCCAACTCACGGTTCCACTCAAGTCACTTCTAGTTGTATCCTCAGCGAGTCTGGTGCTCCTTGCTGAACAGCACCAAGATGCACTCTCGTGGCAGCTGGCCTCGGTTTCTGGTGTGGTTTTTTGAGACAAATATAAGCACAGCATCTGCGAATTGCTTGCTGAATCTTAACAGGTGGAATCAAAGAGGCACAGTGTGGTGCTAAACTTGGCTGAACAGCTGAACCCTTCTTAGGACTGTTACTGGACACCTACTACACAAAACCGTGCTAATAAGACTGAGAGACTCAGGTGCTTTGCTTAGTACATAGAAATAGACACAGAAAGGCAGCCAAAATGGGAAGACACAGAAGCAGAAACCACATGAGAGACCAGAACAGAGATCCAGGAATAATGGAGTCAAGCAATTTAAGAGATGCAGAATTCAAAATGCTGGTTATAAAGATGCTCAATGAACTTAGAGGAAGTGTAGATGAATTCAGTGAGAACTTACAAAGAGGTAAAAAACATAAAAATGGAAATGGAAATTATAAAAAAGAACCAGTCAGAAATAAAGAATACATCATCTGATATGAAAAGTATGTTAGAGGGAATGAACAGAGTGGATGGAGAAGAGGATCGAAACATCAATATAGAGGATGGGGAAGCCAAGGACACCCAATCAGAACAGCAAGAAAAAAGAAGCCAAGACTATAATAATAATTTAAGGAGCCCATGGGACAAAAATAAATGGAAAAAAATCTATGTCATATGGGTACCTGAAGGAGAAGAGGGAAAAGAGAAGTTGAAAAGCTATTTGAAGAATAATTACAGAAAACTTCCCTAACCAGGTGAAGGAAATAGACATACAACCCCAGGAAGCTCAGAGAGTCCCAAGAAAGGAGAAACCAAAGAGGCCCACACCAAGACACATCATAATTAAAATGCCAAAGGTTAAAGACAAAGAGAGACTCTTAAAAGCAGCAAGAGAAAAGCAGTTAGTTACCTATAAGAGAGCACCCATAAGATGGGCATCTGATTTCTCAAAAAAAACTTTGCAGGACGAAAGAGCTTGGCATAAAATAGTCAAAGTGATGAAAACCCAGTACAACCAAGAATATTCTATCTGGCAAAGCTATCATTTAGAGTCAAAGGACAGATAAAGAGCTTCCCAGCCAAAAAATAAGCTAAAGGAATTCATCAACACCAAGCCAGCATTACAGGAAATTTTGGAGGGACTTCTTTAAGAAGAAAAAATATATAGAAAATATATGAATAAAGAATAGTAATAACTATATACCTATTAACAAGTACTCAGATGTAAAAGAATTAAGTGCCTCAACCAAAAGATAGAGTGACTGAATGGATAAGAAAAACAAGACCCTTACATATGCTGTCTACAAGAGACTCACTTCAGATTAAAAGACACAGACTAAAAGGAAGAGGATGGAATGTGATGTTGCCTTATTGGACCTAGAGGGTACTGTGATGAATGAAGTAAGTCAGAGAAAGACAAATATTGCATGATTTCTCGTACATGTGGAATCTAAAGAACAAAATAAACAACAACAACAAAAATGGAAACAAACTCATAGATACAGAGAATATTTTGAGAACTACTACATGGGAGGGAGGTCGGTGGGATGGTGAAAAAGGGCAAAGCGATTAAGAAGTACAAATGGATAGTTACAAATAGACATGGAGATTGGTGTAGCATAAGGAAAATAGTTAATGATATTGTAATAAATATGTAAGGGGGAAGAGGAGCACTAGATTTAGTGGGGTGATCACTGTGAGTTATATAGATCTCTAATGCAGTACAACTAAAACTAATATATTATTGTATACTAAATATAATTGGAAAAAAACTCATTGAATTGTAAAATGTAAATAGGAGCAACTCAAATGTCTCAATACTGACATTTAGAGTGTTCCCTTTGTTTTTCTCTTTTACCTCATTGTCTGCCTCATGAATTCTAGCCAACTTCTCCTCTATAAACCATAAATTTCTGTTCTTTCAAGTCAATGTGACACAGATTTTTTCCTATTGGTACCACAGTTTTATATTCTATGGTGTTTATTCTTTTTCCTTCAATAATTTCAGAATAAGAAAAAGAAATTGTAGAGTGTTCAACAGTTTCAAAAGTAATTCTTTATATCAAAAGATGAATTATTTCTATATACGTATGGTTACCTGAGCAAACATTGAAAATTTTGCTTTGGGCTTGAAATAACTAATTTCACCTTAGTTATTTCACTTGAGTTTAGATCTGGGTCTTGCTGGGGAGTGGGAGATCTCCCCCCGCTCCCACACACATCCTTCTTTAGTTCTTATGACCGGACTAATAATAAAATAACAAAATTGCCACAAGAGTAGATTAATAGGAGAAAAGAACAATTTAATATGTGTGCATGGAAGAATCCCAATATGATACTCAAATTATAAAATGAGGCTAAAAGAAGTGATTACACTAGGCACTTTTAAATACTTTTTAGACAAACAATCAATTTGTGAAAAGTTGCACAGCAAAAAAAATTAGTGCTCATTAGAAAAGAATTTAAGCAAGGTTTGGGCTTAGGTAGTACATTCGTGTTTATCTAGACTTTTTCAACTTTGGATATTTCTTATAATGAAGTCTTCTCTCAGCTCTCAGGGGCAGGGCGGGCACCTATCACATGGAGATTTGTTTCTTGTATTTAGAGACAAAAGAGAGTCAGAGGACTTTTCCTGCTTCTGTTTTTGTTTTGTTTTGTTTTTCTCAAGCAATTTAAATTCAAAACTATCAATAAGTCATTGTGGGATAGCTTGGAGTGGCTTTCCCTGGGCCCTGATAGTCTCAATGCACAAAATCAAAACATGTAAGGATGACCTTGTTGTTATCTGATGAATTGACCTCACCATAGTCAAATATATGTTCAGATGGTGTTATGAAGAATAGCAACGTTACACTAACCAAAATGTTTATGTCTCCCAAGAGCCATGTAAGTTTATGCTCTAGTGAAATTATTTTTCCCTATAGAAATAAGAAATAAAGCTCTCATTAGCCAGGAATTAAATCTCTGACTTTGCATGAATCATACAGTTTCCCTGGACCTTCGTTTGCTCATTCGAGGTATTAAAAATTAAGAGGTATTTAATTTTTAACACACTATTTTGTTACAAATTTCAACTATGTGATGATTTTACTAACCAAGTAAACACAACATTCAATATTTCAAAAATGCGTCTTTTTATAAGAGAGGTTATTTCCAAGGAAAAGAGGGAGAAAAAGGAGAAATGGGGCTGGGAAGGATAGGAAGCAATACAAGATTATGTGTTACTGCACCGGTCACTGCTTCACCATAAACTGTAGAAAGGCACAGCCATTCACTCAGCTCAGTCATGTGAGGCATATTCACAGCACTGCCTCTAAAAAAAACATCATTAAAAGGAGGAAGAACAAATATTTTATCTGTCTGGTCCTCTCTCAGCTCCTCTCTGCCATTTATCAAAGTTTACTCTAAAGGAAAATAATATCCCAGCATTTCTGAGTAAAGCTGTCAGTCAAGACTTTTAGGTATAAGACTGAAAGCATCTTTTGTAGTTTGATGTGTCCCTGGTGATGTCATCACGTGCTAAGGTAAACTTTCCGTGTGGCTTACATATCATCAGTCACTGAGATGATTTACACATCAGCTGTAGTGGCAATTTTCTGAATTCTACATCATGTTGTCCATCCTTTGCTTGTATGGCTTTGAAAAAGGCAGATTTAGTTCTCAATGATTTCTAGTCAAAGGATGGGAGAAAAACTTGGAAACATGTTTGGAAAGTCATAGGCAGATATTGGAGGAGAGTAGTAGAATTCAGGAGCGAGTCCAATTTACAAATAGAAAACAAAATGAGGTCCAAAAGACAATAAACAGCACTAAAATTCAATATCTACAAAAGTATATTATAATTTTTATTGAAATACTATTTTCTCTCTAATCACCCCTATATTTACCAAAGATAACCAAATTAAGACTAATTTATTTGCAAAATAAGCCTTTTCAATAAATTTGGTCTGATTATTTCCATAAGCCCAGTAAGAATGTTAATTGATCATACGGGCACTTTTAATTCTGCTTTGCTGGAATCTTTCATAAGGAATCTTCAGATTGGACTTAAAAGGCCTCACAAGGTCAGAAAAGCCAAGGCAAGGACTTGCCATCAGAAGTTACCTACAATAACTATAGTTTTGGGTGAATTCCTTTCTTCTTGAGATTCCCAAAATGTCTTGTTCCTGCACCTGCCAAGTGATATTCTTTACTCACATGGTACAGCTGCTGGAAACCATGTAAGCAAGGCATCAAGCCAATATTTCCAAGGGATTTTATTGGCTTCCATAAGTCAATCTTAATTCCTTAGAGCTGTCTGGTCATGTCCAAGTCTATGCATTTCTCTCTAACATGATATTCCAGTCAAAGCTTTGGTAATAAAAACTAGTTTCCAATCATGTCCTATTATAAAGACAGTAGATTCTTACTGAACTTATGTAAACAATCACTTTCCATGAAAATAAAAATACTCATTCATTAAGAGTTTCTAGATTCTGGCAAGGCCAGTAGAGAGAAAAAAAAATTATGTTCCAACTCTGTTTACAAAGTTTTAATTTACCAAATTGCTAAGTCATAGGTAGTTTAAAAAGAAATGTTTCCTTTTATCTGGAAAACAAAAGATTTAAAAAATTAAAAATATTTTAAACAAAAATTCATAAAAATTATACTCATCCTCAATTCACTTAGTGCCGTATAATCAATTCTTATTCATCTTGATCACTTGCCAGCATTTCATGAATACAGTTATTCCTTAGAGTCCTATAAATCTTTTTCCATTTTAAAGGTATGATATTAAAGTTTACTTTTGGAGATTTGTATTTTAGAATGTCAGAGTTCTATCTTTCTGAAGATGAAACATATTTGCAAAAGTATCAGAGTAAAATAATAACTGTCTGTAAATGACTAAAATTTAAAATGACATGGTTATATATCTGATTGTACTGCAGTTGACAAAAGAAATTTGTTTTTCTCTGCAAAATAAAATTTTAAGAAATCAATTAGAATTACAAATGACATTACTATATCTGGACATTGCAGACTATTGGAGGTCATAATCTCCTGAAAATTCACTTTAATAATAAAAATATATGGATTCATATACAACATAATTATTTCTTCATTTGACCAAGCTTCCCAGGTAACTTTAGTATATCAAATAGGCCTAACTAGTTTAAATTTTCTCTTATACAGAGAACAAATCTTTGAAGTATTCCAGCAGTCCACTGGAATAACTCAAAGCCATTTCAAGGTTAAGAAGAATCTTCTTTTACACCCTGGGCTTGCGAAAGTTTATCAAACATGCTTGACCAAAAGATTATATTATTTTCAAAACAATATTAAATTATTTATTTACTCAAAGTGACAATAAAAAACTTTAAATATAAATACAGAAGTAACAATAATTATTAGCAAAACTTAGTTCTAACTGTTGTGAAAATTCATTTTTCTTAGCAACCAAGGGCTTGATTAAGACTGCATAAAACAGAAAATTATTTTGATAAAACACAGAATCTTTGTTTTCTAGGCAGAAACATTTTTACAATGTCAGTAGCAGACCAATAGCCCAAGAAATCTTGTCCTATTTAGCAGAGGGAAAATTCAACTCTAATTTTGCATTAGCTTACTTTTGATATTTAACTTACTCTATTGAATTTAATCTTATTCATCTTGACCATATAGGAAATTTCCTTTCTCAGGATTCCCTTTCTACAAGCTTTCTACAACTTTCCCAGTCCCTCTTAGTTTGTCTCTTTTTGCTCATTCAGAAATAACTAATTTTATTTTCAGACAAACCACTTTCTTTTAATTTCTTAAAAAATGTATTTTCATACTTTGTACCTTCCTTCACTGAAAACACACATAATTTCCTTCCATATTAATTAGAATTTATAGCCCTCAGAACCTTAATTTCTAGTGACAACCAAAAGTAAGCAATTAGCATTCTTCAGATTGGCAAATTTGGAAATCTATTCAGAACCTTTAGAAACATACGTTCTTTTACAGGCAAAGCAAAAAGTATTTTGTTTAGCAGATTTAACTTTATTTTGTTTCTCTGTAATAAAGGGTCGAACGTAAGTAGACTTATCTAGCGATCAATGTTTCAGAATTTTATGTTATTTGGCAAAATCTAGATAGCCAATAATTTTTATCCTTTAACTTAGTAAAATTCTAAAGTTTCAAGTTACCAAAATGGTTTGAAAAACCATTTAAGTATGTATACAATGTAATCATTACTAAAGAGTTAACCTAAAAATATATATACGTATATATATAACATTTACATTTATTTATTTTTTCCTAACAATTATGTGTAGATTACTTATGAAAGTTTTACCATACCATTTTTCTTGCTGATAAGTTTTGCAGTAAAGATAGCATAAATTTATTTGACTAATAGACCCAGGTAGAATAAAAGTATTATTTAATGAAGATGATTCTAAAGATATGCCATTTAACCAAACCAAATTCAGAACTAGCTTTAATATCAAACATTTTTCCAGATCATGAGACTCTGAAAAGCATTTGGTTTAGTCTGCTATATGTTGTGAATTCTCATATAAGCACTTGTTTGTTTAAGCCAATTTAATATTACAAATCAACAATAGCAGAAATATGTTATATCTAGAACATACATATATAGACATACATAAACATACAAACAGAGATATCATAGCTTTCATTTTAAAACACTAGCTTTTATGTCTCAGGCATAATGAAATCTCAGGAAAAACTTGATCCAAATTATGCTTCTAGCAGATAGACTAATTTAGGATTTTGCTTAGATGACCAAATCTTTGCATGATGTAAGAATTCCTTAAGACCTTTTTAAAATTGATTTATAATCAATCATAAAATTCATTCCATTGTCTCCGAGAGGCCCAAGATACTCTCCTTCAAGGGTGCCCCTTAAGGTATTCTATTTAACAAACACAAACAACAGAAAATAAAAAGTGAGTGTACACAATAAAGTTGGAAAATTCAGAAGGTAAAAAGGGTGGCTTCAGAACAACTGAACTTAAAAGTGGCAGATTTTCCTAGAGGGAGATGGCACTGGGACAGAGCCTGAGCACAAGATGGCGACTGCCATATGTCTAAAGAAGAAGATGGCAGGGAGGAAGGAGAAGCCTCAGATGCCATTTTACCTCTCAACAAGGGCAAACAGCAACAAGAAGAGGTGGCCATAGTGAAAAATACATGGGAGAAACTCTGACTGGGAATTGAACCTAGACCACATGGTAAGAGCACCAAACCCTAACTACTAGACTACTAGGGAGGTGTAGGTTAAACTCTGACCATGTGCCATAAGAATTTCTCTCCAGCACTGAAAAAGTTCAGATGAGTGAGCCCCAGATACATGGCTGCTCTTACCATGTAAGATGAAAGCCTAGGAGAGGTATGTTAAGTCCCTAGTCCCCTGAGAATGTCTCAAGCAGCCAAAGAGAGAAAGCAGTGCTTCTGTTTTACAGAGTCAGAAGGCTCTTGTAAAGGACTTCACTATGGTCACTGAGAAATTCAGTTCTCAAAAGTTAAATCATTTAAAACAAGTAACACTGACAAATACTGTATCTCACTCACTCACATTCACATATTTTCTCCTAAGAAGTCTATTGTGATATTGCAACATGAATCTCTGGCATAGGGAATCTCATCCCATTTTTCTTCCCTATTTATAAAGTGTTTCTAGCTGTGGGACAGTAGTGTAATTTAGAGATCCATCCTTTTACCAGTGTTCTCCGGACTCTCCAGCTCTGTAAGTGAGATACAGCCTAAAGGGCTACACTGAGGTAGAATTACCCATATGCTGATGTGAATTCAACTAATTACTTAGTTACAGCTTGAGCAATCTAGATTAATCCTAGGATTTAATAATTACTAGAAGAGTGACAAAAAGCAATCACAAAGCACAGAACTTGAAGCCTATTAGCAAAATAAATTTCACAGAGATTCAGTTTCCTGTGTTGTTTCTGCTGGCTAGGAAAAAACTTACAGAGAGAAAACAAGTAAAATTCCAATAATTACACAAAACAAGCAAATCTTCTTCCTACGGGATTCCTCCTATCTAGAAGAGAGAGAGAATGGCATGAACGAAAAGTTCTCAGGAACTGCTTCCCTCTTTCATTTCTGCCAGTTTCCCTGAGTCCGGGAGAGAATGAGCTTCAAATTGAACTAAACAAATTAGATTTATAACCCAGGAGATAGGTTATATAGGTGAAAACTTATTAGTACCTAAAAGAGTTGGGCTCATGTGCTGTACTGATTGATCCAGGCTAGGAGATCATTGCCTCAGGTGCTGATGTCAGTCATGATGTCATTTTGTCTGGTTAGAAGGGGATGCTGCTGGTAGAGTTGTTCCACTTTCAGGAGTGTAAACCTGGGAGATATTACCTTTAGTTTTGCTGAAACTCTGTTTCTGTTGGTCAACAGACCTGAGGCTTTGTTCCTAAGACTATTTGATGCTGACCTAAGGGCTTAATAATTAAGAGAGAGGTTGTGGAGTATGCAGAAAGATAAGGAAAGCAAGCAAGCAAGTGAGCCCAAGGCCAGTTTGAATCAAGGAGAAAAAGTCATTTTAAAGAAGTGAAGATTTACACGGTTACATAATTTTGGGGATGAAGAGATTATATGTGTGTGTGCGTGTACATATATATATATATATGTATATATGCACACATATATATACATATATGTGTATATGCATACATATATGTGTGCATATATACATATATATATATATATAGAGAGAGAGAGAGAGAGAGAGAGAGAGGGAGAGAGACAGCTTAAAGGAGAAGTTTGGATTGAAGATATAAATTTGGGTGTCATTAGTATGTAGGTACTACTTAAAACTATGGGACTAGGTAAATATATTATACTTTTAATGTAGTATATAATTTATCATGTTTATTGTTTATTTTCTGTCTTAGACACAAGATCTATGAAGAAAAAAATATGCCTGTTTTATTTACTTAAGCATCCTAATCTTGTTTCCAATCTTAGAGGGAATGCATTCAGTCTTTCCCATTAAACTTCCTGTTGTTTATAGGTTTCCATAGGTGTTTTTTTTTTTTTTAATCAAGTTGAAGAAGTGTCCTGCCGTTCTTATTTCTCTGAGAATTTTTATCATAAATAGACACTGAATTTTGCCAGATGCTTCTTCTATATTGATTGATTTGATCATCTGATTTTTATTCTTTAGCCTGCTAATACAGTTAATTTTCTAATATTGAACCACCCTTTCATCACTGGAATAAACTGCACTTGCTCTTGATGTATGATTCTTATTATATATCTCTGCAATTTATTTGCTATTATTATGTTAATAAATTTCGTGCCTGTATTATAGTCTGTATTTTTATGCTTTTTTTTCCCTTAGGTACTGGTTTGGGTTATAGAGTAATACCAGCTTCATAAAATGAATTAGAAAGTTTCTTCTTCTTCTTTTTGAGATTGTGTAGAACTGGTATTCTTTTTTCTATAAACATTTGGTAGAAACTTACAGTTAAACCATCTGTGCTAAAGATTTTCTTTTGAGGAATTTTAAAATTATAAATTCAATTTTCTTAATCATTATAAGTTTCACATTGGGTGAGCTATGACACTTTGTGTTTTTTAAGGAACTGATCAGTTTTGTGGAGGTTGTCCAATTTACCTTTAGAGTTATTCATAGAATTCTCTTATTATTCTTAGGTGTTTATAATGTCTGCAGTTACATCCCATGTTTCATTCCATATTGGTTATATGTGTCTTCTTTCATTTTGTCTTTATTAGTCTTGATAGATGCTTGTCAATTTTATTGATTTTTGTAACAAACCAGTTATTTGCTTTATTACTTGACTCTATTGTGATACTGTTTTAAATTTCATTGGTTTCTGCTCTTCATATTATTTCCTTCCTTCTGCTTGTTTTGGATTTATTTTGCTCTTATTTTTCTAAATTCTGAGGTAGAAGTTTAGTTTATAGGTTTGAGGCTTTTCCTCTTTTCTACTGTATTTAGTACTATAAATTTTCCTTTTGGAACTTTAGCTGTTTTGAAATAAAACTTTATATGCAACATTTTTATTTTGACTCAGTTCAATGTATTTTTTTTTTTAATTTTCCTGAAAATTCCTTTTAAATTATCTAGAAGTGTTTTGTTTAGTTTCCAAGTGTTTGGGTATTTTCTTGAAATTTTTCTGTTCTTGATTTCTAGTTTGTACACATTGTGGTCAAAAGCCCATTCTGTGATTTCAAATATTTGAAATTCATTGAGGTTAGCTTTATGGCCTAGGATATGGTCTGTCTTGTATTCCATGGGCACTTGAAAAAAACTATTACATGGTGTATTCTATAAAATGTCAATTGAATCCTGGTGGATCAAAGAGGTTGTTGAGTTCTGTAATCTTACAGATTTTCTGTTCAGTTGTTCTATCAGTTACTAATAATAAGTTTTATCAGTATTTTTCTATGTGGGTTTATTTATTTCTCCTTTCAGTTGTTTTAGTTCTTTTTTTTTTTTGAAATTTATTGTTTGGTGCATACAAATTTAGGATTGCTACATCTTTATCATTATCTTTTATTATTATATATCTTTTTCAGTCTCGATAATTTCCTTTTCTCTTGTTGATATAAAGATATCAAAAACTGTAGAAAATTTTTAAAAATTTATTAGAGTTTATTTGAACCAAACAGAGGACACACCTGGAAGCAAGATCTCAACAGACTGAGAAAATTTTCAAGAGAATGACAGTTTTGTAATTCCTTTTATATATTTAATATTAAGGAAGGAAATAAGGACGATTACATGAAGGTTGGAGAAAGCAACATGGGAAAATCTCTGTAATTAGACTACGGAATAGTTATGTGTTCCTTTTGAAGATGTTTAGAACTTTGAAGGTTCTAAAAAGAAAATTACTCTGGCATTTCAAAGGTGTGTTAACCTAGATGCACAAGAACAATGAACATGTCTAACCTAAGGCAAAGATAAACCTTTTACTAAGGTTATAGGCCTAGGGTATGACTACCCACTGAGACATGCCCAGTTAGAAATTGATAATCAGATCACCCTGTAAAGATTACTTCCCCTCACTGCACTTGTCAGATTTATTAGAGTCCCTTTTTTAAATTCACACTCTGAAAGTTAATTGATCTTATATTAATATAGTCATCTCTTCTTCCCTTTGATTAAAGTTTGCATGATATATATCTTTGTTCATCCTTTTACTTTCGACTGCATATATGTGTGCGTATGTGTAGTCAAAGCGACTTTATGTAGACAGCATGCACATGGGTCATGTTTTTAATACAATCTGAAAATCTCTGTATTTTATTGGTGTATATAGACAAGTTAATTTAATGTAACTATTGATGTGTCAGGGCTGAAGTCTGCGATTTGGTTTTTGTTTTCTATTGTTGATATTAGAAATGTCCAAACCTGTAGAGAATTTTAAGAGTTTATTTGAGCCAAACTAATGACATATGCCAGGGTCCAAGATCTCAGATATTCCAGAGAACAACAGTTTAGCAGCTTCTTTTATGCATCTGAAATTAAGGAGGGAACATAAGGAAGATTACATGAAGGGAGGGAAAAAGCAAAGTGGAGATTGAATTATAGGATGGTTAACAAGATTTTTATGGGCTCTCGAGGGTTAATAGCTCCTTCCAGGGATATTACTTCTGATATTTCAAAGATGTCTTAACCTAGATGCATAAGAACAAGGGACGGGGCTTAATGCAATGAAAAACCTTTTACTAAAAAAGTTATATGTCTGAGGTGTGACTATCCATCCTAACTTGCCCAGTTTGTGGGCAATTTATGATCAGATCACTCTGTGAGGTTACTTTCCATAGAACCCCTTTTTTGAACACCTTATTTTATTCTCTTTGTCATTTCTGTCCGCTCCTCCCCTCTGCCATGGGTTACTTAAAACATTTTCTAGAATTTCATTTTGATTTATGTATAGTGTTTTTCAATACATCTCTTTGTGGTTGCTCTAGGTGTTCTATAAATTATCACAGTCTACAGCTGTATTTTTACCAGTTTTAGTGATGTATAGAAACCTCATCTATATTTATGTTCCTTTGCCTTCCATTATTTATTTGTATATAATTGTCTATAATATTTTCTCTACAGAATTTTGAACTACACAGTCAGTATCATAATTTTTTCTTCAACTATCACACAGTAGAACTCAAGAAGAGAAGCAAAATCTCTGTATTTATTCATATTTTGCTCATTATGTTTTTTCTTCCTTCCTGATATTCCAAGCTTTCTTCTTTTATCATTTTCTCTTTGTTTAGAGAACTACCTCTACTGTTGGCAAAAAATTCTTAGTATTTTTTTTTTTTTTGCAGAATATTTTATTTTATTTTATTTTTTTCATTTCTGAAGGAAATGTTGACAATTTTTCTTTCAGTACTTGAAAATTTTTGCGCCATTTCCTTCTGGCCTCCAAGGTGTCTGATGAGAAATTTACTGTCCTTTGAATTGTTTTTCCCTTTTGTTTTAGTTTTATGAAATTTAGTTGATATGTCTTGACATGTGTTTCTTGGAGTTTATCCCCTTTAGGTTTCACTCAGACTCTTGAATCTGTAGATTTATATCTCTTGTCAAATTTGGTGACATTTTTCTTCAAGAAGTTTTAGCCCTGTCCTTTTTATTCTTTCCTTCTGTGACTCTGATGTCATGAATGCTTTAAGTAACCCATGGCAGAGGGGAGGAGTGTCAGCTTACAATTTCTATTTTTCTTTTATTTTTTATGCCTACAGCACCTGATCTTCCTAGGTGGTCTTCCATTTAAGTACTAACCAGGCCCGACCCTGCTTAGCTTCTGAGATCAGATGGGATTGGGCTTGTTCAGGGTAGCATGGCCATAGAACTGAGGATTTTTTAATAATTATATTTTTATATGTAAAATTTCCATTTGATCTTTTTTCATATCTTCTCTTTGCTGACATTTTCTAATTCTTTGTTGAGGCTTTCTATTTTTTAATTTGTTTCAAACATTTGTAGTTGCTCATGGAAGCATTTTTATCATGATTTTAAAAAAATGTCAGATAATTTTAACATTTTTCTCATCTCTGTGTTGGTTATCTATTCTCTTTTTTTATTAAGTTTGAGATTTTTCTGGCTTTTGGTATAACAAGTAATTTATCAAAACCTAGACATTTTAAAAATATTTTATTATAATCTGAATCTTATTTAGACCTTCTGATATAGCTGGCTTTTTCTGAACCCATTCCTACAGGGGCAGCGGGGTAGAGGCAGAGGTTCAGTTTCTCTACTTAGCCTCCAGTTTCCCTACTTAGTAATGAGGGAAGAGTCCTCATTACTTCAGAGTAAGAGTGACATTTCCAGCTTCCTACATGATTTTCACTGACACAGCAGTGAGGGTGTTCTTGTTACTCCTGGGAGACACTCTTGATTCTCCACTAGATTTCCTCTGACAGCACTTTATCAGGGAAGACTTGCCTCTTTGCAGCTAAGTTGAGGTGAAAGCCTAGGCTTTCCATGTGATCTTCACTGATTTCCTGAGGGTGGGGTCTCATTGCCAACCAATGAGGATAAAAATCTTGGTTCCTACTTGGTTTTCTCTGGTACTACCTAAGCAGAGGTGTTACAGCACTGCTTTACAGCTTGATGAGGGAGCAAATCTAGGCTCCTCATGTGGCCTTTGTCAGTGTAGATGGGGCTGGGCCACAGTTTTACCTGTGTTCTTTGCCTGGAATAGAGCAGTTATTATCTAAAATGTTCTGTCTTGCTAGCCTGCCACTTCCCTAGTCTTTTCTATCTGGAAGATGGGAAACTAGGAAAGCCAGTAGTGTAATTCAGTGTTAAGTCCAAAGGCCTGAGAACTAGGAGACTTGTAGGTGTTAAGTAAGTACCCAGAGTCCAAAGGTCCTTCAGGGGTAGAAGATGGATGTCCCAGCTCAAGGAGAGGAGAATTAGCCCTAACTCTGTCCCTTTGTTCCATTTGGGAATTCTACTGACCAAATGTTGATTTACTAGGTCTACTAATCTAAATGCTAATTTCTTTCAGGAACACTCTCATAGATACAAGCAGAAATAATGTGTTACCAACTCTCTGGGTAAACTCTATGTTTACCGTCTATAGTTAGAATTCTTTCTGTCACCACATACTTGACCACTTTTACCCTGTCTACCTCCCCGTCCCCCTTTACCCTTGCCTTCTGGTAACCACTAGTCCATTGTCCATGTCCATGAGTCTCTGTTTGTTTGTCCTGTTCATTTCTTGCTTTTAAGTTTATATCCCACATATAAGTGATAGCATGTGGTATTCAATTTTTTCTGTCTGGCTTATTTCGCTTAACATGATTATCTCTAGGTCTATCCATGTTGTTGCAAATGGCAGTATTTCATCTCTTCTTATAGATGAGTAATATTCCATTGTATATATGTACCACGGCTTCTTTAGCCAATCATCTATCATAGGACATTTCAATTGCTTCCATGTGCTGGTCACTGAATAATGCTGCTATGAACATCAGTGTGCAAATATCTTTTCAGATATGAGTTTTCAAGTCTTTGGGGTAAACATCCAGTAGAGGGATTGCTGGATCATATGGAAGATCAATTAGTTTTTTGAGGAACCTCCATACTGTTTTCCATAGTGGCTGTACCAATTTGCAGTCTCACTAGCAGTGGATGAGGATTCCTTTTTCTCTGCATCCTCCAGCACATGTTATTACTTGTCCTGTTGATAACAGCTAATCTAACAGATGTGAGATGGTATCTCATTGTGGTTTTGATTTACATTTCCCTAATAGCTAGAGATTTTGAGCATCTTTTCATTTATTTGTTGCTATTTGTATGTTTTCATGGGAGAGGTGTCTGTTTAGGTCTTCTGCCCATATTTTAATTGAATTGGTTTTTGTTGTTGTTGTTGAATTGTACGAGTTCTTTGTATATTTTAGATATTAGGCCCTTATTGGAGGTGTCGGTTGTCTCTCTACCTTGTTGATGGTTTCTTTTCCTGAGCAAAAGCTTTTTAGTTTAATGTAATCCCATTCATTTATTTTTGCTTTTACTTTCCTTGCCTTTGAGGTCAAATTCATAAAATCTTTTTTAAGTCCAAGGTACATAAATTTACTCTCTATGTTTTCTCCTATGCAATTTATTGTTTCAGGTCTTATATCCATTTTGAGTTAATTTAGGTTTAGTATAATTTTATTCTTTTGAAAGTGTTTTTTCAGTTTTCACAGCACCATATATTAAAGAGACTTTCCTCACCCCATTGCACGTTTTTGGTCTTTTATAGAAAATTATTTGCCCATATAAACATAGGTTTACTTCTGGATTCTTGATTCTGTTCCACTGGTCCTTGTGTCTGTTTTTCTGCCAATACTATGCCATTTTGATTAGTGTCTCTTTGTAGTATAGTTTGAAGTCTGGCAGAGTGATGCCTCCAGCTTCATTCTTTTTTCTCAAGATGGCTTTGGCAATTCAGGATCTTTTGTGCTTCCATACAAATCTGGTGATTTTTTTTGTTCTATTTCTTTAAAAAATGCCAATGGAATTTTGATGAGGATTGCATTAAATCTGTATAATGCTTTAGGTAATAGGTCATTTTAACTATGCTGATTCTTCCAATCCAAGAACACGGAATATCTTTCAATTTCTTTGTATCTTCTTCGATTTCTTTTAATAAGGTCTTGTACTTTTCAATTGCAAAAGGAATTATTTTTCCCACTTCTTTTTATGACACTTCATTATTAAAGTATAGGAACACTATGAATTTTTTAACATTGATTTTGTATCGAGAAACTATACTGTATTTGCTTATTGTTTCCTAGTAATGTTCTTGTGGAGTCTTTAGCGTTTTCTATGTAGAGAATCATGTCATCCACAAATAGTGACAGTTTGAGTTCTTCTTTTCCTATTAGGATGCTTTTTCTCTTGCCCAATTGCACTTGGTAGGACCTTCGATGTTATATTGAATAACAGTGGCAATAGTAGACAGCCTTGCCTTATTCCTGATCTTGGAAGGTTTTTAGTTTTTCACCATTAAATATATTGTTAGCCGAAGGTTTGTCATATATAGTCTTTATTATGTTAAGGTACTTTCCTTCTATACCAATTTCGTTAAGTGTTTTGATCATAAATGGATGTCGTATCTTGTTAAAGGCTTTTTTTGCATATATTGATATGATCATATAATTCTTATTTTTTAATTTATGTGCTGTATCACATTAATAGATTTTTGTATGTTGAACCATCCCTATGTTTCTGGGATGAAGCCCACTTGATTGTGGTGTATAATCTTTTTAATATGTTGCTGTATTCGGTTCACTAGTATCTTTTTTATGATTTTTTGCATCTGTGTTCATGAAAGATATTGGTCTATCATTTTCTTTTTTGTGTCATCTTTACCAGGTTTTGGTATTAGAGTAATACTGGCTTCACAATATGAGTTAGGAAGTACTGCTTCCTCTTTGATTTTTTGGAAGAATTTGAGGGGAATACACATTAAATCTTCTTTGAATTGTTGGTAGAATTTACTGGTGAAGCCATCTGGTCCTGGACTTTTACTTATTGGTAGGTTTGTGATAATTATTTCAATTTCCATACTGCTGATTGGTCTATTTAGATTTTCCAGTTCTTCTTGACTCTGTCTAGGAAGGGTGTCTCTTTTAGGTACTTGTCCATTTCTTCTAGGTTGTTAAGTTTGGTGTTTTATACTTTTTCATAGCATTCTTGTATGATCCTTTGCATTTCTGCAGTGTCTCTTGTAATTTCCTCTCTTTCATCCCTGATTTTGTTTATTTGTATTCTTTCTCTTTTTATTTCAGTGAGTCTAGCCTGGTTTTGTCAATTTTATTAAAGTTCTCAAAGAACTAGCTCTCTACTTGTAATTCAGTGCAGATATGTGTTGGAAAATATAATGTCTATAATAGTGAGTTGTTACAGTACTTTAGATGGGAGACCATCTTATTTATTTATTTATTTATTTATTTATTTATTTATTTATTTATTTATTTATTTATTTATTTTTAGTTTCTTTCATTTTGCTCTAATTATGATTATTGCTTTCCTTCTGTTGATTTTAGGCCTCATTTGTTCCTGCTTTTCTAGTTTTTTAAGATGAAGTGTCAGCTTGTTGATTTGAACTCATTCTTGTTTTTTAAGATAAGCTTGTAATGATATAAACTTTCCACTTGTGACTGCTTTTGCCATGTCCCAAAAGTTTTGATATGTTCTACTATCATTATCATTCGTTTCTATGTATCTCTTGATCTCTTTTGATTTCTTCTCTGACCCAGTCATTCTTCAGTAGCATGTTGTTTAATCTCCATGTATTTGTGGTTCTTCCAGCTTTCTTTTTCTTCTTCTTCCAGTTGATCTCCAGCTTCAAAGCATTATGGTAAGAGAATATGGTTGATATGATTTCAACCCTGTTATATTTGTTGAGGCTACTTTGTGTCCCTGTATGTGGTCAATCCTTGAGAATGTTCCTTGTGCACTAGAGAAGAATGTATAAGCAGCCGTTTGGGGATGAAGCCTCATTAAATGTCAATTATGTCCAGTTGATCTAATGTGTCATCTAAGGATGTTACTTCTTTATTGATTTTCTGTTTAGATGATCTGTCCATATCTGACAGTAGGGTAGTTAGGTTTCTTGCTATGATAGCATTTGGGTCTGTTTCTCCCTTTAGTTCTCTTAGTAATTGCTTTATACATTTCAGGGCTCCCTGATTGGGAGTATAGATATTAATAAATATTATATCTTCTTGGTGTATGATTCCCTTTATCATTATTAAATGTCCCTCAGTATCTTCCTTTACTTTTTGTATTTTGAAGTCTATTTCATATGATACTAGTATTGCTACTCCCATTTTTCCATGAATGCCGTTTTCTTGAAATACCGTTTTCTACCCTTTTACTTTGAGCCTATATTTGTCTCTGGAACTGAGATGTGTCTCCTGGAGGTGGTATATGATTGGATTTTGTCTTTTGATCCAACCTGCAACTCTGTGCCTTTTTATTGGTGGGTTCATCCATTTACATTTAGGATGATTATTGAAATACGAGGTTTTCCTATATTCATTTTATCTTTTGCTTTCTGATAGCTCAGTGTTGCCATTGTTTCCTTGTCCTTGTGTGTCTTTCCTTTTTTTTTTTTTTTTTTTTTAGTTTTGTGGATTTTCCCTCTGGTCCTTATTTTATGTTACATGCTTTAGTTCTGAAACTTTGGCACGTGGTTACCATTACAAATATGTAGAGAATAGTTAGTTATGTATGCATAGTAGTTCATTTTCTTTTGCGCATACCTTATCTTCATTCTCTTTTGTGAATTTGGATTTTTGATCCTCCGCATTTTTGTCACTGTTGTCTTAATTAGTCTCTATGTATGCTGAATGTTCATTACTAACTTGCTATAGTAAATCTCTTCTTATTGTTTAAGCTTATAATGCCCTGTTCTTAGTAAGGGTTGCACTCTGCTTCTATCTGACTGCTAGTCTCCTTACTCAGAGTTATGTATTTTTTTGTCATTTTGTTTTACGTGAACTGACCCCTTTCAGTATTTCCTGTAATGCAAGCCTCGTAGTGGAGAATTCTCTCAAGTTTTGTATGTCTGGAAAGGTCTTTATTTCTCCTTCATATCGAAGGAGAGTTTAGCTGGATATGTTATTCTTGGCTGGTAGTTCCTTTCATTTAATAGCTTGAATATTTTGTTCCACTCCTTTCTTGCTTATAAGGTTTGTGCTGAGTAGTCTGATGATAATCTAACGGGTTTTCCTTTGTAGGTTACTGTCTTCTTTCCCTTGTTTGCCCTGAGAATTCTTTGTTTGTCTTCGGTTTTTGATAATTTTAATATAATGTATCTTGGAGAAAGCCTTTTTGGGTTGAGATAATTGAGTGTTCTGTTGACTTCTTGAATTCCAAACTTCAGTTCATTCCTTAGATTTAGGAAATTTTCATCAACTATTTGTCTGAAAATGCTTTCTAATTCCTGCTCCTTTTCCTCCTTTTCGAAAATGCCCATTTTTCTTATGTTTCCTTTCCTGATCATATCAGCTCATTCTTATATTACTCTTTCATTATTTTTCTTTCTTCAGTATCTCTCCTCTTCCTTCTGATTTATTTCTAGATTTCTGACTTTGATATAACTGATACTTTCCTCCATTTGGTCAACTCTAATTCCTAAGCTTGCTGTTTAATTTTTCATCTCTTTCAGTATGTTCTTCATCTCTAGAGGTTCTATTTGGTTCTTTTTTTAGTATTTCAATCTCCTTGCTAAAAAACTCATTCTGCTGATCTAGTTTTTTTAAAATTCCTGGAATTATTGATATGAATAATTTTGGATCTCATTGAGTTTTTTCAGAAGTACCATCCTGAATTCTCTGCCATTTAAGTCATGTATTTCTATATCTTTCAACTTATTTTCTGAAGACTTTTCTCTTTCTTTGTGAGCTGTCTTGTCACCTTGGTTTTTCATGGTCTTTAATGGACTCTTTCTGGGCATTAATGGAAGTGTATTTTACTTTTTTTCCAGAAAGATTTATTATATAAAGGTCTCTCTTTAGCCGTTGCTAAGATGGCGATTTTCTTTTAGTTTCCAGTTGGTGGCATCTGCTTTATATGAAGCAGATAATGCTTTTTATTAATAATACCTTTTTTTCTTATAAATATTCAATCATGCTCTCTACCCTCAGTCTCAATTCCTGTCAGTGTAACCAACAATTTCCGTAGCATTTCCTCAGATTCCCCTGAGGCTCCACAGTGTTCTATCTTGGAAGATATGGGGGGAGGTGCAGTTTAGTTGGCAGAGGGGGACTGCAGATCAGCCTTGTGTTGTGCAACCCTGGCTGATAATCAACTGTTCTTTCTCTACCTTCCCCACTTCTCTGCCATTCCCACTTCTCTGCTTTCTGCTCTGATCCCTGGGCACTGCCATTGCATGGAGCTCATAGCATTCTCAGGCAGGGCTGTTCAGGAAACTTGCTGCATCTTCTCCCCAACCCCTCCTCCTACAGAGAGCTCCGACTGCAAGAGGCGGCTTCTTTATTTCTCCCAGTCTATCACCTAACTCCTGGGGTTCTGACCTGTGGTAGCTTATTCGAAGATCCCTCACTCAGACATGCTTGTGTGCAAGTTGGGTGTGTTTTATTGAGTTTTAGATTTTCAACTTATTGTTTCAAGGGGAGAGCTCTGGTGCGGACCTCTCTCACTCCTCCATGTTTCTCCAAACTCCTAAAGGGAGTTCCAATTATGAAGCAAGTTGACACATAAAATTTACTGAAAAATTCAATCAGATTGCAAATCTTCCATTTCAAATGTTTTCAATCATAAATACATTATTAAACAAAATGTTGCAAATGATATTCATCCATCTTTTCGATGAAATACCAGAAGGAAATATTATAAAATCTATTTGTTATATTATCTAAAAGAGGAAAGTTCATCTTTCCAGCTTGAATTTAGATGAAAATCTGTCAGAAAGAAGTCAGTAAGTTAAAGAATAGCTGATGGATTCTTTGAGAAGTCTTTTTCTTTACTTAGAGAACGGCAAAGGGATACATTTCTAATTTTGTAGTTCAAAATTTGGATGCCCAAGTCATGTCAACACAAGCACACAAGAGACATAGTTTTTCTAATATTTGATTGTTTCTCAGGGAGTTTTTAACTCCTTATATTTCCAATCTAATTTTGGATCATCTGTATAATTTATTAAGAGGCAATGTTATTTTCATTTTATACAACTGGATTTACTTTTTTTCCCTTTTATTAACATTTCATTTAATGTCAACTCTGAAATTAGTAAATATTATCAGTACTTTGTTCCAAACTAAGTACTTAGTCCTATAGTGAAAATGGAATTCCTGAACCCTGATTTTCTTTAGTTTCCTATTCCCAGGTTGAGAAAAAATAGAATGCTTTCTGAAAAGAGAGTATTTATTTTAAAAGAATAGCATTCTTTTACAAAATAGTCATAGGAATGTAAAATACAGCATAGGGAATATAGTCAATAACATTGTAATAACTATGTACAGTGCCAGGTGTATATTAGATTAATCAGAGGGATCACTTTGTAAATTAATTAATGTCTAACCACTATGCTGTTCACCTGAAACTAATATAAAATAATATCAAATGTAAAATAAAACAAAATAATAGCCTTGATAATAAAAAGACACAATGAAAAATTCCGTGACTTGGCTGATGTGTTCTCACTTTGACTTAGAAGTTTGTATAGACTTTGGAATAGCAACTCTTACACTACCCTATACCTCCTACTTTGTGGGCATGTTGTCTTCAAGATTCTTCCTCAACATTGCTTTGATACTCTGTTTATTTTATCATCTAACTCATCCTTTCCATCACCAATTGCATGCACACGGATGATTATAAGCTTATAGTTTTCTTTTGCTCAGTCCTTAAATGCACCTTAGGAATTCTTTCTACACCTGTACTTTTTATAATATAAATGGACTTTAAAATTTGTAAATAACCCAATCAACACTAAATACTGCCTTCAATTGCTGACAAGATGCTGTTTAGTAGGTGCTCATACAGAGCCTTCATGCTGTTTGTATCAGCAAATCTTTTCCTCTTAAGTTACTCAGTATACATTCTTTGTTCTGTTTACTTTCAAATTTTGAAAAAGAAAAGACTAATAAAAGATTCTGCCCACTAATATTTTCAAAGAAGCATGAGATAATAATTTTTTACTTAATGGAAATAGCTATGTAGTCGTGATGGGTACATTGTTTCTAATCACAATCATTTGAATGAAAACATTGCTTATATGTTTTATGTATGCTTTCTTAAAATATCTATGACACATATCAACTTTTAATATTATTTTAGGAAACACTGGAATTCTGATCAATTTAGCTTACCTGGAATATCACATGAAAGGTGAAATTGTTTAATATAAAACCATTATTAAGAATCAAACATTTCCTTCATTTTAAACTTCTTATGAGGAGCCCCTAAATATTCTGATTGGAAAACTTCTAATTTCTAGCAGAGATGGACCAACATTTCTAAAGAAAAACAAACATGGGAAAACATGCATCATTCATGAATCCTGGGTAAATGTCTTCTAATTACTTTCAATTTCAACAAATATTTGGTATATTTTATGGACAAAAGTCAGAGCAAATTGTTAGTGATCAATTTATAACTTCTTTTGAAAAACTGGAACAATGTAACCTTGTAATAAAATAGAAGAAGATGGTATACAAGCTTAGTTATGTCTTCTGATTTAAAATGAGGTGAATTTTGAGAAAAAGAATAAATATAACCCTGGAGCAGTAGAAATGTATTCCTATACATGTCCGCAAAAAAAGTAACCAAAAAGAGAAAACAGCAGTGTTAAAATTTTGAGGTTAAGATTTACTATAGTAAATTTCCAATCCAGATCACCATTTCATCTCAGGAATATTTGAGTGTTACCTAAGTTTTATATTGATGTAAAGAAGAATTTAATATAGCTGCAAAATTATAGATCAGAGTTTGAACATTTTCTTTTGATTTGTATTTTATTCTTCTCTAATAGATATACTGATCTTTATTTAAAAATCTGATTTTTCTTGTAAAAATGTAAACAAAAACTAAAAATAAATGTAAAAATTGTGTGTAAGTCGTTAAAAAGGGGTTATTGAAACTTCAGTTTATATATATAATATTTTATGTATCAAAATAATATTTAATAGAGTGAAATTCCACTATACATAATTTGGAAAGTACTGCATCCACAAGAGAAATAGAAATCTTATTCTAACATTGAGAATATATTCCAATATCAGCCTTTTGTTTCACTCATTTTATTCTAGCAACTCTGTGGATGCATTAAGGCAAAGACAGTAGTGCTTTCTCCCATTATAAGAAAAATAGATGACTTTAAATTGTCAAAGAGTAATAAATTAAGAAAAAAAATACACAAACATCACAGTTTTTGTTTTCATATAAGAAAATCTCACCTGGAAAATATATTTGTTAGATACTGGACAAATATTTAGAAACATTTTGCTGAGCCAGTGAAAATATGAAATTTATTCCCAAGATAAGACATAATATATGTTTTTCTTATTTCAAGGTAATGACTATGTGATAAAAGATGATAAATATTGAAGTCTAGGTATTAGAGTGAATCTTTGATTCTTCCAATGAACGAATAATATTATTCAAAGGAATTATCTAAATGTTTTCTACTTTAAAGTTTTTTAATTCTAGAAAAGTTAATTTCTAGGTATATTGCAGTAAGTTACACCCAGCCATAATATAATAGTGTTCTAAATAAAATGGCTATATAAGATATTATTCCAAAACTTAGTGGCACAAAATAAAAACATTTTATTATATCGCATAGATTCTATGGAATAGTAATTCAGACAGCACTGAGCGGCATGATTTTTCTTCTTTGTGCTCTAATGACAGAGGTCACTTAATGGTACCCCACTGTTGGATGAATTGGTTTGGACAGTCCAGGACAACTCAATTCACATTTTGGGGGATAGATGAAAGACTGGGTTCAGTTGGGACTGTCAACCAGATTGCCTAAATATATTCCTTCCATCATGGCAGTCTCAAAGTACTTGAATTTCTTACATGGCTGGATTTCTTCGGAGTGACCATCCCAGGACAACCAGACAAAGCTGCAACACTTCCATCACATTTTCTTGGATACAATGACCCATTAGGTCAGCCCAGGTTTCAAGGGGTAGAGAATTAATTAGTCTTCATATCTCGATGGGGAGTAACAAGATCATATGGTGGAAAATTTTATAGATTGAGAAATAATGTTACAGCCATTTTCAGAACATACACTCCGCAAAATACAATTTGGAAATTCATTAATTTCCCAAACCTACTTGAATACTAAGTGGCAGACTTTAACCTGAGCCAAATGGGAGTCCAAAACCTTTCATAAAGATTTTTTTAATGGATCTGAAAGAGACAGAGAGATAAAAACAGAGACAGAGACAGACAAAATACTGTGTTTTGAAAGCTCATTTTAGGTTACAAATTATATTGTGAAAATACCAAATAGTTTGCCATTTATCTCTTAATTAAAGGTATTTATTCTATCAATGTATCATTGGTATCAAAGCTCCTTTTAGGTGGGATATTTTTTCTTTATTTTTATCTTTTATTTTTTTTAATAGCATCATGCCTGACAAAGTAGATGATGAATAAAAATTTTTTGAATGAAAAATAAATCAATAAATGAATGAATGAATTTATGAATATTGCATATGAATGCTGACAAAGGGAGTACAATTTGCATTTGGAAAAAATGATGGCAGTTTTAAAAGTTTTCTAAGAACTACAAGCATTTTTATCTTTCTTTTGAACCACCTATTAAAGCCTATTACCTATGAGATTGTTTTTCCTATGTTCAAAATTTAAAAGGCTTAAATATATGCATTTAAATCCTTCTTCTTAACACTAACTTCATGTTAAAAATTATTTGAACAAAAAGATTTAAAAGTAGCTTCTGTGTGACAGTGTCTTGATTATTTCACATTTAGCACTTAAATAAAATTTCTATATATATTATAATATCATGATTATAAGTATAAGCAAATAATTCACTATACCTCTATATTTAAAGTTTGAAAATTGTTTAATTTTCAACTTTGACTCATTATTAAGAAGTTACAACATTTTGGAGACTGGTAAAAATGGCATAGATGATAGAAGCTTTGTTTATCTTCTCTTTCAATCAAATCAAAGTTTTGACGGAAACACAGAGTAAACAGCAAGCAGAGTCACTTGGGGTCTAGATGAACAGAAGCCCTACAATTAGGGAAGGAAATAAGAAATCACCTTGGAACAATAGGCGGTAGGAGGAGGTGAAGATGCGAGATTGCAGTCCCCAGCGGCTGAGTGGGGCAGAGGCTGCGGAAGAAGTAGCCAGCAGATGCAGATGCCTCTTAAAGGGACGGTGTCCATAACTGGACTTTTGCTGTGATGGACTCGCTTGCTCTGAGCACCGGTGCCATGTCGGCTGCTCAAGGGCACCAGGGACTTACAGGGGAACACTGAACTGTTGGAGTGAGGGTCATAGGTCAAGCTCTCTCCTGGGCAGAAGTGCTGGCTATATCCATTGCTCCTCTATTGAGCTTTCCCCCAGCACCAGTGTGCAGACCCAGAGCCACTATATCAACCTGACATATCAAACTGTATAACAGAGGAATGTGATGTTGCCTTATTGGACCTAGAGGGTACTGTGATGGAATGAAGTAAGTCAAATAGAGAAAGACAAATATTGCATGATTTCACGTACATGTGGAATCTAAAGAACAAAATAAACAACAACAACAAAAATGAAAACAAACTCATAGATACAGAGAATATTCTGTATTCTCTGAGGGCTACCAGATGGGAGGGAGGTTGGTGGGACGGCAAAAAAGAACAAAGCAATTAAAAATTACAAATGGATAGTTATAAATAGACATGGAGATATAAAGTATAGCATAAGGAAATTAGTTAACAATATCGTAATAAATATGTAAGGAGGAAGAGGAGTACTGGATTTAATGGGATGATCACTTTGTGAGTTGTAAAGATCTCTACTATGCTGTACAACTGAAACTAATTTATTATGTATGCCAACTATAATTGAAAAAAATCTCATTGAATTGTACAATGTAAATATGAGCAACTACTAGTCTATTATATTTTAATAAAGCCAAGAAAAAATTTTAAAAAATAAACAAACAAAAGAGAAGTTAAAACATTTTAAAATGTATTTAATTAAAATATCTATAAATATATGTCATATATAGAAACATTTATCCAATGGCTATAAATTTTCTAAAAGTAACTATTTTCTTCCATATTTTTATGAATCTTCTTTCTTAAAGTGTGGGAAATTAATGAATAGTGTTTGTTTCTAAATTCTGTCAGGTTTCCCAAGGCAGTAGAGAGGCTTTTCCATTAATTGGAGATGAAAAATTTGCTATATTGTTTTCTCAGAGGAAATGTTTCTGTATGAGAAAACACAATATTGCTGTTACCGTGGTGAGACGTCAAAAAAATCATTTAAAATGCAGGATGACATAAAGCTTTTATACTGTTTTTTTAAAAAGTACAGATTTTCAACATATTTGCAGAAATTTTATTTTTGAAATATTTATAATAAAAGAGTTTAGTAAATAAAAATTAATACTTGGTTTGATTACATTTCAAAATCATAAAAAGAAAACTCATTGGATCACAAGTCAGCATCTTTATTTCTTTTTATGACATTTGTTAACTTTGGAAAATAACACTGTGTAGGTAGTGTGAAGGAAATGCCTTTTACTGGCCTGGTAGAGAAATATCAGAGAATATAATAAATACATTATAAAATGCATTTGGTATAGGTATTGGTGTATTTCTTTGTCTATTAGTGTTTGCTTTGTCTAAAATTAACATTGTTTAGTTGACAATATTATTTTCCTAAGCTCTTAGTTGGTGAGCTGAAAGGTAATTCAGTAGGTAAGTAAGTGGATAGGAAATGGCATTTGTTACCTATCAGAACCAAGATTTGATGGTTGCTAACATTTTTTAACATAGCACCTACCTAAATAAAAAAACGAGAGAGAGAAAAGAGAGAGAGAAAAGGATAATAAATTCAAAAGCAAAAAAAAAAAAAGTGCTCTACTTTGACATGTTGGTGGATGAGCCAATCTATAATAAAAATCACTTTGTTAGTCTATTGGAGCTTAATGCCCCTTGTTGTTCTTCTGTATCAAAATTTACAGTCTCCAACTCTCATGTATTAGGTCAGCTCTCATAAGTGCAGCTGGCTATTCTTGCTTTCAGTCATGCTGGCTCCCAACTACCTATCACTAGGATAAGGAGTGTTTGTAACCAAAGCTGTTATTCACTATTTCTCACCAGAAGTTAGTATATAGTTGGATGACAAAACTCATCAGGTCTCATTGATTTTCTTGTCTCTGCTGGTGCAAAGTAATTACCTATGCATTCACCATGCCTTACAGATGTGTCTTTCAGGGTCCAAAATCAAATACACATCACTTTCTCATTTCCAAAAAGATCTAAAAGTAGCCTGGAGGTTGGCATCTCACATTCCTATTCCCTTACTGCTGTTTGAAGGAATCACCACTCAAATAAATTAATTACACTTATATCTTTGCCTCAGAGTCTAATTGTGTTCACTTGTTTTATTATTCGAAACTACTATATTTTTCTCAGTTGACTTCTATAATATTTATCTATATTTTATTGTTCTTTCATTCAATAAAGCATCTATTATTACCTCTCATGTACAATGAAATTTATGGACAAAAAAGGTATTCTTTTAAATAGGCCATTTTCAAACAAAATTTCTATCTTTTGAAAATATTCGTGAAATAATCATTTATAGCTAATTTTGATTGATTAAGTAAATCTTGCTTGTTTTTAAGACAATGAAGCTGTGAGCTTAAAGTAACTTTTATACCAAAACCTCCAGTACTTTGGAAACATGAACACATTAAGTCACTTAATACCTATGTGATTTATCATACCTAGGATTCATAAGCTACATGTTCTACCATTCTTAGAAAACCAAATGTTGGAAAATGTGGTTCTTTAGACACAGGAGAATTTCAAATCCCAGTAACAGAATTGAGGCCATATGATCAATCTTTCAGAAACTATACAAACCACAACATATTTCACAAGCAAAATCTCATAGAACAAGTCTTAGCAGATGCACTTCTACTCTCCGCATCCTCCAGCACAATATAGAGTCAGAAAGGTATTTTCTAACGTTTTAAATCACTACTTACCTGCTCACTTTCCATCAAGACAAATCTAGGAATTATTTCCTTCTCTGGCTCAAGAGATACTGTTACAACTATGCCTATAACATCAATATTTTCATGGGGCATCTACTTGCAGAGAAATTTCAAATATATTATTTTATGTTCATCAGTTATATAGGTCTAGAGGTATTATTGTTGTTATTTTCATTTGGGGCATAGGTAAACCAGTACTCTTAGAAGTTAAGTGACTTGACTTATATGACATGGAATCAGGACTAGCCCTCAGATGTCCTTCTTCACAGAGCATGTCCACATGACCTCACTAACACGGGTGAACTAGATAACTCCTCTGACTCTGTGGAAAATGCTTGTCCATTGTAAAACCTGTATTATCAGAGAATCTTTGTATTGCTTGAAAAAACATTTTCAGAGGAAAGTGAATATCCCTAGGACCACATTTATATCTCTAATAAAAAGACTGCTTATTTCATTTATTTGTGTTGAATCAAATTAAATTCTTGGATGAAAGAATCTATCAAAAGACTAATTATGTAGAAAATTTTAAAAGCATAAATTCCATGCAAATGATTGGATCATAATGGAGCAAGGGAAGTCATTGATTTTCTTTGCAAAAGCTAACATCTAGTAAATTTATAGCACATTGTATTATAGTTTAATGGCAATTACAAAAATACTGTCATCACATCTAGAGTTGTCCAAATAAAATGTTATCATTCAAAAAATAATCCCCTAAGAAAATTATTTTTTTAATTTTTATTTTTCAATTAGAGTTGATATTTAATATTATTTTATATTAGTTTCAGGTGTACAGTATAGTGGTTAGACAGTTATATAATTTATGACACGATCCCCCCAATTAGTCTAGTAACCACTTGGCACTACCCATAGTCGATACCATGTTATTAACTATATTCCCCATGCTGTGCTTCACATCCGCATGAGTATTTTGTAACTACCTGTTTGTACTTCTTAATCCCATCACCTATGTTCACTGCTACACTATTTATAGTAGCCAAGATATGAAAGCAACCTAAGTGCTCATCAATAGACTATTGGATAAAGAAGTATGGTACATATATACAATACTAATTATTCAGTCATAAAAAAATGAAATTTTACCCTTTGCAATGACATGGAGGGACCTAGAGGTTATTATGCTAAGTGAAATAAGTCAGACAGAGAAAGAAAAATACCATATGATTTCATTTATATGTGGAATCTCAAGAAAATTATTTCTAGCTGATTAAGAAAACTGGCAAATGAGAACTCTGCATAATGAGGCAACTTTGTTTCTTAGCAACAGGGGAATAAAATGGATTGAAATGTAAAAGATTTGGCAATGACAATAAATGGGGGAAATCACTGTCACTTGAAAAAATCAGCAGGAGAAAGTTGATAGGTATAGAGAAAAGCTGCAGAATACTTTAAGTTTTAAAAGATTTCGAGCATAAATCCAGCACACAGAGAAGCATAATGTCTGTAGCAAAACAAAAATCTGAAAGAAAATTTGCTTTATAGAAGAAACTATTTTACTGTCTATCATTATAGTAGGATCGTAATCTAACAACTAATATGCTAAGAAGTAAAAGTAAATGAATAAATCATACTTATGTGCTTTTACAATGTTATACTGGTGAAATAATCATGAGATAGAGCACATTGTACAGATTAACAGGAATTTTAATATAGGAGGAAATTTTCACTAAAGATTGTAACAAACAAACAAGACAAACAAAAACTCATAGCCATAGACAACAGCTTAGTGGTTAGCAGACGGAAGGGATCAAATAACTGATGACAGGAGATTTGACTTTGGGTAGTGAGCACACAATGCAATATACAGATGGTATATTATTGAATTGTATACTTGAAGCTTATAATATTTTATTAACCAATGTCACCCCAATAAATTTAATAAAAATAAAATCAAATCTATATAGAAAGGATTGTGATATATCGAATTTTTAAGTGTATTTTCTCAAAACTCTTGAACTTTCAATGGAATGAGAAATTTTTAATATATAATATAATTAATTAAATCAATGAATACTATTAATAATAATAATTTACTGAGTGTTTACCATGAACCAAGCTCTTTCTAATTAACTTACGTGCATTATTTTATTTGATCTTTACAACATCAGTAAAAGTGACATTTTTTCCTTCATTTCACAGAGGAAAGCAAACGCCTAGAGATCTTTGCTCGTTGTAAGTGGAATTCTCATATGACCCTTAAGAATCCTACCCTGTGACACATACACTTCCTGCCTCCTCTTAAGTATAAACAGAACCTGTGAATATAGGCAGTAAGTCACTCCTATGATTAGGTTACCAATTACGTAGTTGATTTTGAGTTAATCAAAAGCAAAAGAGAGATGATCTAGATGGGCTTGTTCTAATTGAGTCCTTACAAGAGTCTGACCGCAGAAAGATTAGAAGAGTGAGAGAGCCTCTGGAGGTGGCCATGTGACAGGAACTGAATGCTGCCTCCAAGAAAGGAGAGCAGTTCCATGCTGGCAGCTTGCAAGACAGCAAGAACCTCAGTCATACAGGTGCAAGGAAGTAAGTTCTGCTCATGAGCAGTGAGATTAGAAGAGGGCCTGGAGCTTCTTGATTTCACCCTGGTGAGACTTCAAGAAGAGGACTCAGCTAACCAGTACCACCCAAAAAAATGACATCCAGAGATTATGAGATAATAAATGGTGTTGTTTTAAGCTGTTAACTTTGTGATAATCTGTTGTGCAGCAATAGAAGAATAATACAATGCAGGCCAGTAAGATGAAAACACATGGCAGTCTGATTCTGATGGTCTTAATTTCAAACATCTGCATATCAATTTCCATATAAATTAGGAGTTTTTGTTTGTAATCTATAGAAACTGACTACTGGCTAACTGAAATAGAATTAAAAGTAAAAACATTTCATTCTATATGAAATACTCAATATCTCAGAAAAAAAAAATGTTAAAAACCATCCTCAAGAACAAGACAGAAGGCAGTTTCCAGAATGCCAGCTGAAAGATTGACAGTCTTTGTAGATAGCTATTATTGGAGGATAGCTATTTTCATTGCTCAAATCTTGAAGCTCAAGATTCAGCTTGAAGCTCAAGATTCACATGAAAGAAACCCTGGCTATGTCCAGGTCACAGATCGATATGTGTGGTCAGAGCAGCTGGAAGTGTAATTGGAAAAGGAAGTAAAGCAGGATTGATTTTCATTCCTATTTTGAAAGAGCTGAGGAATGTATTAGGGTTCTCTAGGGAAACAGAATTTATAGAATATATATATACAGAGAGAGATACAGATTTATTTTAAGAAATCAGTTCAACAATTGAGGAGTTGGGGAGGGTAGAAAATCCAAAATCTGTATAGCAGTTTGACAGGCTGGAAATTCTGGCATGGGTTGATTCAGTCTTGAGAGCAAAGGAAGGCAGAATTTCCTCTTCTTTGTGCACTCTATCTTTTCTTTGAAGGCCTTCAATTAATTGGATGAGGCTCAACCACATTAGGAAGAGTAATATGCTTTATTCAGAGTGCAGTTTTTAAATGTTTATCACATGTAAAAAATAACTTCACAGCACTATCTAAACTGGTGGTTGATTAAACAATTGGAAACCATACCCTACCCAGTTGACATGTAAAATTAAACATCATGGGAGGTCTTGTAAAGGCTGGGGAGGGCTTCCAACGTTTCCACTTGGATTTTTCTATATGATAACTCTTTATTCTGAGCCAGGGAACCAATGAAAGAATTCTGAAACTTAGTGAGGATATCTTCTTATAATGAATGTCATATTATTATCAAAGTTTGCATTGAAAATTATGTAAACACAATAAATATTTAGCTTTAGCAAATTTATATTGATAGGAAAATGGACTACTTAACTGAACTTTCAAACTGGATATGGAAAAATGTCATAATCATGATGAAATATTTACCTGAAAATTTCTTCCACTATATATCCATTTTCCTAAGAATATTAATGGAATAAAAATTATTAATAATGAAACATTATAGTAGATTAACTGGATTTAATCAAAACATCCTTGGGACCTGACTTTGATATGACTTAAGAATTATAGTGAAGAATTAAAACATTTGAATCTTTGAGAAAAAATATATTTTTTAATTCTTATGGATTTTAAATTTATTTATCCATTCATTTACTTATTTAACAAATGCTTTAGTGAGGACTGAAATTTCCTTAATCTCTGTGCACAGTCATTTTCCTCTTTCAGGAAGCAGATGTGTATAAACCATGACTTTCTAGCTCTTGAGTAAAGGACTTCAGAGCCTTCTACAACCTGCTCAGATTTAGGTTGTATATTATTAATGAGGAGAACCCAGTGTTACCGTTGGGGCCGACTTGAACTTTGGTGTCACCCCAACAGTGGGGGATGGGGTGGTGGAAAAAATGGCACAGAAGTGTAGTTATTATTTTTCCTCGGTTCTTTCTTATTGATGCAGTGAAGAATCACAGGTCAGTGAGATTTAGAAAAAGTTTATTAAAAGTATATTTCAGAAAGACAAAGCATGCCCCAAGGAGGCATGTGGTTTTAGTGAAGAGCTGTAACAGAGCCTTGTACCAACAATAACAATGACCCCTAGAAGTGGAAATGTCTGCATTATATTTGGGCTGTGATGGGTGGTTCCAAAGGCAGTCATAGATGATTTCTAAGCGAGGTCATTTTGATTGACACTTGTCTGCTGTATAACATAACACTGCCTATTGCACATGTGCTTACCCAGAATTCTGCTACCATTAGGGAGTTCTTTGGGCTGTCTTCAGGCTGAGCACCTATTCCTTTGTTCCCCTGTCACTCATGTCTAACTAGCTACCTAACACAAATACAGACTGATAATTCCTGTCAAAAGTCATTTTTTAGAATTATGCTTTGATGGTTAATTATACTGTATTCCTATAAATAGATCTGAGGATTTATCCATTAATATTCCAAATACGAGTAATGAAGGTTGTATTTGAAAGATTTTATAGGACCTGAATCTCACCTTAATCAGGACAACAATGTTTGAGGTATTCCCACCCTGGGATGATTATAAACTGATATTACTAAGATTTGGTTGTAATACTCAATTTTAAAGTGGGGATAATTCTTTCAAATTTAGGTATGTGAGGCAATCTGGATGGCTAGAAACTACCTCCTTATTCAGTGTGAGTAATATCAAGCAATATACTAAAGACAAGTAGGAAGGAAAACTTCTCTTATCCCTAATCTTACTGTCATTATGAATGTAGTGAAATATAGTGTGAGCTCTAAAGTTAGAGTGACTGGTTTGGAATCCTGGCTCTGCTGCTTAATAACTGACCCTGGTTGGCCTTTGGCCTTTTCAACTTCTCTGTGTCCCACTTTCTTTTCAAAATTTGGGTAATAAAAATAGGTTTGCAGTAGGAACTACATGAAATAATACATGTAGAATGATTAGAACCAGAGAATGCTGGTAAAAATTTTAATAACTGACATTTAGGGGAGAATAATTGCCCAATTACAGAATTTGCCAATTTTTATAATATAAATTCAATTCTCTCACTCTTGTCGATTTCAAACTGCCAATGTGACATAACCAAACTTAGAAAAGTGGGGACATGAGCCAATCAGCTCTCAGGAGACAGTATGAGTCAGCTTTCAGACTTCATTGTTTTGAACAGTTCTTTAAAATAGTAAATATTCAAATAGTAAATACTAATAAGTTATTAGTATTTCTATTTGTTGAAAATTTACAACTAAAAATGGTTTCATCCAAGAGTTAGCTAAATTGGGCAGACACTAAAACACTCCCAAGGTCCTTCCTCCTACTTTATGACATCCTTGGTCAGTAAAAGAAAGATGCTTCTGTTCTGTAAACATGCTCTTTCCATGCTTCAGTTAGTATATTTTTTCTTGAGCTACTGTTACCAAGGTCAAGGCAATCAATAGCAAAACCACCCACCCCTCGATCTGCCATGGTGTTATCCAGCTGCTCTGCTTACACTTAAGCAACAATGCGAGGGCAGAGGTTTGGATCGTTTGAGCTTCTTTTTCTTTTCTTTTCTTTTTTTTTTTTTTCCAAATTACAGCTTTGGATTTAAGCAAATATCTTCAGAAGCTACTCTTTTTAGTTACAAAGCCGAAGGTACCATGATTTGTTTGATGAGTTCTGGATTTCTATTGAGTGGGCTATTTCCAGGCAGCTGCCTGGGGTAGTGGGGAGGGGGTGGTGGTGGAATTTTTGTTTTCCACAACAAATTTTGGAACAGAATTTGCCTTCAGTAGGTGTTATTCTTTTAACTGGAGGAAATCCCTAATCTTAATCAATGTGGCAAGTTAAAATTTTTTCCTTTGATTTGGGTTGCATTATTTTCTGTGATTATGAAAAAACTCTATTCTTACAGAAAAAGTGGGTAGAATATTATTTTTCTTTTAACTTACGCCAAAATTGAAAAGTAAACTCACACAATCTGGAGACTGTCAATCAATAACATAGAAGACTCTTCTTCTCACTCCTCTCTCTCTCCTTCTGTGGCCAATTTACATGATTCATGAGCACTCAAATTTTATAGTTGAAAGAAAACAGGCTTTTGAGTCAGAGAGGTCATTGTTCAAATCCCGACCCTACTATATACTACTAATTGACTTTGGAAATTTATTTAGCCTATAAAATTTATTTACTCAACAAATATTTCTAAATGCCTTCTCTGTGTCACACAGTTAGAGGCCTATTCTAGGATAAAATTTAGATATAAAGGATGTAAAGCCTCCATCTTCATGGAGCTTAAGTACATAAGTACAGTCATCCTTTGATATCTGCAGGAAATTGGTTCTAGGAATCCCCGCAGATATCCAAATCTGAGGATGCTCAAGACCCTTAGTCAGCCCTTTGTATCTGCAAATGTGGAACCCATGGATGTGAAAGGCTAATTGTATAGAAATTAGTATATAATACCAATTTGCAATAAGAACTAAGAAAAGCAAAACTGAGAAGAGGGACAAAGAGTGGTTTAAGCATTATATTAGATAAGGTAGTCAAGGGAAATTTCTCTAAGAAAATGAAATAGATGGAAGGGCAAGTGCAAAGTCCCTGAAGTAGAATCATGTTGGTATGATCAAACATCAATGAGAAAGCCAGTATAGTTGAAGCAAGTATTATTGCTGTGTAACAAATCATCACACTTAGTGGCTTACAGCAACACAAACTTATTTCAATTTCTATCAATCAAAAGTTCAGGCACAGCTTAACTGTGTCCTCTGTTGGGGGTCTCATGAGGCTGTATGCAAGGAAGTGGCCAGGTTACATTCCCATTGGAGGCTTGACTAGTTAATAGTCCACTTCTAGGTTCATTCAGGTTATTGGCAGAACTTATTACTGAACTCCTCACTTTCTTGATAGTTTTCAGTTCCTAGAGGTTGCCCTTGGGTCTTTTTTATGTGACTCTCTCAAAACGATTCACAAAATGGCTATTTCTTTAAGGCCAGAGCAAGAATTTATCTTCAGGAGAAGCCCAGTCCTTTTTCTAACAGATTTTATCCAGTTAAGTCAGGTATTCTAGGATAATTTCTCTTTTATTGACTCAAAATCCACTACTTTGGGATCTTAATTATATTTGCAAAATTTCTTTACCTTTACATATAATGTAACCTCATTTAAAAAATGTTGGCTCATCATATCATGTTTATGAGCCCCATCTATTCTTAAGAGGAGAGAATTATATAAGATGTGTACACCAGGGGTGGTTACCTTAACAGCCATCCTAGTATTTTGCCCACCACACCAAGGTATAGACCTTAGATTTTATATTAAAGGGATGGGAAATCACTAGACTATGTTGAGCAGGAGAGTGATGTAATTAATTTTTAGAGAATTACTCTTACTGCTCTGTGGAGAATTTACTGTAGTACCACAAGAATGGAAGCAGTGAAAAAATTAGGTCAGTAGTGTAGAAAATAAAGGATGATAGCTTAGACTAGTATGATAGTAATGCGAAGGAGTCATGTATTCTTATATATTTTGAAAAATGAAGATGGCAGGATCTGATGATAAATAGCATGTAGAACAATAACAATTTTATTCTAGGGCTCTTATGAGAATTAACTGAGATAGTGTATGTCTACAGCATACCTTAGATGGTAAACAAATGTAAGCTACCTTTCATTAATAATATAGAGAATAATAAGTATTATATGTTTTTCTTCTAAAGAATATCATAGCAAAAGGCCTACTACCCTGATAGACCTTAGACATTTGTGAATATTTTTTTTTAAATCAAAACTAAAGTAATTTAAGACTAAGAAAAGAGCAGTAAAGATTAAGATATAAAGAAAAGTTCATTTCTTTTTTTCTCACTCTGAAAATTCAATGTACATTATTATTCCCTTTGCTTTATATTCAACTAAGAAAAAGTGGGGAGTGGTGTTTGGATGTAAGACTCCACTATATTTAATTATACCATTTAATTCAATCCAATCCAATTTATGTCCTGAAACAATGGGTTATACCAGAGATATAAAATAGCTTGAAAAAATAGCTTTTCATCTGAAAGAGAACCTGTGAAAGAGAAAAAAAAAAAATCATAGTTTTAAATCTCAGTCTCTGTAGCACACTAAAGTAAAAGGGTTTATCAAAACAGCCACATCCATGGGTCCTCATGCTCCAAACAGAACAGTATTTCAGGATCTCTAATTATGTTTGTACACAGGAAACAAAAAAATGAACCAGCTCTCTGCCCAGCAGATGGCTTAAGTTTAAGAAATATATGGTTATAAGAGCTTTTAGCTTTTGTGTATACAGGTTTTTAGAAGACACTACCATATTATGAATGTAATATATAGACAACCTACCTTTATCCTTTTAGAAAAATGATAATTATATTTTTTTAAGAATTATAAAGATAGCTTTTCTTACTGACTTTTTAAAAGAAATCCACATATTCAGTAACCAGAAATATTGACTGATTACTTTGAATTTAACTGTTATATGGAGACTATGCTACCAAACTAGCTTTTCCATTGAAGAATGAGAAAAGAAAAAAAAATACTTGAGTGATTAGTTCTGCTGCTAGTGCACATGGCAATGAAACTCCTGCTGGCTTTCTGAATAAATATTCTCAACCCTTTATACATATTAGAATTTTCTGGGTAAGTTTAAAAATTACTAGTGTCTGGGGTTCACTCCATCAAATGATGATCTAATTACTCTAGGGTAGATTTTGAACATAAGTATATTTTTAAAAGATAAATGTGATAGGCAAAATATTGCTCCCACATATGCTGATGTTCTCATTTCCACAATAAGATATAGGATTTTTGCAAACGTGATTAAGGTTACAGACATTGAAATGGAGACATTATTCTGGATTAACTGGCTAGGACCCATCTAATTACAGGAGGCTTTAAAATCAAAGAATGCCTATTGACTGAGGTACAACAGAAAAAGAAAGGAGAAATTTGAAATGTAAGAATGGCTGGACTCACAATTACTGGATTGGAAGATGGGAGAAGAGGATGACCCAAGGAGTGTGGGAAGCTTCTAGAAGCTAGTCATAGCCTTCAGCTGTCATTTACTAAGGAAACAGAAACCTCAGTCCTAAAACGAAAAATACCGCATTCTGCCAACAGCCTGACTGATCAAGGAAACAAATTCTTCCCTTGAGTTTATAGAAAAGAACTCAATCATGTTAATGCCTCGATTTTAGCCCATTGAGACCCAGGTCAGATTTCTGACCTACAGACTTTTAATATGTTAAATGTATATTGTTAAAGTTCCTAATTTTCTGGTAATCTATTACAGCAGCAATAGAAATAATCATAGATAAATGTTTTATAAGTTATACATGAATAATAATAATTGAATATTATACATAGAAAAAGAATAAAATATATTTTGTATTTAGAATAATCTTAGATATAAAAAAAAAGAGTTGCAAAGATAGTTAAGAATTCCCATATATCCCACACATCTTTTCTTCTACTATTAGTATCTTATATTAGCATGGTACATTTGTCACAAATAACAAATTATTATTGATGCATTACTATTAATTAAGTCCATACTTTGTCCAGATTTGCTTAGTTTTTACCTAGCGTTGTTTTTCTGTTCTACAATTTCATCCAGAATACCTAATTATATTTAATCATCATGTCTCTTTAGACTCCTTAAGGCTGTGACAGTTTCTCAGACTTCCCTCGTTTTTAATGACCTTGACAGTTTTCAGGAGTACTGTCAGGTCAGGCATTTTATAGAATGTCCTTCAATTTGGATTTGTCTGATATTTTTCAAGCATTATGAAGTTTGGAGAGAAAGACCACAAAGGTAAAGTGCCATTCTTATCACATCATGTCAAGAATACCTGCTAGCAACATGACCTATCAATAGCAATATTAACTTTAATCATCTTGCATTTGACAGATTTCTCCACTGTAAAGTTACCTTTCTCCCCTCTTTTTTACAGTCTTTGAAAGGAAGTCATTATATATAAATACCACACTTAAGGAATGGAGAGTTATATTCCACCTTTTTAAAGGAGAAGTATAGATATAAATTGTTTGGAATTCTCTGTGCAAAAATTTATCTATTTTTCGTTATTTTCTTTTGCTACAAGATGCTCCAGACTCATCTTGTATAGTCCTTACTTCAATCCTAGAATAAGCCATTTATCCAAGCAACCCTGGTTCCTTTTATTCAATGATGGTTTTAAAAATAAGATCAGTGTTGCAGGTACACTCATTGCTACTAAGAGTGTCATTGTTTCTAGATCTTAGCTGAAAGAACAAGGAAATATGTGTATATACTAACCCACATATACACACATATTTATAAATATTTCTATATGTATCCTTCTATATTTATATTAAGGGCTAAACATGAGCTCATACTGATGTCTCCAGCTATAACCCAATACTACATAAATTACTCTATCTTTTCTCATGCTTGTCTATAATCTCCCATTTCTGTGGGATGGTAAGAAACCTAGTTGCCACCATCCTCCATCCATTCACTTACCTGTCGCATTCCACTATATATATATATGTGTAGGGGCTTGAGAATTATTATCCTGACAAACAACTTTACCGACTAGAACACAGAGTTTATGCTCGGTTCCTTTTGCTTTTGATCTTATAGTCATCGTTCATTTCCAGGATTACTTAGGTAAGCATCTTTTCCTCCCACGGTCTTCAAAAAGGTTTTTTTCACATATTTGTAATATAAATTCTTCTGTCAAAGTTTGCATTCTATTCTGGGATTCTTGACATCCTAAATGTTCTTTTTCATTGTATTTTGTTGTGTTTTTTAATACATTCAGTTTGACTGTGTGCTGTAAAGTTCTATGAGGTTTTTTAAAGGGATTCTTAACCCTACATTTTGTTTTGTTTTGTTTTTATTGTGGTAAAAACACTTAATATGAAATGTTCCCTCTTAACAAATGTTTAAGGATACAGTACAGTATTGTTGAATAGGTACATATAGGTAATATTGTACAGCAGATCTGTAAAACATATTCATCTTACTTAAAAAAAAAAAAAACTTTATGCTTATTGACTAATAACTTATCAGCCTCCGGCAACCACTATTCCACTCTTTTATTCTATGAATTTGCCTGTTTTAGATACCTCATATAAGTGGAATTATGCAATATTTGTCTTTCTGTGACTGGCTTATTTCACTTATAACAGTGTCCTCAAGGTACATCCATGTCACTGTATATTGCAGAATTTCATTTTTTTTTCCGACTTTTCTGAAATGTAATAGACAATTATTTGCTCAGATTTACATTGCACAATTCAATAAATTTTTTTTCAATTATGGCTGGCATACAATAATATACCAGTTTCAGTCGTATAGCCGAGTGATCAGAAATCCACATAACTTGCAAAACGATCACTCCACTAAATCTAGTACCCCTCTTCCCCCTTACATATTTATTACAACATTATTAACCATCTTCCTTATGCTATATTCTACATCTCCATGTCTATTCTGCAACTATCCATTTGTACCTCTTAATCTTTTTACCTTTTTTGTTCCATCATTCCAACCCTGTTCCCATCTAATAACTCTGAAAATATTCTCTGTACCTATGAGTTTATTTCCACTTTTGTTGTTGTTGTTGATTTTGTTCTTTAGTTTCCATATATATGTGAAATCCTGAGATATTTGTCTTTCTCTGTCTGACTCAATTCATTCAGCTCAGTACCCTCTAGGGCTATCAAGGCAATATCTTTCTCTATTCTCTTCCTTTTAGTCTGTGCGTGTCTTTTAATCTGAAGTGACTCTCTTGTAGGCAGCATATGTAGAGGTCTTGTTTTCTTACCCATTTGGCCACTCTATCTTTTGGTTGAAGCACTTAATTCTTTTTCATTTGAAGTACTTGTTGGTAGGAATGTAGTTATTATCATTCTTTATTCATGCTTTTGATACATGTTTTTTCTTCTTAAAGAAGTCCCTCCAACATTTCCTGAATACTAGCTTGGTGCTGATAAATTCCTTTAGCTTATTTTTGTCTGGGAAACTCTTTATCTGTCCTTCAACTCTAAATGATAACTTTGCTGGATAAATTAATCTTGGTTGTAGATCCTGAGTTTTCATCATGTCAAATATTTTGTGCCAAACCCTTCTGTCCTGCAAACTTTCTTTTGAGAAATCAGCTGCCAGTCTTATGAGAGCTGCTTTATAGGTAACTAACTGCTTTTCTCTTGCTGCTTTTTAAGATTATCTCTTTGTCTTTACCTCTGGCATTTTAATTATGATATGTCTTGGTATAGGCATCTTTGGGTTCATCTTTTTTGAGACTCTCTGGGGTTGTATGTCTATTTCCTTAACCAGATTAGAGAAGTTTTCCATCATTATTTCTTCAAATAGGTTTTCAACTTCTTTCTCTTCTTTTTCTGGTACCTCTGTTATACAAATGTTGTTACATTTGTTATTCCATAGGCTCCTTATATTATCTTTATTATTTTGGATTCTTTTTCTTTTTGCCATTCTGATTGAATATCCTCTGCTACCCTATCCTCTATATTGGTGATTCAATCCTCCACTTCCTCCATTCTGTTGATTCCCTCCAATATACTCTTCATCTCTTTGTTAAAGTCTCACTGAGTTCATTTACTCTTTGCTAGGTTTCTCGGACACCCTTATAATCAGTGTTTTGAGCTCTGCATCTAGTATATTGCTTTTCTTCATTTTGGTGAATTCTTTTTCTGAAACTTTGTTCTGTTTTTTCAAGTGGGACATGTTTCTTTGTCTCCCCATTTTGGCTGCCTCCCTGTGTCTGTTTCTATGTATTAGGTAGAGCTCTAAAGTCTCCCAGTTTTAGTAGTGACTTTATATAGTAGGTGTGCTGTGAGGCCCCTTGCCATAGACCTGAGAGGGGTCTAGCTGTAGGCCAAGTTCAGCCTCAGCCTGTGCACCTCTGGAGCCACCTGGTAAGAGTCACCAAATAATCTACATATGGCTGTCACCCATGCTGAGCTTATAGTGCCTCGAGGGGTCAAATCCAAAACTGAGGCTGGCTGCCATTAGTGCAGAGTTTAGGGCTGCTCAGCAAGAGAAACGGGGCACACTGAGGCCAGATGCTGATTCTTTAGATTTTGAGAGCCTTTGAGAGATTTTATGAAAGTTCGCAGCAGGAGCCAAGACAGCCAATTTGTATGGAATAAATCACTCGAAGCCACTTGGGTGGGTCCACAAGTTGGGAGAGGCGAAGTCTCAGGAAATTTCCTGAGTGGAGTAACTTGTTCCCCTAACTTCTACATGCTATCCAGGTCGACGCCACCTGTATCTTCAGGTTAGGAGAGGGGAGGACTCAACAAAGGAACAATGGCTTCTGCCTGCACCTCTGTCTAGGAGCAAACTGCCCCTCCAGCCCTTGCCCTGAAGCCCAACAGTTCAGTGCCTCCCTTTGTGTCCCTGGCATCCCTCAAGCAGCTGTGCCTCCAGCAGCTGCCCCAGCAATGGAGCTCAGAGCAAGTGAGTCCATCAGCAAGTAAGGCTGGGTCTGGGACCTTTAAGAAGAAGGTGTCTGCTTCAGTAGCCCTCATCTCACTCAGTCACAACTTCTTCTGGTTTTCACAGCCAAAGGTTATGGGGACTTTTCTTCTTGGCACTAAAACCCTAGGCTGGGGAGCCCATTGTGTGGCCAGGACCCTCCTCAGGTGGGAGAAGGGGTTCTGCAGCCAAGATAGCAGTCCTGAGGCATCTACATTTTCTTTCCATGTCATCTTGAATCTCTCCTCCCCAAACAATGATGTTATTTAATTCCTAATGTGTTCTCATTCACCGAGCCAGACACCAAAGAAGAAAATGAGAAAATTATTCAGAGGTTTTTTTTTTTTTTTTTTCCAAAACCAAAAAGTGATGCTCTACAATAGTACAAATTATCATGGAATAACATCCTAGATAAGGGAGAAGAGTCTTCATTAAAGTGGGCAAATGAAGATATATTGGTTAAGTAACACACCATAGAACTAAGGTAGGACTGAAAATAGAAATGAGATCAATATATCAAATTCATAATCTTGCTATTCAAGTTGAGAATATAGATTAAAATAGTCACATGTCAGAAATACCATTAACCAATTTTACCCTTAACCAATTTTCAACAGTTCTGCAGATTTTTTATTTGAAATTGTTCACTGATATACTTTACTCATTGACTTAAACATTTTTTTTTAGAGACAATACAATGGTATGACATCAACACCTTCTTCCAATGTGATGTGATTGAAATAATAAGAAGTAACATTTATCTTGGGACAAGAAGATGCTTAAATAACTATGCAGTTTTGTTTGCTATTCATCAGTCTGCAATTTATCTATATGAACAAATTTAAGTCAACTTTTATCTTTTTGAGAGTAACATGCAAGATAAGGAAAGATTTTCTATAAGATTTTTTTTCTATTTAATGTTTATGTACATAACAAAAATCACATAATGCCTTGAAGGAATATAAATAGAAAATTTTGAGACAGAAGAAATTAAAATCTACATTAATTCAAAAAATTTATCTTTTATAGTAAAACAACCAGATTTATTTTATCTGGTAAATTGGTAGTTTTCTTTTAAAATAAAAACACCTAGAATTGGCTAGGGTGTGAGAAAACAGGCACTTTTATACATACCTTATGAGAGCATAAGTTGACATAATTATATCAAAGATAGGGAAAATGTCAAAAGTAGGAAATATTTTATAAGCACTGACCTGTCAAACCCATTTTTCTGATTTACCATAACAAAATAATATGTATACAGAAATTTAGCTATAAGGATGCCCATCAGAGCATTGACTCCACCCTGCTTATCCCTCCACTCATTCTTATTTTCTGACTTTGGAATAGCATGTGGAAGTTAGGGGAACATTATTTCCAACCCCCCCCCCAAAAAAAATCTGTTATAGTAATCCACTGTTATTGGTGGGAGTGTTTTGATACTTTTAGGAGTTTTAGAGCAGAAAAAAATAATTGAGAACTAATAACCTGGAAAAATATTTAAAAGGAATAAGAAAGACACTTAAAAAACAATATATTGTCGCAAATGGCAATATTTTATCTTTTCTATGGCTGAGTAGTATTCCATTGTATATATGTATCACATCTTTATCCAATCAACTGTCGCAGGGCACTTTGGTTGTTTCCATGTCTTGGCCACGTGAATAATGCTACATTGGATATCTTGGCTCCTGCTTTATAAATTATATAAATATCTAACCACTGTACACCTGAAACTAATATGAAATAATATCAAATGTCAACTCTAATTGAAAAATAAAAATTAAAAAATAATATCTAGAATAGTTTTAAATGGCAGTTTTATTTTTAAACTATAAATATAATAGTAAAAGGACTAGAAAAGTATTTGAAGAAATGTTAATTATGTTTGTGTCAGAAGAAATGTTTAAAGTGATTTTTTTTTTCTTTTGCTTATCTGTATTTCTAAAATGACTAGGCATATTTTATAATAAAAATAAACTAAATATCATTAAAATCCATACATTTATCTCTCCTTAATTCACTGTTATTATGGATCTGAAAGTTTAGCCAGAATTTATACCATAATTGTCTAATTTCTAAAACTGTAATATGACCCAACATACAAAGTAAAAATAATAAGTTTAAGGAAATCTAAAGATTATGTCAGGTCCAAGTCCTAGTAGAATGATCTCCATTAGAGTGTCTGGCAAAAACACAACTCAGAAGATTCAACATACAAGAAATGACTCAGCTCTCCTCTGTGGCAATGTTTCGGGTTTTCATTATTTTTAAAATTTTATTATCATCATTTTTTATATTACTCTAAATTTCATTGTTTTTGTTGTTGTTTGTTTTGTTTGTGGTTTTTGTTTTGTTTTGTTTTTGCATTTCTAAGGATTCACTTTGTTTTTCTCATGGCCCTGAACATTTCCTTCCTTGAAGCAAAAGAAGCACCAAAGAACTTTGGTATGTAGAGGAAACAGAATGCAGAGTTATTCTTCTGTGTTTGATGATGTTTCTCAGAAGTAAGAAAGAAAATTTTAAAAAGTAAATGTGTTTATGGTTTGGTATTTACCATCCTCAGAACTTCTTGGTATAGCTAACTGAATAGGCCCTCTTTTTCTCTCTTCTCCCTTCCAAATTCTTTGTGTACTGAGCCCAGGGTATTCATCCTCAAGAGACTGAATGGGTTAACACAGATGTGAAGTTCATCACGCTGAGTCAGAGGACAGCTTCCCACACATATGTCCTGGTAAATCACTGATAGCTATGTGGAGACAGTAACTACTCACTTTGAGTTTCCCAGGCCAGTTGCCTCTAAAAACAACCTCTTATCTAACTCTCAAGTATCCGACACATATTATTATTTTCTTTGTTTGCCATGATATGAAAAAGTTTGAAAAAAAAAAAAACTGTTTGGAGAACATTAGGTTTGAGAGCATTCCAAACGATGCCTGTTCTCTGCCAGGGTGTGGCTGGTGTCTCAGACATTTAATGTAAAGTGAAAGTTTTCTCATTTCTGCCACTGACTCACTGTAATTTTGACTAAGTGCTGTAAACATTGTTAGTCTCTGTAAATGAAACAGCAAGAATACATGATCTCTGAGATTCTAATGTTCATTAAGTTTGTGAACAGTTAAAAATGAATACAAGAATAGATATAAAATTGAGACATGGGACTAGATGCCAACAAGCCTAGATCTATGGCATATTTTGTACAATGTAATTTTCTATGAATTTATGACTCTCACCTAGATGACGTGTTTTATATTATAGCTTTTAACATTTACTTGTTTAATTAAAGCAAATGTAAGGAAATGTATTTCATACCACGTTTCATCATACAGTGTGTTCATCAGTAGCAAAATCTATCTGAAACTCAATTTAGAAGACAAGGCAAATTTAATATTTTAAATGAGTTGTCAAAGTAGATATGAGTAATTAAAGAAAATATAAAGTAGAATAGGTTAAGAGATTTATTTTAAAAAGAAAGCAATCTGGAATATTCTGCCAATGCTTTTAATCTTTTTTTTTAATTGAATGACTGTGTTCGTTTAATAAAAAAAGAAGATATTTAAGTTTGTAAAGATGATTAATCCTTAGATTGTAGTTAGTTTAATAATATTTTAACATGAATTCAGCCAAACAATCCTTGAGTAAATGTGCATTTATCACATACTTTACAAGTATGTGATAAATATACTTTATAGCAAAATGTTTAGAAGAGATTCATAGTGTTTCTCTTGCATTGGTTTTGCCAGTTTTTAAATGTTTTGTATGCATCTCTCTCTTCACAATAATTTTATCTTCAATGAGATCAATCATGGCAATGGAGAATAGTTCTTATAAGTGAGTCAATTACAGAGAGACATTGGTTATTAGAACAAAATATTAATTCTAAATAGATTTATATCACTACAGTATTTTCTGAAATGTAGGATTCACATCACTGACCACAAGATAATTTTAAGTGGTGCATAGATAACACTAAGTAGCATTGTATCACAGAGTGAGAAAGTTAATGTTTAGATCTTTTTTATTTCTTACATACTAGATAAAGAGTTTTAGTTTGATATTCTTTCTTCTATTTATAATTTAATGCAATTCTGAAGAGACATTATTGCGAGATTATTGAATGGAGAGACGGGATACCAAGGGTATAAGCAAGAAGCAGCCTTTATTAATGCCCTCACCTGCTCGGTGGATTCTTATCCAAAGGCTGAGCCCCAATTGTAACATAACAGGCAGTTTTATACAATCTTGTCATTCCTACACAGCTACAGATGTAAGAAAGAACATTAATTGGTTGGCAAGCTATGAGAAAACTGATGTTAGCCGGAGAGTCCTTGAAGTGGAGGTAGGGCAGTCAGGAACAAACTTGTTGGAGCAGGAAATGGCCAGGCAACATCAGGTTGCCACAATATCTCTTATATATTGTACATAAATTGAAACTTCAGTAAAAAGTCTTAATCTACCCTTGTCCTCCTGCTCATCTTCCCTTCCTGAAGAGAAACATTATTATTAGTTTCATTTATATTTTTCCCATTATCTATTCATTCAAATACATATTATTTTTCTTATCTAAATAGTGTTATATCATATGTACTTCTGTCTTGTTGTTTTTTAATGTCACTTTTGAAGTTTAACCCATTTCCCATTTAGATAAAAAAGTGCAATTTGCTGCCAGCATTAATTTAACATCATATGTAACGAATGCTGTTTTCTAGGATTTGACATTTTCAGCAATCAAGAATTACTATATTTTGTAAATGGAAATATCACTACTAAAAACAGAATGCTATAAATAGAATGATGTCATTTGTTTCCAAAGACTATTGATATACTAGAGCTATGTGAAACTAATAATAAAAGCAAGATATTTTATGGCAAATTTTGGGGGTAAGGTTAGGACTGTAATCTGTGAGTTATCTCAGAATAAATGCTGCAGCCGCAAATGCTACCAGTAAATATTCTCGGGGCAAAAGGAAAATGGGTTAAACATTTGTCAACATCCTCTTTTAACAGCAAGATCTCAGGGTTTCACCAGTCAATAGAATAAAGCTAAAATTTAATAACAACTTAACTTTTATTGTATTAGTTTAAAGTTACCATCTATTTATAACAAGAAAGAGTAATATGATACAATACTTCCTTTCTAAATATATTTAAGTAAAATTTTAAGAACTTGAATTAATTTAAAGAAAAACAAGCCCTGAGGGTAGTTGCAATCAATATGACTCCTATCATCACTAAAAAAATCATTAGTCAAAATCAAATGGACTGAATGTTTGTGTCCCCCTAAAATTCAAATTTTGAAATTCTAACACCCGATATAATATTTAGAGGTAGGGCTTTTGGGAGATAATTAGGCCATGAGAATAGAACCTTCATAAATGGAATTAGTGTCTTTATAAGAAGGGATAGCAGAGCTTGCTTTCTCTGTTCTGTTATTCATCATGTGCAGATACAAAGATAATACGGCTGTCAGCAAACCTGGAAGTGGATTCTCACCAGACACTAGATCTGCCTGAAACTTGATCTTGGACTTGCAAAATCAGAAATATAAAAAATAAGCGTTCTTTGTTTAAGCTACCCAGTCTATGATATAGTTGTTATAGCAACCTGAAAAAAAATATGTAAACATCAAAAGCTATGCAAATATTATTTGAATTCTATAATTGCTTATGATTTTAACATTTATTAAATTAAGACTAGAGAACCTCCTCAAACCAGTAAAGAATATTATTTTTAAAAATTGCAGTAACTACATAATTATCACAAACTTAAAATTATAACACTTGGGTCAAGATCAAGAAAGGACTGAAGTAAGGCAAAGACAAAATAGAACAACCATAAAGACCAGAACCAAAAAATTATTAATACTATTACAAAATAAAATGTAAAAGAAAGGATATACATAAGACACTAAATCTCTATTATCATGATTTCTAATAGCTAGAAAAACACCAAGAAAAGTTCTGTAAACTAAAACCAAGTGACATTGATGCAGGATAGGACAAATTTCCCGAGTTGGTGGGGGAATACCAAGCCCTACATCATGAGAAGAGAATGTAGAAAGAATTCAACATACACGCCAAAGTTAGAGTCAAAAGAAAAGTTTATTAGAAAAGGGATAATAATCCACAGAGTGTGGTCTCCTCTCAGAGGCAGAGGTGAAAGGGACAGTGAGACAGTGAGAGAGAGAAAGAGGGACACTGAGTGTTCAGCGAATTCAGTTTCTATGTCCTTCTTTAGTTCCCGTTTCTTATGAGATGGATATAGTGCAGATAAAGAGTATTAGCCTGAAAAGGTAAGAATATGCAGAGTGAAAGGCCTGATGGCAGCTCCTAGCCTTTAATCCATAGGTTCCCCATGGTTTTAGCCATAGGGAATGACTCTTGGTTCCCGTTTCCCCTTCACCGGTGTGGAGAATGGGATGTTAGTAATCTAGCAGACATCTTCCTTTCTTCTGAAGGTGGCATCTTGACCTGGCTGCAGGGCTCTGAGTGTGGCTTGATTAACATTAATTCCCTAGCCTCCTCCCTATATTAATATTAAGAGACTAAGCTAGTCTTGTGGGTTATAAGGTTACATTGTTAAATAATTTAAGTCATTTCTATACAACTGCAACAAGAGAAAGTATGCAGTATAATCCAATATGTCAATTATAACTGCAATGTCTAACATACATTGCGGGAGAATATTTTGGAATTTTAAAAAATCATTAATTATAAGGACATAAAATAAGACCACTTTTTCTTGCCTAGACACTAGTTACACTAGTTTCACAACTGACTTCTTTTCTTCCACAATATGCTTTCATCTCTAGCAGCCAGAGATCTTTTTACAACATAACCTAGATCTGTCCAAAATTAATCGGTGCCTTCCTTCTCATCTAGAGTAAAGATGGATTCTATTACAGATTTCTACAGGGTCCCGAATCTGGTCCATACTATTGTTTGAACCTCATTTTCTGTGCTGCCATTCACTTACACTTCTCCAATCTTTTTCTGCCTTGAACATACCAGGCAAGTTTATACTTTAGAGACTTGATGCTCAGTTTCTCTCTATTTGAAATGTCCTCCCCCTAAACACTACTGACTTTTTGGGTCTTATTCAAATGTCATTTCCATTACTTTCTTACAAAAAAAGAAAAAAAAAATGCTGCTCTCTTCTGCCCTGGTATGCTCTATTCTCCTTATTCTGCTTTCTATTTCTCCATAGCACCATCTGATGTTCTTTATATTAAAATTTCATCAGAACAGTAGCTTTGTTTTTCTTTCTTCACATCTGAGCTCCATTCCCAGTACCTAGATGATTCATTAATGGGACTATGCAGTAATATTTTTTAAATGTTGCATCTTACCAAAATTATCTAAATGTTAGGTAGCTAATCAGGCATTAGCGATGGGAGCCAAGGCCTAGCTCTGTAACCATACAAACTTCCCTTGAAGACCTTTCTTTAAGTACCTCCCAGAAATACCTCTGTTTTAGGGTTATAAATTACCCAAATCCTAGAGCACAAAGGCCATAAAAGCTGCTGGTTAAACCAGCTACAAACGCATGCGCAGAAAGTACTGCCCATAAGTTCAGCCTCATTAACCATCATTATAATATCATGACTATGCCTAGAAGTTCATGAATCTAATTGTAACACTGATTTCTGGAGAAGCACATGTGCAGTATGCAAAGTATTATACAGCAGCCAACTGTCAGTCAAGGTGATCCCACATACAGATCATCTAGGACCACCCATCATGGCCCAAATATAAACAGACCTTCCTGCCTCTGCATTCTTACAGTGCTCCTGGCTGGAAACCCGCCCTCCCTTTGGGGTGTACTATCTTATCTCTTTACCTTCTAAATTCCACAAAGCTGCATTCCTAGGGTGGCCGTCTCCTTCTAAAATGTACTTTCAATAAATCTTACTTTTTCTCAGTCTGGCCAACCTGTAATTCTTTGCTGTGTCAGTGGAGAAGAACCAAGAAACAACACACAACGGCACTGTCCACTATCCACCTCCTTCCCCACTGCTGCAACGCCGGATTTCACCTCACCCCACAGGTGACATATATACTTAATGAAATCCTCAAGTCTATTTTGTTACAGGGTATCTCATGGACAGGGAAACTAATTCTAAGGAATAAAAAAGGATAAAGACATAAAAGTCTATTTGAAAAAAAAAAAAGCATAGGAGGCTTGCCCCACCAATGTATTAGTATATAGCTATAATAATTAATACAGTATTTTATCACTGTAGTTTTAATTAAAATAGAATGGTTAGAGAGCCCAGATACAGCTGCCAGCGTATGCAGAACTTGATGCACCACAGATGGAACATTTTAGTCATTACAGAGAATAAGCCATTCAATATATATTGCTGAGATTACTATCTTTCCTTTAAAAATATAATTGGAACCTTATTTCACACCAAAATTTAAAATCCTGCTAAATCAAAAACCTACATGTAAAATAATTTTAAATTTTGGAATAAAATAAAGAATATATTTGTGATCTTGAAGTAGAAAAAGATTCTTTAGACAAGAACCAAAAAATACAATTCACAAAGGAAAATCAGATAGTTTTGATTATATCAAAACATATACACTACCAAAAATGACAAGGCATAAACCAAGCAAAAAGACAAGTCATATTCTGGGAAACTATATCTGCAACATGTAGTATAGACAAAAATCAATTAAAAAATTTTAAAAAATGACCTAGTATAAAATAGTTAAAGGATTTGAAAAGGCAATTTATATGCTAATGATATGCATACAAAAGATATTTGCATCACTTGTAATTGAAGAAATAGAAGTCTAAAAAACAGTGCAAGAACATTGCATAATAATCAGATCGGCAGCAAAAACAATTTTTTTTTAAACTTTGGTAACTCTACATTTTCATAAAGTTATGGAGAAAAAGAAAATTTAATACATGCAGGTAAAAGGTAATCAGGTACAGCTGTAACCACACACAACTTTATTTCTTTAATAAAGTTTTTCTTCCTCTGATTCAAGCTGTTTAGCACAGATAATGGTATTGTAACTCACCTGCTTTTTTCCACACTTAGCCCTTATCCTCTGTATGCCTTCTTTAATCATTAAGCCTTAGGACATAAGATTAACCAAGCCTCCGGTCTATAAGCTTTTGGTTGAGCTTTAGACTAAGAATAACATCTTGGCTTTAGATGTATTTCAACCCCAAGCCCATGGAAGCAGAACAACCCCACCAGCCACTGGAGCAGATGGGATGGCACCACAGCTGATTCCAGAACCAGACACAATGATCAATTACCTCATCTCCCTTCAACTGTCCAATCAGTAGCACCCATGACCCCCACTCCCTTAACTTCCATGACTACTGATTTTTTCTTATATAATCTGTACTCCTGAAACACCTGGGGAGCCAGGACTTTGAGCAATAACTTGCCTGTGTCTCTGGAACTTGCAACTCTAATAAATCTTACTTTCTTTGCTGCAAAACCTGCACATATTTCTTCTTTAGCTTATATATGCACAGGCAAACATACTCTTTTTTTGTCCCGATAACACAACCAATTTGGAACAATTCGTTTAAAAATGACTGCCCATGTGTAACAGAAGACATTTATGGAATTATACATTGCAACAATTCTTGAAATAAAAAAATAAGAATGAACTGTGTCCACATATAGGATAATGAATAAAACGAACAACCTATGTCTATTTGTATCAATGTGAGTGGCTCAAAGGTACTACATTCATGACAGGGGTTGCTTTTGGTTAAGGGAAAGTAATTGAGACTGAGAGGACAAAGTGACCTCTAGTGCATCGATATAGTGTCTTAATTTCTTTCATAGGAAAAATATGCAGCAAAATTACAAATTGTAAATGTTAATTTCTGATAGTAGTATATATACATAGACAAAAATTTCAATAAGAACAAAATGTAGAAGTATCACCCAAATGACTAAATTTTAGGAAGCAGGTCACTTATGGCTAGAATACATCAATGTATCTGGAAAATGTCTATTTCTCCCTTGGAGTAAATTTACATCTGATTTGATACAGCCATATACAAAAACTTAGTCCTTTGGTTAAGTCTCTTCTTCTATTAATTTAGCACATTACTGCCTCTATCAAAATGTGTCCATTGACTCATAATCAAGCTGCAAACTACCTTGAAAGAATAAAGGACTATATATAAATCTCCTATCATCATTACAATTGAACAATTGTTCACTCACAGATGCGAACTATGCAGATGGTATCTTTTCCATTACATATGGACTAGTGTTGCTTTTGATTACTTTAATTGTTTTGTAAATAAAATTGCCAGCTGTTCGTATTCATTTGATACAATGTCTAGAATCGTGCTATTCCTGAACCTGTTTTTAGTTTTTTTGTTTTTGTTTTTGTTTTGTCATAAAAGAAAATCAAACCAATGCTCGCCTCATGCATGTTGAGTTTTCTCTCCAGGTAGAACATATATTGCAACCTTTTCTTGCTGTTTTCTTGCTGATTCCTTGATGGGAGGGCTCAATTAATTAAAACATTTAATGAGCACTAAGTATGGCATGTATCATGCTAGATTCTCGGAATGAAATTCAGAACGCATCCTGAAGGAGTTATTAATGGCCAGATTATGATAACAATAATATCTGCCCAAATACCTTCTGAGAGAAAAACAGTGCAATTAGTCTAAAACATGATATGCCTTTTCATTTCTGAAAATGTCCTCAGCATTTCATTAAAGTTTTAAGAGAATTTGAGTAAATATTAACTAAGTTACTAGAAAGATGATGTGATAAAATAAAATAAATATACATGAATTCCTCTGAGATTGTATATTAAATTGGGCTAAATAGACTAAAATAAATTTTTAAAAAGATTAAATGTAAGTATAAGATCAGCAAATAATGTCGATATACAGAAATAAACCAAGACTTCTAGACAGAGGTAATTATTGATTGGAGCCTCAAAGAATTTCAGGAGGGTTGTCATTCTCAGTGGCTGGTGGACAGTTCTAAGGTGTCTATTGAAAACTTATGAGCTTCTTCGATTCTGAAAGAAAAATTTAATGATGATGATACAGAACCACAAGGACATCATCCTGTATACAGTTCCAGTTATTCTCCACGTAAATAGACAGATGGCCTTCTAATCCACTTAGTAAGTTTACAAACTTTAGCCCAAAACTTAGAGAGAGAAAAAAAAAATGAATTCAATTGCAACCAAGGTACGAATGTCCCTAAACCTTGTATTGTAATGCTTGTTTAAAATGATTGGCTTAGCCTGTTTAGTGTGTTTAAATTCAAATAAATTTTATCTAAAGAGTCATTATGATTTGTATTTTTTCTATTAAGATTTTTCATGAAATTTGAATAAATTTAGTTTGAAATAGAGATGATTTTAATTCCTTTCACCAAGGAACTTTTTTTTGTGAACTATTTGAGTTTATTCAAGTGTATTTTATCATTCATAAAAAGGAAAATACACATTGTAATATTTCATTGACAAACGAAATATTTTGGAGCATATTTACAAAATGACCCAGGCAATAAAATAGCTAATAAAAACCATAGTGACTATTAAGTTTAATTTTTCAAAAATGTTTTTTTTTTTATTTTAAAGTTGCCTTAATACAATCAGGTAAAAGAGCTTACTAGGCACTCCCAATGAATTGGCTTACATGGATGATGGCAAATATATCACCTAAGAGACAAGTGTCCCAAAAGCAGAATTGCCTCCCTGACAGATTGGTGAATAAACTAGATAGCTAGGAAAAATCTGATAATTTTCCCATTTAAGTTATGTAGGGTTGACAGTGTTAGCATAATGCTTTTTGGCATCATAGCTCTAGATGTAACCTTAAGCAAATAAAGATGAAAGAAAAGATGGGAGTTATGAGTTTAGCTGCAGCAAGGAGTCTGAGGAAAGCAAAGGGCAACTGAAAGAGTCAGCAGTCCGAAAAGCACAGCATTGTTGCCCAATTTTTTATTGCATTTCTCTGAAAAGTTTATTTTAACAATTATTAAACTGTAAACAATTTTTACAAATATATTTTATCATGATAACCTCTACTCTGCTTTTTGGACATCATAACAATTAAATGAATTGAGCACAGAGAAGCAAGTGGACTACTTATTTTAATCTGTTACTTTGAGACTAATAGATTTGATATATGCAGACTAAAGATATGTATTTCATAATTAGTACTACCAATTTACAGTTTATAGAGAGAATTTGTCCAATTTATGTACCATTTCTTTCTTTAGCTTTTTCTATATCTTGCTTCGGATTTTAGATTTAGAACATTTCAACTGCTCATCAAGTTAACTACTAGAGGTTAGTAAGTAAAATCAGAGTAGTTGAATTTAATTTATTTAAGAGCCATGTAAACATTTATAAAATATTAAATATATATGAGAGTTTTTGCTATAGTGAACAATATTTGAACATACTTGATTAAAATCATTGAATATATTAGATTTTAATTTTTCTGGTGAATTAAAATATTTACAACCAGATCTTTTTACAGTAGATAATTGATAATTGATTTTTACACATTTAAGACATTTTCTACGCTAATATTTCGTTGAGGATTTTTACATGTATGTTCACGGGATACATTGATCTATAATTTTCTTTTCTTGTAATGTCATTATCTGATTTTGTCTTTAGGGCAATATTGGCCTCATGGAATAAGATAGGAAAAGATGTTTTCTTTTCTGGAAGACATTGTAGAGAGTTGCTATCATTTCTTCTTTAAATTGTTGAGAGAATTCACCAGTAAAACAATTTGAGGTTGATGATTTCTTTTTTGTAAGATTATTAATTATTGATGATTTCTTTAATGGATACAAGCTTATTTGAATGATCTATATCTCCTCTTTGAAAGTTTTGGTAGTTTGTGTTTTCGAGAAATTGGACCATTTCAAATAATTATTTTTTGTATATAATTGTTAATAATATTTCTTTATTACCTGTTGCAATAACTAAAAGATTGGTATTGATGACTCCTCTTTCATTTTTTGATATGAGCAATTTCTGTCTTCCCTCTTTCATCTTGGTCAACTTGGTTAGTGTTTTCCCAATTTTATTAATATTTTCATCTGCTTAGTTTATTGATTTTCTTTATTGATTATCTGCTTTAAATTTCATTAATCTATACTCTTATTTTTTTTCTCTTTTGTGTTAGAATTACCTTATTTTACTTTCTTTAATTTCCTAGGTGGAAGCTTATATTATCAATTTTAAATGTTTCTACTTCCTTACGTTTTCTTCTTTTTTAAATTAATTTATTGAGGTGATATTGGTTAATAAAATTATATAGGTTTTGAGTGTACAATTCTATAATACATCATCTGTAAATTAATTGTGTGTTCACCACCCAAATTTAAATTTCTTTTGGTCACTATATATTTGACCTCCTTTGCCTTTATCCACAACCTCACTCTTCCCTGATAACAACTATACTGTTGTTCAAGTCCATGTGTCTCTGTCTTATTCACTTTTGCCTCAGCTTTATATCTGACATATAAGTGAAATCATATGGTTCTCAATTTTTTCTATCTGACTTATTTCACTTAGCATGCTAATCTCAAGAACCATCCATGTTGTTGCAAATGGCAGTATTTCATCTATTTTTATGGCTGAGTAATATTCCATTGTATATATGTACCACTTCTTTATCCAATCATCTAACAAAAGATACTTCGGTGGTTTCCAAGTCTTGGCCACTGTAAATAATGCTGCAATGAACACCAGTGTGCTTTTATCTTTATGGATAAATGTTTTCAAATTTTAGGGGTAGATACCCAGAAAAGGAATTGCTGGGTCATAAGGTAATTCTCTTCTTAGTTTTATGAGGAGCCTCCATACTGTTTTCCATAATAGTGGTACCAGTTTACATTCCCACCAATAATGTATAAGGGTTCTTTATTCCCCACAACATCTCCAACACTTGTTACTTCTGTTGCTGGTAACCATTCCAGCAGGTGTGAGGTGATATCTCATTGTGGTTTTGATGTACATTTTCCTAATATCTAGTGAAGTTAAGCATCTTTTCATATGTCTTTCAGAGAAGCATCTGTCCTCTGTCCATTTTTTAATTGGGTTGTTTGTTGTTTTGTTGTTGGGTTGTTTGAGTTCTTCATATATTTTGGATATTACTCCCTTGTCAAAGGTGTTGTTTGCAAATATTTTCTCCCATTCAGTTGGTTGCCTCTTTGTCTTGTTGTGCAGAATCTTTTCATATAAGTGAAATCATATAAGTGAAATCATATGGTTCTCAATTTTTTCTATCTGACTTATTTCACTTAACATGCTAATCTCAAGAACCATCCATGTTGTTGCAAATGGAGATAAATATAGTCTCATTTATATTTTCTGCTTTTACTTCTCTTGCCTTTGAGGTCAAATTTATAAAATCCTCTCTAAATCCAAAGTCCACGCATGTAGTATCTATGTGTTCTACTATGCAATTTAATACTTCAGGTCTTATATTTAGATTTTTGATCTATTTTGAGTTAATTTTGGTATGGTGACAGATAGCAGTCTAGTTTCATTTTTTTAAATGTGGCTTTCAAATTATCCCAGCACCATTTATGTAGAGGCTTTTTTTTCTTCATTGTATGTTTTGGCTCCTTTGTCAGAAATTATTTGCCCATATATACAGGGGTTTATTTATGCACTCTCATTTCTGTTCCATTGGTCTGTCTGTTCTTCTGCCAATACCATGATATTTTGATTATTGTCGCTTTGTAGTATAATTTAAAGTCTGGCAGTGTGATACCTCTGGTCTTTTTTTTTTTTTTCTCTCTCTCTCAAGATTTTAAGGCTATTTGGAGTGTTTTGTGATTCCATACAAATCTGATGATATTTTTTGTTCCATTTCTTTAACAATGCCATTGGGATTTTGATGAGGATTGCATTAAATCTGTTTACTGTTTTGAAAAATAAGGTCATTTTAATTATATTGATTCTTTCAATCCAGGAAAAGAAAATATCTTTTAATTTTCTTGTGTCTTCTTCAATTATTTTTAATAATGTCTTTCAGTTAGTGTATAGTCCCTTCATATGCTTCATTAGGCTTATTCCTAGGTATTTTAGTGTTTTTGTTGCAATTACAAAGAATTATTTTCCTGTCTTTTCCTTAAAACTCTTTGTTATTGTGTAGGAAGGCTATGAATTTTTGTACATTGATTTTGTATCCTGAAACTTTACTGCATTTGTTTATTATTTCTAATAGTGTTTTAGTGTAGTCTTTAGGGTTTTTTATACAGAGAATCGTGTCACCTGCAAAAAGTGACAATTAGACATGTTCATTCTCTGTTTAGATGCCTTTTATTACTTTCTCTTGCCTGATTTCTCTAGCTAGGTCTTCCAAAATGATTTTGAATAATAGCAGTGATAGCAGACAGCCTTATTTTGTTCTTGATCTTATAGGGAAGATTTTTAGTTCTTCACCATTGTTAGCTGTGGGTTTGTCATATATGGCTTTTATTACATTGAGGTGCTTTCCTTCTATATCCATTTTATTGTGTTTTAATCATAAATGAATGCTGTATCTTGTCAAATGCTTTTTCTGCATCTATTGATAGAAACATATGATTTTTATCCTTACTTTGTTTATGAAGTGTACCACACTGATCAATTTGCATATATTGAACCATACTTGTGCCCCAAAATGAACCCCACTCGATCATGATGTCTAATCTTTATAATGTGTTGTTGTATTTGATATGCTACTATTTTATTTAGAAGATATTTGCATCTATGTTCATGAGAGACACTGGTCTATAATTTCCTTTTTCTGAGTGTTACCTTTACCAGATTTCGGCATCAGGGTAATGTTGGCCTCATAAAATGAGTTAGGAAGTAATGTCTCTTATTCAATTTTTTGGAAAAGTTTGAGAAGAACAGGTATTAAATCACCTTCAAATCTTTGGTAGAATTCACTGATGAAGTCAACAGGTCTTGGACTTTTACTTTTGAGAGATTTTTGATGATTGTTTTAATTTCCTTACTATTGATCTGTCTATTTAGATTTTCCAGTCCTTCATAATTCAGTCTAGGAAGGTTGTATATTTCTAAGACCTTGTTCATTTCTTCTAAGTTATTGAATTTGTTGGCATATAATCTTTCACAGTATTCTTGTATGATAATTTGTATTTCTGCAGTATATTTATAACTTCTATTTCATTTCTGATTTTGTTTATTTGCATATTTTCTCTATTTTTCCTTAGTGAGTCTAGCCAGAGATTTGTCAATTTTATTGACCTTTTTGAAGAGCCAGCTTTTTGTTGCATTATTGTTTTTTATTGTCCTTTAGTTCTCAATTCAGATCTTTACTCAGATTCAGATCTTTACTCCCACCCCTTTTTTGATTTTTTCATTTAATCCTCTTTAATTTTTATTATTTCCTTTCTTCTGCTAACTTTAGACTTCACTTCTTTTTCTAATATTTTAAGATGTAATCTTAGGTTGTTTATTTGGGATTTTTTTTTTCTTTTTTTAGATAGGCCTTTAATGATACGAACTTTCCTCTTATTACCGCTTTTGCTGTATCGCAAGAGTTTTGATATGTTGTATTTTCATTCTCGTTTGTTTCTATGTATCAACTAATCTTGCCTTTTATTTCTTCTTTGACCCAGTCATTCTTTAGTAGCATGATATTTAATCTCCACTTATTCGTGGTTCTTCTCGCTTTCTTTTACAGTTGATCTCCAGTTTTAAAGCATTGTGATCGGAGAATACACTTGGTATGACTTCAGTCTTCTTAAATTTGTTGAGGCTAGTTTTGTGTTTCAACATATGGTCTATTCTTGAGAATGTTTCATGTGCACTAGAGAAGAATGTATAATCTGTTATTTTGGGAAAAAAGGCTCTGTAAATGTTGATTATGTCCAATTGTTCTAATGTGTCACTTAAGGATGATATTTCTTCATTCATTTTCTGTTTGGATGATCTAGCCATAGCTGATAGTGGGATATTTAGGTCCCTTACTATAATTGCATTTTTGTCAGTTTCTCCCTTTAGGTTTGTTAATAGTTGCTTTATATATTTTGGGGCTCCCTAATAGGGAGCATATATATTGATAAGTGTTATATCTTCTTGATATACTATTTCCTTTATCCTTATAACGTGTCCTTCTTGTCTCTCATTACTTTTTTTATCATGAAATCTGTTTCATCAGAAATAAGTTCAGCTGACCCCACTTTTCTCTGGATGCCATTTGCTTAGAGTATCATTTTTCACCCTTTCATTTTGAGTCTGTATTTGTCCTTACAGATGTGTCTCTTGAAGGCAACATATGGTGGGGCTTTGTGTTTTGATCCAATCTCCTACTCTGTGCTTTTTATTAGTGAATTCAGTCCCTTTACACTTAGAGTGATTATTGAAATATGAGATTTTCCTATATCCATTTTATCTTTTGTGTTCTGATAGCTCAGTGTCTCCATTGTTTTTTTGACCTTGTGTTTCTATCTGTTTTCTTTTTAATTTGGTGATGTTCTATGATTTTCCCTTACTTTCCTCTTGTTTTGTGTTGTGTGTCTCAGTTCTGGATTTCTGTATGTGTGGTTACCATTAAGTTTAAGTAATGAAAAGTTTCAAAAATATAGTCATCCTTTTTTCTTCTGCTTGTATCTTATTTCCATTCTCCTTTCCAGATTCAGATCTTTACTCCCACCCCTTTTTTGTTTTTGGTGTCTTCAGTTATCCTTATTTATGCTGTGAGTTCATATCTAGGTTGCAGTAACTATCGTCTTCTACTTCTCTTTTAAAAATATTTTCTTGACCTTTAATCATTATGTAACACTTAAGTTTAAAATACCCTGTTCTTAATAAGGGTTGTACTTTTCTGTTTCTGTTATTCATCATTCTCATGGTTTATATTTTTTTGTCATTTCATTACAGCTAAAATGACCCCCTTCAATATTTCCTATAATGCAGGTCTATTGGTTGAAAATTCCTCAGCTTCTGTATGTTAAAAAAAGTCTTTATTTTTAATTTATATCGAAAGGAGAACTTTGCTAGATATATTATTTTTGGCTGATAATTTATTTCTTTCAATAGTTTTAATACTTGATTTTACTTCCTCCCAGCTTGTAAAGTATCTGCTTAAAAATTCAATGATAATCTAATGGGTTTCTTTTATAGGTTACTGTTGTCTTTTCCCTGGTTGCCTTGAGAATTCTTTCTTTGTCATTAATTTTTGACAGTTTTAATGAAATGTGTTTTGGAAAAGGTCTTTTTTGGGTTCAGATAATTAAGTGTTCTGTTTGCTTCTTAGAGATGAGGATCTAGATCTTTCCATAAGTTTGAGAAATTCTCATCAGCTATTTGTTTGAATGTGCTCTTTTTTCCCTCCCCTCCTTCTTCTAGTATATCCATTATTCTTATATTGCTTTTTCTGATGATATCAGATAGTTCTTTTAGAGTTCTTTCATTCTTTTCACTCTCAAGTCTCTCTTTTCTTCCATCTGCATCATTTCCAGAGTTATATCTTTGATATCACAAATCCTTTCCTCCACTAGTCAACCCTATTTCTTAAGCTTACTATTTCACTCTTCATTTTTTTTATTGAGTTCTTCAGCTCCAGAATTTCTATTTTTAAAAAAGTTTGAATTTCCTAGCTAAAGTATTCCTGTTGTTCATCGACTTTAATTCCGAGTTTATTGAACTGTTGATCAGACTTTTCTTGCATCTTGCTGACATTTTCCAGAACTGAAATCTTGGAATTGTTTGTCATTTAAATTTAATATTTATATATCTTTTAAGTTTATTTTCTGGAGATTTTTCTTCTGAGCTGCCTTGTCACCTTGGTTGTTCATGATGTTTGATGTATTATTCTTCTATCTAGGCATAATGGGAATGTTAGCTGCTTTTTTAAATATAATAAGCATATTTAGGATGCTTTCTCTTTAGCAGATTGATAAGAAAAGATTTTTCTTTTGTTTTTCAGTTGGTGGCACCCAAACCTCCTGTACTACTACACAGACCTCTCTGATCTCTGCTTTGTGGCAAAAATAAAAAAAAAAATAAAAAAAATTTAAAAAAAGGAAGAAAGAAAGATGAAACGTCTTTTTTCCCTGGGAAGATGTGCATCTTCTCTGTGAGTTGTTTGCCTAGATGCCAGGGCTCCACCCCTCTATATATGGTGCTGGGAAAATTAGAAAACCACATACAAAAAAATGAAACTAGATTGCTATCTGTCACCATACACCAAAATTAACTCAAAATGGATCAAAGACCTAAATATAAGACCTGAAACATTAAATTGCATAGTAAAACACATAGGTACTAAACTCATGGACCTTGGATTTAGAGAGGATTTTATAAATATCATCTCAAAGGCAAGTGGACATGAACAACAGTTTAGTGGTTACCAGAGGAAAAGGGAGGTTGACAGGGTTAACTATATGGTGACAGAAAAAGATTTGACTTTAGATGGTGAACACACAATATATATGTGACATATTATTGAATTGTATATTTGAAACCTATATAATTTTATTAACCAATGTTACCTCAATAAATTTAAATATAGATGTATATATATATATATATACTATTTATTTATTTATTTATTTATTTATACTTTCCTGGAAGAAAAAAAGAACCTAAGCAAATGATATCCAGAAATATTTTTTTTTGAAAACCTATATGTTCCATTCAGAATGCCTCTGCATGTATTCCTATCTCTATTTTAGTGTTCTAATCAAAGGCATTCATTCTGAATTTATATTAAACATTTACCAAGCAAAATTATAAGCTTTCTGGTAAAGCTGTTTCTTTAAAAGATGCCTCTTGTGGTGGTTTAGTAAGAAAATAGTGGTGAATTTCTAAGTAATAACAGGGTTTTGTAAATTAAAGAATCAATTAACGAATACACATCTGCGCCATATTTCTTTCCCTTCCAATTCATCCTATATACTGATGTTAGAATTTTTTTAAAAAAAAATGTTTCTGATTATGGTATTACAATGCTCAAATCTTTCAAAGTCTTACCATGGATTCAGAAGAAATATCAACTCCTAATCATAATATATAAGATTTCCCCATGGTGTATATCCTCTATTTATTCTTTCAAGCATTTGTTTCCTTTCAACCCAATTAACCGCCTAAAAAGACTGGATCACTGGCCATACACAAGACCATGACAAATCTTAGTTGCTAACTTACATTTCCCCCTTTCATTTGTTTTTGTCAAACTCTTTAGGTCTCACACCAAACATGATTACTCCATAAAAAGCTCTTGATTACATTAGCCCTCCTTAAATTCATATAGGGCTTTTTCTTTATTACTCTTAAATGTTTGTGGCAACGCAAAGTAGTGAGTGAGGCAGCTGAAAACCAGACTAGAATCTTGCAGAATGACCAAGACTGATGATATAGATTTTGGAATACATCACATAGGAACAATAATGAAATAACTAGATAGGAGTGACTCTCGTTTGGTAAATAAACATTTTATTTGGCATATTAAAATGCATATTATCCTAGACTACATTTGAGACTGCAAAATAGAAGATACTAGGCTTGAAATATATAATTAAAGAAAAAACTGAACCAAAGCACTCAATAAATGTGGTTCAGTACAATAACCTGTGATTTTATTATCTTTTTTGTTAATTGTCGATTGAAAGAACTACCTGTTCCATGCTTGGTAAATCCTTGTTTTAAAGTTGGATAAACTTCTTTTACTTTGGGGGGAGATAATTTAAGCATACTGAAAAGTAGTCTCTTCAGAGGTTCATGGCATTTTCTTACGAAAACATGCTTCCGATTATTTATCCATCCTTTTATTCTATTTTTGAGTACATATGACATGCAAAGCTCAGTGGCAGGTACTGGATATGAGAAAAAAACTGGTGAATTTGAAGAGTAACAACTTCTCTGGTTGAATGGACCAAAAATTTTCTGAAGAGAAATAGTGAGAGAAAGGATTTCCAAGGCCAAATGAGATCAGATTATAGAGGACCTTAAATACTTATGCAAAAGATTCTGGTTTATTTAGTGAGTAAAGGGAAACCAAGACAACTTTTGGTCAGAGAAATAATACAATTGGGAATATGGCTTAGACAAAAATATGACTAATAGAGGCAGAAGATTGGAACCTAGATAAATACTTAGGCAACTATCACAGTCATCTGTGTGACAGAGTGATGGTACAAAAGAAATGGAAGAAGTGATGAAGAGAGATTTTTAAAGGAAGTGTTCTAGAACTGTATTTTGGAAACTGATTAGATTTGCGGGGCTCTAACAAGATCAGCTATTGAAAATATGTTCTTTTCCATTGAATGTGATCATCATTAAATTTAATTTCCATTTCTAAGCCTGTAGCTATTTGCTTTGCAATGTTACAGTACTTTTCAAAACCAAATATTCCAAATTCTTAAAAATGTTTAAAAACTTTCTAGTATTTATTGTAATATCCATATACACACATTTGTTTTGTCATATTTACTGAAAGTTGATGCCCTAAGTGCTGACAATTCTTGTTCCAGCATCTCAGATAGAGAATTAATATTTATGCAGACATTCTAGGTACATAGTTCAGGTACACATGAGCAAGCAGGTCTGTCTCCTTAAGGTCTGTTGCTGCCCACAAGTGGGTCCTCCCCTCTCTCCCACAGCCATGGTCATTTCTGCAGCTGGAATCACTGTTACCACCACCTACCTGGGCCAGGTCTCAGCTGACCAACCCCTCAGGGCCTCATGACTCATGGACTTCCCCAGGTATATATGTGCCTGCTAGGACAACAGCTGTGTGCACTGCTGTACTAAGTCACAGTAGTATCCTGCTGCTGAACTATCAGTTCTGTTCATGTACCTGTTCTTTGTCCCTCCAGATTTCACTTATAAAACATAAGTCCAAAGTAAAATTAAGAATATACAAAAGGTAAGAGCAGAACATTAAATCAAGTGTGGAGAACTTCTTATTACAGGGACTTGTGTGATAAGAAAGTATAAAGTTTTTTCTTTAAAATATTTTTTACTTACAAAATATAAGAGGGGTAATAGAGATTCATTAGCAAAAAAGATAAGCTTCAAAATTGTAAAACTTTAATATTTTGTCTCATATTGTATAATATTATAATTAATAATACTTTATTCTTAAAATATTATTAAATTGGCCTTGGCCTATTTTTATCTAAACCAAAAATGTAGATTTTCTTTTGGCCCAAACATCTGAACACTGATTCATTCTATATTCTCCTTGAAAATATTGAAAATGGTTCCCTCTGTCTTGTAAATATTAGAGGACAATGACTCATTAGTCAAACAAGGAGCTCAAATCTTGCCCTCTAACTCAAACCACTTTGCAGCTTTTCACAAATAGCAAACATTGCAATACCAGAGACAGAATGCTAATATTTTATGCTTTAATTCTGTTTTAAATTTATGAGAAACTTATCTATAAAATAGGCTTAAACATACTTTTGTATTCTGTGAATTTATTCTAATAGGACAACTGGCAAAAATGTTTTTATCTAATTCTTATTATCTTTTTATTGAATAAAAAACATATTACCACATTACCATTGCAAAAATTCCTTTTCCCCTTTTCCTCCCCACTCTCCATTTGTTTTTAACTTTTGGGAACCACTCTA
>NW_006438867.1:590700-631313 GCF_000325575.1 Pteropus alecto | reverse complement strand
GTGTTATAATTAAATTAAAGATTTCGTATTTTTACAATTTTTAAATATCTTATAATTTCATTAGAAACAAAATAACATATTACGTTACCAAGGCAAATACTATTAAAAGGGGTGTGTTTGCTTATAATTAAAGATTTCGTATTTTTACAATTTTTAAATATCTTATAATTTCATTAGAAACAAAATAACATATTACGTTACCAAGGCAAATACTATATCCTTAAAAGGGGTTTGTTTGTTTTTTTAAATTTATTCAGTCATTTACGACTTTATCCAAGTGATCTTAGATCTTGTCGTAAAATCAAAATGTAGACAATAGCAGCTTTCTGAGGGTCAAAGACACATTTCCTTTATTTATTAATTTATTTACATTTCTTAGCTGCTGCAACATGACAATTGGAATGTAGAGACAGACTAAAAAATACTTCTGTCCTCAAAGAATTTACATTTTAACATATTGAAGGAAAATGGGAGTTCAAAAATAAACCTAACTGACCACAATTTTTCTAAGGCAAGGTTATTTAAAAACTTGCCATATTTACAGATAATCAACTTCTTAGGGGATATATACCTTACTTTGGTTTTTTTAAGTGCAGTGAGGTAGAAAATTTAAAACTTCAAATGTCAATGGTCTTTGTCAGTTTTTGCTGTTGCTCTTTTTTTTTTAAATTATTTTCTTTCCTATCAAAGTCAGTGCTAAACAGATACTACTTTCCCTAAATTCAGCCCTGTGTTAAGTATAGAGTTGTATCAAACAGTTTAGTCATCCTGCATGCTTGAGCTGGAAAAGGTTTCTAGAACAAAGAAATGGCCCTGATGGTCCATGAGAGCCATGGCTAGTCCTGTGGGCATTGTCACTTGAGTGTCTCTAAAGATGTAGGTGCTCCTACCTCTTTAATTTCCTTCTCTAGGGTGAAAAGAAAAACAAGTCTAATGGCGAAGACCAATAACATTTCAATTATATCATTTGGACAAACCAAATGACAACATCTGTGGTAGGTAGATTGCTAATTATTCCCCTTTCTATTTTTATACCCCTTTGCAAAGTGATTTTGTAGCTCCTCTCATCAACAGGTGAAATGTAATTTTTCTCTCACTGAATTTGAATCAGGGATCATATTGTGACCTGCTTTGGAAAATGGAACACAGAGGAGGCCATATGTTCACATTCCAAACCCGGGACTCAAAAGCTTTGCATGCTTCAATTCCCTTGGAACTCTGCACTGCCAAGTGAATAAACCCAGGCAAGTATGGTGGAGAATGAGAGACCATGTGGTGAGAGGCTTCACTTTCCCCAGTCATTTCTGCTGAGCAATCATAGACTCATAGTCTTAGGCAATCCACCAGTGATGCAGAAATATAACTGAATAATATCAGACAAGACTGTCTCAGACCAGACCAACTGTCCAATTGAGCTCAAGTCTGCAAAATCTGAACTAAATAAATTGTTATTTTAAGTCACTAAGTTTTGCAGTGGTTTTTCATATAGCAAAAGTAAACTGATATAAAATTTGATCATAATTTTATTACCTCATTTAAAACTTCTTCTCTATCCTATCCTACATGCCTAACCCAACTTTTTTTCCTCCAATCAATCACAGAAATATTGAATAACAAGTAAGAATAATTCTTACTAATAATGACTTCTCTCAGGATTTTATAATCATAACTTCTCCTTTCCTTTTTGTAATATGTAGAATAAATCTTTTAGCAAAAACTAGAAAATGGAGATTGTGATACAAAATATTTAATAGGTAGTTTGGTATTAAAACTGACTCAACCATTTGTGTAATTGCTCTACTTTTAAAATTTAGCCCAGTGAATAGTATCACTTGCGATTTATTCTAGATAATGTTAAATGCTACCTAGAGTAAACTTAATCAAATATTTTGGAAACATTTGATTGAACTATAGTCATATCAACAAATACAGTTAAAATTCATTAAAATCCTCCAAAATTCTTGAAAATTTTATTGACATTTCACAATAGTAAATAATAAAGATCAAAGTTAAAATAATTTTAATACTTTCAGTTTTATGTTAAATAAGTGCTTAAGCATAAACATAAATATATTTCTTTATTGCACCTTAAATATTATGTAATAGTTACTACTTGGCTATGTGCAAACATAAAAATTACTTTATTTTTATAATTTCATGTCCCCCCTTGACTCTGAACCTCTAAATTACCTAAAATATTTTTACCATAGTCTCATTTTCTTAATCCATCTTTGTTATTCAGTAGTATGATTAGTTTTTTAAATGTCTATAAATGTCTAATTTATGTTCTGTATCTCAGAAATTCTTTCTCTAATAGATATTTTTCTTTTCCTTCTTCCTGGTCCCAGGTACCATTATTTATCCAAGATTACAGGGCTAACTTCTTCCTTATTCAACTTACTCATGGTAAGTACAGCATCTAGGATCCAAAAAATGTTTTATTTTAATTTAAAATTAGAAGAAAAAATGAATATAATAATAATAAATGTATAATTATGAATATAGTCTGAATTATATTGATATTTATACCAGTACCATCATAAAATATAATTTTCATTATATTTTATTATTTTATTTTATATAGAAGAAGAGGCCCATGAGGCCAAAAGTGCCTACGAGATGAGGGAAGAGGAGCCCTTCTAAGAGATTACCTTCACGTTGGTGGTGGCGAGTTTGTAGATCTCTCCTCCAAAGATCAGAGACTCTTCTTCCTTTGCAGGCAATGCTATTAATCATTTTGTGCTCCCAGTACCCAAATGATGACTCTCGGGAGTTTCTGATGTTCTGAATGTGAATGTCCTGTCAGAACACCTTCACTACCACATCTTCCCAGGAACTCACATACCCTACTAAGCAACTGTAAAATCTCAGCCTCATGTTCCTCTTTTTCTTATTTCTCTTGTCCCAACAGCACATTTAGAGCTGGAAAGAGCAGTACATAGTTAATCTCTTATGAGACCTGATCACTTTCAGTTTCTTCTACTTCACCTTTTACGCCCTTCTCTTCACAAAAACAATCATACCAATGTGGCTTTGTTGGAACCTTCCTATGGATTATAAGGGCTTGGCTCCAGACATAATTAATTTTTATAAACAAACAAACAAATGAGGCATATGTTTTGGTTACCCATGATAATAATTCAGGTCCCAGTGGCAACCCCGGGGCAGTGAGAAAGTGCCTTAGTCAATACTCCCCATCTCCATTATATATATAATAATATATATAATAAATATTATATATATTTCCATCTCCACTATATATAACATGTTATATATATAATACATATATAACACTTATATGTTATTTAACACAAATAATAACATACATAAAGTGCAAAAATAACATGTAAGTAAATAACAAAAATTTACCTAGAGGGGAAAAATCATATACTATTTGGATAAATTGTTTTTTATTATTTCAAATTTTGTGCTAATATTTTTCTTGGACATTATAAAACAGAAAATACATTTTTACTGTCAGCACACAAAATGTCATTTTTTCATGTGTTACTACAAGCTGAATTATTCAATAATTTCATATGAAATAGGAACAGTTTGTGACAGGATTAACTCCAAATGGATACAAGATAAAACATCTTTGAATTATTAAGATATCAAAATATATCGTTTTCAAAAGAAATATAGCTCATTAGAAGCTGCTAAATATAAAAGGCCAATATATAAAATAATCAAAGCTTTCTAGAATTTGAGTGCATATAAAATATAAAAGTAAATAGAATCCACATATATATTAAATGTAATTATTTTTATAAGAACATAAAAGTGTTTAACTGAAAACAAGCTGAAAAGCCAAAATTTAAGCCAAATCTATCTGACTCCAAATTTCATAATCTTTTTTTCTATAAGCAATGACAATTATAAGCTATGCTGCAACCTATTCTCCACTGTCTCCCATAGTGGATATTGCTATCAATTGTGACTATTTTCAGCCAAGTCTGGATGTGGTTTCCAAAGATTTCTCAATACAGAAATTCAGAAAGTCAATCATAAGCAGTCATGCAACCTGAGAACTCTTTGCAATGTCTCCCAAATATCTTCAGCCAATGTACACTTTATCTAGTTTTGTCTGATAAGGATATTTTTTTAAAGATCCCTCAGTGTAATCCATTTTTATTTTTCTTTCCCTCAATCTTTCCACCATTAAGGCAAATCCATGGAATTTATTTTCCCAGGGAAGACTGGGACAGGTAGGTTTCTAAAACAAACAAACAAAACTCCATAGAATGGGAGATGGAGAGAAAGGATGATGTAATATAAAGAAAGTTCGAGACAGGAAGATATACAGCAAAGTGAGAAAATTTCCCATTGGAGAGGAGATTTGTATGGACCCTTATCATGGTTAAGATGCTACCTGAGTCGATTAGAAAAATCTAGTGCCTCAGTCTCTAAGCTGCTTGAGACTGTGCCCCAGGCCACACACTCCCTCCCAACAATTTACAGATGCCATGCAGGAGGCTTTATGTGTCCTGGAGAGGAAACATGAAGGTGGTAAGAGTCACAGGACTCAGGGCTCTGGGCAGGGAAGCCTCGTAGTTCAGTTTATAAAGTACTTCTGATACTAAGTAAGAAAAATATGGATAAAGCTTATTTTTTAAATGTCCAGTGGTGCCATAATTCCTAGTATTGTAAAATAATTAACATTTTATTGTGAGAAAAAAGATAGATAACCATTAATAAGATTAAGGACACAGGAAACTTATTGTATACACACATCTGCTCATGATTTACTTTGATATCTCAAGTAATATGTTTCTAGGCTCCTTTGCCTACCTATAAGTTGAGTGTAACTTGAGATGAAAATAATGCTGATATTTTTAGTGCTTAGTATGTACTGACTTATTCTTCTAAGAGCTTACTTACCATTTGATATTTCATTTAATTCTAACAAACTTTTTAGGCATACAATTTTTTTCCCCACTTTAAAGAGATGAAGAGACTAAGGTACAAAGGACTTAAACAGTTATCCAAAGACTACACAGCTTGTTATAAGTGACAGAGTTAAGGTTCAAACCTAGAGCATATGATACAAGAGCACTTTCTCTTTTTTTTCTGCATGACGGGTTATTTCTATGATTAGCCTATTGTATTAGAATACAGGGAAGATAGCCGCAGCTTTTGGATCTTTAGAAAATCAATGATCTAGACATAAATAGAGTGTCTAGTTGTCTATGGCTGAAGACTGGTTATAACACAAACTGATAGGTTTTGTAACCTGCAGCCATTCAACTGATTCTCTAATAATATGTCAGGTTAACATTGCCATCATCAACAATGGGTATGTTATACTCTATGATAATCACAATGTTTCTTCCTTCAATGTTGACCAAGTTTACCTCAGATGTTATATGTACATAATTTTTTTAAAAAAACAATTGGTTAATATTCTGTTTCAAAAAAGAAGAGAGGAGGTTGCTGGAAGAAGATGGTGGACTAGGTAAAAGCAGGGTTCGCTTCCTCTCAGATCGGCACTGAAATTATGACCAAATTATAAAATAATCAACATGGAGAATCACCTGAAGTCCAGCTGATCATAACATGTATGTCTGATAATATAAAGAAGGAGCCACATCGAAGCTGGTAGGAGGGGCAAAGTTTCAAAGCAGGTTGGACCCGTAACCGCGGGTGGTGAAGGAATACCAGGAATGAGAAGAAGGCTGTAGAGGCTCCCCTGAAGAAGAGAAGGGTCCTACCCTTATTTGAGAGTTCTCCAGCCCAGGGTCCCAGCCCAGGGAAGAGGAATTTCCAAAAACTCTGACTGTAAAACCCAGAGGGGATTCTGGTCATTTGGGTGAGTCAAAAGAAGATTCTGGCCGTCTGGGTGAGACGCCCCTTTGAAGGGCCCACACACAGGTTCCCTCACCTGCAGACACTCACCCGGGGCACCGGTGGTGGGTCAGAGGCTCACGTAAGATTCATACAGGTAAAGACTGCATTACCTGATGCCAGAACAAGGGCTGGATGGGCAGTCACCACTGTGTCTTAGTCGGGCCCCCACTACGGGGCAATCTACAGACCACGCCAGCTTGCTTGTGCATACCCATCCCACAGGGTTATTTGGAAGCTACACTGGCCTGAGAAGATCAGTCCACCCCACTCAACCTTCAGATTGCCCGGGGCTTTTGTTGCCAGGTAGCTGCCACACACTGCACATTTTCAGGGCCAAACATTTGTAGCTGACAGCCAGTGCTGTGAGCATGCATTTCTGAGACCGTTTCAGGCAAATCACTGCTGCCAACATGAATTTGGGCAGATTGCAGGGATAGTGGGCCAGTCCCTGATAGCAGATGGTCTTGCTGTGATCTGAGACTTTTGTTGGAACACGCAAATGGTTACCGAAGTTGCAGCAAGACTGAGACTGTATTGATCCGACAGCCATTGTCTCCCTGAGATCCTACCGCACTCAACCCACACATTGTCCCAGACAGCCATTGACAGACAACCAATATCACCTTGCTCCTCCCCCGGGTCTTTCATTCTGCACAGGCAATAAACTTTGGCTAACACAGTGCTGGCACTGCAGGGAAATCAGTTGCAGGTAGACCTCTGCTGCCTCCAAGAGCTGCAATATCACATGGTAGAAACACAGGGGTCGGTGGGACCATCTCAGATGGCAATCGGTCTCTCTGTGATCTGTGACTACAACGAGAACGCATGGGCACAGAAGTTGCAGTAAAACTGAGGCTGTATTGGCCCTTATCTCCCTGAGATCCAGCTTCACCCAAGCCACAAAGTGTCTGTGACCCATTGACAGTTAGCCTTCCAGACCCTCCCCTTCTCTGGGGTTGCATGTTCTGCACAGGCAACAGACCTTGGCTAGCCCAGTGAGTGCCTTTCAGAGAAAACAGTGGTGGACAGACCGCTGCTGCCTGTACGAGCTGCAATATCTCTTGGGGGGGATCATAGGGATCTGTGGGACCTCCCCAGACAGAAGCTGGTCTCACTGTGATATGTGACTACTGCAGGAACACGCAGACACAGAACTTGCAGAAAACTAGGGCTGTATTAACCTGATGGCCCATGACTCCTGAGATCCTGCCCCATCCATTCCATTAAGTGCCCAAGGCATGATGACAGGCAGCTGCTCCTGCCCTGGGGTGGTGCATTCTGCACAGTCAACAGATCTCAGCCAGTGAAGTGAGCAAAGCTCAGAGAATACACTGATAGAAAGATCACTGCTGCCAGCACAAGATACAATATTGCTTGGGCAGATCTCAGGGGTTTTTTTGGGCCCGTCACAGACAGCAGTAGGTCTCACAATGATATGTGACTTTTGTGGGAGCCTGTAGTCCCAGAGCTGGCAGTAAAACTGGTGCTGTATATGCCTGACAGCCACGTGCCAGACTGAGATGACCCTCCATCTAACTCACAAATTACCTGTGGCAATCCTGCTCCCAGGCCACCTTGTCCCATCCTGTACTTTCCTGGAGTCATAAATTCAACAGCAAACAACAGCACTCACTTTGTTCAGTCCATGCAAAGCCCATCCATCCAGGAGAAGCTTTTTGTGGAGGGCCACAAACTCACCCCATGAGCTTCAGTAATTCTTAAACAGAGCTTTGGTGTTTGCAGACCTGAGGTGAGCAGCAGTTGGCCTTGCTATGATCTAAAACTTGTACAGGGAGCCATAGAGACAGCATGAGCATGTAAGCTGATATTACATTGGCAGGGAGAAATTTGCTCAATAGATGCAAGTGACTCCCAGAGTCCTTGCACCATCCAATACGCATTTCACCCAGAAGCTCTTTCAGTTCCAGAGACTTATGAGCAACTGACAGGCAGTGTCAGGCCCTGAGGAGCTCTGTCCTTCTGCTAAACTGCTCAGGAATGGGGGATGTGTTGTCTCGTCCACTTACCTATAAACCCAGCATAGACAACAACCATCTGTGAATTGCTTTGTAGCTCACACCAGATGCCCTTGAGCAATCAAAGACAGTGGCTGACCTTGGCCTACTGGGGAATCCCTCCCAAGGGACCACAAAACCAATGCACTGAGACGCTGGCACTAGATCCCAACAAAGCAACTACTGACTAGGTCTATAAGCGGTACACACAAAGGGTGGTCTCAACAAATACACAAGCCTGCTAGGGTAAATCCCACTCAGTGGGTTCAGACCCCACAAAGTAACTCATACCCTGTGGGTGCAGCCATTTCCACAGTCAGCCCGAACGTTAATCCCATTCACTGATACACAAACATCAATAAAGGCTTAGCTACAACATAAGATCACACATAACCCAAACAAAGATCACGTCCAGAGCCCCCAGCACAGGGGATGGAGGAGAGAGTGCCACTGGGCCATACAAGACACCTTCCACATAAGGCCATCTGGCCAAGACTGAAAGACAAAACAAATATTCCTAACACATAGAAACAAACACAGAGAGGCTAATCAAATGAGAAAACAAAGAAACATGCCACAAATGAAACAACAGGAGAGAATTCCAGAAAATAAACTAAATGAAATGGAGACAAGCAACCTATCAGAGACAGAGTTCAAAATAATGCTTATAAGGATGCTCAAGGAAATTAGGGTGATAATGGATGAGCTCAATGAGAACCTCAGTGGAGAGATAGTAAGCATAAAAAAGAATATAGAAACCATTGAAAAGAACCAGACAGAAATGAAGAATACAATAACTGAAATGAAGAATACACTAGAAGGATTCAACAGTAGATTGGAGGAAGCAGAAGATCGAATCAGCGAATTGGAAGACAAGGTAGCAGAAAACACCAATCAGAACAGCAAAAAGAAAAAAGAATTTAAAAAATGAGGACAGTTTAAGAGACCTCTGGGAAGACATGCAGTGTAACAATATCCACATCATAGGAGTGCCTGAAGAAGAAGAGAGAGAGTGAGGGATTGAGAATCTATTTGAAGAAATAATGACAGAAATTTTCCCTAACCTGGTAAAGGAATTGGACATACAAGTCCAGAAATAACAAAGAGTCCCAAGCAAGAGGAATTCAAACAAACCCATACCAAGACACATCATTATTAAAATGCTAAAGGTCAAAGACAAAGAGAGATTCTTAAAAGCAACAAGGGAAAGGCAATTAGTTACTTACAAGGGTACCCCCCATTAGAATGTCTACTGATTTTTCAACAGAAACTTTGTAGGCCAGAAGGGACAGAAGAATATTCAAAGTTATGAAAAGACAAGAATCTACAACCATGAATACTCTTAGCCAGCCAGCCTTTTGATTAAAATATAAGGTGAGATAAAGAGCTTCCCAGACATGGAAAAGCTTAAGGAATTCAACACCAAGAAGCCAGTATTAAAAGAAATATTAGAGGTACTTCTGTAAAGAAAAGAAGTGGTAAAAAAAAAAAAAAAAAGAAAAGAAAAGAAAAGAAAAAAGAAAAAAACAGATACAACTAATAAAATGGTAATAACTATGTACCTATCAATAATACAAAAGATTAATGAAACCAAGAGCTGGTTCTTTGAATGGATAAACAAGATTGACTAATCCTTAACCAGATTCAACAAAGAAAAAAGAGAGAGGACTCAAATAAATAAAATCAGAAATGAAAGAGGAGAAACGGACTCCACAGAAATACAAAGAATCACAAGAAAACACTAAGAGCAATTATACTCCAACAAATTGGACAATCTGGAAGAAATGGATACATTCCTAGAACATACTATCTCCCAAGATTGAGTCAAGAAGAAACAGAAAATCTGAACTGACTGATTGCCACCAACGAAATTGAATTGGTAATCAAAAACCTCCCAAAAAACAAATGTCCTGGATCAGATGGCTTCATAGGTGAATTTTACCAAACATTCAAAGAAGAATTAACACCTATTCTTTTCAAACTATTCCAAAAAGTTCAAGAAGAGGGGAGGCTCCCTAACTCCTTTTATGAGGCCACCAAAACCTTGAATTCAAAACCAGGCAAAGACATTACAAAAAAAAAGAAAACTATAGGCCGATATCTCTTATGAATATTGATGCAAAAATCCTATTAGCTAACCGAATTCAGCAATACATTAAAAATATCATACACCATGATCAAGTTGGATTTGCTCCTCGTATGCAAGTTTGGTACAATATCCGCAAATCAATTAATGTGATATACCACATTAACAAATCAAAAGATAAAAACCATATGATCATATCAATAGATGCAGAAAACACATTTGACAAAATCTAGCATCCATTTATGATAAAAACTCTCAGCAAAGTGGGAATAGAGGGAACATACCTCAACTTAATAAAGGCCATATATGACAAACCTATAGTTAACATCATACTCAATGGGGTAAGGCTAAAAGCATTTTCCTTAAGATCAGGAACAAGACAAGGATGCCCACTTTCACCACTCCTCTTCAACATTGTATTGGAAGTCTTAGCCACAGCAATAAGAGAAGAAAGAGAAATAAAAGGCATCCAAATTGGAAAGAAAGACGTAAAACTCTTGTTATTTGCAGATAACATGATAGTAAATATAAAGATTCCACCAAAAAACTGTTAGAATTGATTAATGAATTCAGTAAAGTAGCAGGCTACTAAATAAATATTCAGGATTCAGTGGCCTTTTTATACACCAATGATGAACTTTCAGAAAGAGAAATTAAGAAAACAATCCCATCTACAATTTAATCGAAAACTACAAAATACCCGGGAATCCAATTAACCTAGAAGGTAGAAGACCTGTTTTCAGAAAATTATAAGTCATTGAAAAAGAAATTGAAGAAGATACAAATAAATGGAAATATATACTCTTTTAGTGGATAAAAATCAACATTGTTAAAATGGCCATACTACCCAAAGCCATCTACAGATTCAATGCAATCTCTATCAAAATGCCAATGGCCTTTTTCAGAGAGCTAGAACAAATAATCCTAAAATTAATATGTAGCCATAGAAAACCCCAAATAGCCTCAGCAATCTTGAGAAAGAAGAACAAAGTTTGAGGTATCATACTACCTGATATTAAACTATACTACAAGACTACAGTAATCAAAACAGCATAGTACTGGCACAAAAACAGATACATTGATCAATAGAACAGAACAGAGAACCCAGAAATAAATCCGTGCTCACGTAACGTATGACAAGAGGTAAGAATATACAATGGGGTAAAGACAGTCTATTCAATAAATGATATTGGGGAAATTGGACAGATAAATGCAAAAGAAAAGAAAAAAAAAGAAACTGAACAGCCTTCTTACACCATATACAAGAATAGACTTAAATTAGATTAAAGACTTAAATGTAAGACCCAAAACCATAAAACTTCTAGAAGGAAACATAGGCAGTAAACTCTCCGATATTGCTAACAGTATTTTCTTTTCAGATGTATCACCTCAGGCAAGGGAAACAAAAGAAAAAATAAATAATTGGGACTACATCAAACTTAAAAGTTTTTGTACATCAAGGGAAACCATCAATAAAACAAAAAGACAATCAACTATCTGGGAGAAGATATTCACTAATGATACATCTGATAAGGGGTTAACATCTAAAAATTATAAAGAACTTATACAACTCAACAATAACAAAAAAATAAACAATCCAATTAAAAAAAAGGGCAGAAGACCTGAATAGATACTTCTCCGAAGAGGAAATACAGATGGCTAATAGACATATGATCATCAGAGAAATGCAAATTAAAATCACAGTGAGATATCACCTCACACCTATCAGAATGGCTATCATCAATAAATCAAAAACAGCAAGTGTTGAAGGGGATGTGGAAAAAAGGGAACCCTCATACATTGCTGGTGAGATTGCGAATTGGTACAACCTCTATGGAAAACAGTACGGAGATTTCTCAAAAATTAAAAATGGATATACCTTTAAAAATGGATATACAATTGCACTTCTGGATATTTATCCAAAGAAAACCAAAACAATAATGTGTAAAGATCTATGCACTCATTTTAGACAGCTGCTTGGAACTGGGATGGGATGCTGAAGTTCTATTTCCTATTATGAATAGGAAGGCCATAACCTGGGGCAGGGGTCAGTCCCCAACTGGTCCATGGCCTATAAGGACCTGGGCTGCACAGAGGAAGGTGAGCGACAGGTGAGCGAGCAAAGCTTCATCTGTATTTGCAGCCACTCCCCAGCACTAGCATCACTGCCTCACCTCCACTTTACATTGTCAGGCATTAGAGTCTCATAGGAGCGGCACCCCAATTGTGAACTGTGCATGCGAGGTATCTAGGTTGAATGTTCCTTATGTGAATCTAATACTTGATGATCTGAAGTAGAGCTGAGGCGGTGATGTTAGCCTTGGAGAATGGCTGCAAATACAGATTGACATTAGCAGAGAGATTTGACTGTAAAGAGACCATAATAAATCAATTGCTTTCAGATTCAGATCAAAACTCTATCAGTGAGTGGCAAGTGACAATTAAGCTGCATCTGGTGGCAGGCTTTAAGTCAAAATCCAACACTTATTTTAGTCTGCGCATGGCTCGCCTGTTATTTTATTTATCACTTCTGTCTGTGCCTCTTTCCCGCATTGTGCGCTTGTCTGAGTCACAGTTTTGGTAAGCCCACAAGCTAACCTTAGCCAAAATGAGTAAAAAACAAACATCATTAGAGAGTTTCTTTGAAAAGGGGGAAAGACCCAATGATGAGACAGCAGAAGATTCGAAGACTGTCAGCAAAAGAAAAAAAAAGCTACATTTAAAGGAAAATACCAAAAGTCCTACTTAAATTATGTGTACATTGCAACAGGAGATTCACATTCTCCAAGCCCACTTTGTATAATATGTGGTGACCAGCTATCCAATGAAACCATAAAGCCTTCAAAACTGCTTCACTACATGGAGACTAAGCACCCTGCTTTCAAAGACAAGGCTTTGGAGTTTGTCAAAAGAAAAAAAAATGTGAACATGAAGAACAGAAGCAATTATTGAAGGCCACTATTTCATCAATGTGTCTTCACTGAGAACATCATTCTTAGTGGCTAACTATATTACTAAAGCTAAGAAGCCCTTTACTAATGGTGAAGGGTTGATCCTGCCTGCTGCTAAGGACATTTGTCGTGAACTTTTAGGAGAGGTTGCAGTTCAAGAGTAACATGCGTTCCTCTTTCAGCTAGCACCATAACTAGACGAACTGATGAAATAGCAGAGGATATTGAGGTGCAATTGTTAGAGTGGATTAATGAGTCACCATGGTAGGCAATTCTGGTTGACGAGTTTACCGATGTTGACAAGGCAACAGTGTTTGTTTTTGTACGATCTATTTTTCAGGAGGATGGGCATGAGGATATGTTATGTGCACTTTTGTTGCCAACCAACATCACAGCTGCAGAACTATTTAAGTCTTTGAATGATCACATATCAAGATAACTGAATTGGTCATTTTGTGTCAGTATAGGCAAGTACAGAGCAGCTGCGGTTAATGGACAACACTCTGGTTTCACTACTCCGGTCAAAGAGATCTCTTTTGAATGCGAATCTACACACCGTGTCATCCATAGAGAACTATTGGCTAGCCGAAAAATGACACCTGAACTTAATAACCTTTTTAAGGATGTGATTAAAATCAAGCACGTTAAAGTACATGCCCTGAACTCACGTCTGTCGTGCAGCTCTGTGAGGAGATGGACTCAGAGCACACATGTCTCCTCTCATACACAGAAGAGAGATGGCTTTCTAATGGTAGATCACTGGCCAGAGTTTTTTTTTTTTTTTTTGAGTTACCAGAGTCACTCTAGAGATTTCTTAAAAAAAAAACCAAAAACCAAACAGTCACCACTGGTGGCACATTTCAGTGATACAGAATGGAATGCAAAACTTGCTTGTGTGACCTATTCGACCTGCATAACCAATTCAATCTGTCACTTCAGGGGAAAATAACAACTGTTTTCAAGTTAGCAGATAAAATGGCTGCATTCAAAGCCAAATTGGAATTATGGGGGTGATGAGTGAACAATGGGATTTTTAATCCGTTTCAAACATTAGCTGCAATTTTGAAAGAGACAGAGCCAGGGACGTCTTTCTCCCAGCTGGTGCATAATCACCTATCTCAGCTTTCAGAAAAGCTTGAGCATTACCTCCCAGCCACAAAAGACACTCAAATGGGGAAGGAATAGATCCATGACCCATTTATAAATAAGCTGGGTGAATTGACTTTGCCCATGCTAGAAGAGGATCAACTGCTTGAGATTGCAGTTGATAGTGGCCTTAAAAGTATGTTTGAGGCAACTTCAAATCTCCATAAATTCTGTATTAAAGTCAAGGCTGAATATCCTGAGATTGCCACAAAAGCACTGAAAAGCCTGCTTCAATTTCCAACATCCTATCATTGTGAAGCAGGGTATTCTGCAATGATAGCAACCAAAATGAGATAACAGACTAGACTGGACATAAGCAACAAACTTCAGTTGTCTCTGTCTCCCATCATCCCCAGATGGGACCATGTAGTTGCAGGAAAACAAGCTCAGGGCTCCCGCTGATTCTGCGTTACAGTGAGTTGTATAATTATTTCATTATATATTGCAATGTAATAATAATAGAAATAAAGTGCACAATAAATGTAATGCACTTGAATCATCCTAAAACCATCCCCTGCACCTTGGTCTGTGGAAAAATTGTCTTCCACAAAACCTGTCCCTGGTGCTGAAAGGGTTGGGGACTGCTGGCCTAGGGTTTGTGATTTAGAAAGCTGAAAGAAGCCTGGGTCACTGAGAAATTTTTTAAGCAATGATATGACATCATACCTGGCTTGGCTACACCCAAGACTTTTTTATTAGGGCAAAATTTACTTGGAGTGAAATGTACAGACAAGTATAAAATTTGAAGAGTTTTATTTAATAATATTTTTATTTTTTAATTATAGTTGTCATATAATATTATATCAGTTTCAAGTGTAAAACATGGTGATTAGAGATCCATATAACTGACAAAGTGATCACCCATGTAAATCTAGTATCCATTAGTCCCCATAAATATTTATTACAATATTATTGACTATATTCCTTATACTGTATTTTATATCTCTGAGTTTGTTTCTTTTGTTGTTGTTGTTTATTTTGTTCTTTAGATCCACATGTATGTGAAATCATACAGCATATTTCTATCTGACTTACTCCATTCAACACAATACTCAATAGATCCATCATACAATATCTTTTTCCACCCTTTTACTTTTAGTCTGTGTCTGTCTTTCAATCCGAAGTGAGTCTCTCGTAAGAAGCATGTGTAATGGTCCTGTTTTTTTCATCCATTTTTTTTATTGGAGCACTTAATTCTTTTTTCATTTGAAGTACTTATTGATAGATATGTAGTAATTGGCATTCTTTATTTAGATTTTTGATACATATACTTTTCTTCTTAAAGAATTTCCTCAAAAATTTCCTGTAATACCAGCTTGGCGGTGATGATCTTTAGATTTTTTCGTGTTTGAGAAGCTCTTTATTTCTCCTTTGACTCTAAATGACAGCTCTGCTGGATAAAGTAATCTTGGTTGTAGATCCTGGGTTTTCATCATTTTGAATATTTTGTGCCAAACCCTTCTGCCCTGCAGAGTTTCTTTTAAGAAATCAGCTGCCAGTCATATGGGAACTCTCTTGTAGATAACTAACTGCTTTTCTCTTGTTGCTTTTAAGATTCTCTCTTTGTCTTTATCCTTTGTCATTTTAATTATGATGTGTCTTGGTGTGGACCTTTTTGGATTCATCTTGTTTGGGACTCTACACCTCCTTGGGCTGTATGTCTATTTCCTTCACCAGGTTAGGAAAGTTTTTCATCATTATTTCTTCAAGTAGATTTTCAACTTCTTGTTCTGTTTCTCCTCCTTCTGGCACCCCTATGATGCAAATGTTGTTATGCTCAATGATGTCAAAAAGGCTCCTTAAATTATCTTCATATTTTGGATTCTTTTTTCTTGATGCTGTTCTGATTCACTATCTTCTACAACTGCATCCTCTATATCAGTTATTCAATCCTCTTTATTTACTCTGTTGCTTCCCTCTAAAGTACTCTTCGTCTCAGATAATGTATTCTTCATTTCTGTCTGGTTCCCTTTTATAATTTCCGTCTCCATTTTTATGTTTTTTTATCTCTTTATTAAAGTTCTCACTGAGTTCATCTATTCTTCCTCTAAGTTTATTGAGCATCTTTATAACCAGTGTTTTGAACTCTGCATCTGGTAGATTGCTTGACTCCATATTTCCTAAATCTCTGTTCTATTCTTTCATGTAGGAAATTCTTCTTTGTCTCCCCATTTTGGCTGTCTTTCTGTGCCTATTTCTATGTACTAAGCAAAGCTCCTAAGTCTCTCAGTCTTATTAGCATAGTTTTGTGTAGTAGGTGACCAGTGGCACAGTCCTAAGAGTGGTCCAGCTGCAGGCCAAGCTTAGCCTTAGCCTATGACCCTTTGGGGCCACCTGGTAAGAGTCAGCAAGCAACTCACAGATAGCTGCCACCTGTGCTGTGCTTATAACAGCCTGAAGAGGCCATTCCAGAAACCAAGACAGGTTTCCGCCAGTGCAGGTCTTGGAGCTGCTTAGCAAGGGGCACAGGGCATGCCAAGGACACCACTGGATGTGGCTTGGGTATGGCCACAAGTTGGGAGGGGTAGAGTTTTAGGAAATTCTCTGGGTGGTGTGACCTCTGTTATCCAGTTTGATGATGTCACAGCTATGATGGCACCTGCATCTGCACTCTGAGAGGCAGGGGAAGGGCTCAATGAAAGGATAATGGATACTGCCAGCACTTCCGCTTGGGAGAAAGCCTCCTCTCCAGCCCTCTCCCAGAAGCTTGACAACTCAGTGTCCCCCATATGTCCCTGGTGCCCCCAGAGCAGCCACACCAATGCTGAGCTCAGAGTGAGCAAGTCTGTCACTGTGAAAGTCCAATCACAGTTTCTTTAAGAAGAACATTTGCACCTGCCAGCTGCAGCTATAGTAGCCTCTGTCTCACTTAGCCAGTGTGGGAACAGGCAGCCTCACATCTCTGATCCCTTCTACCAGTCCAAGCTGATTTCTTTTTTCTCTTCCTAGTTGCAGGGCTTTCTATTCATCCACACCCCAGGTGACTCTGCTTGCTATTTGCTCCATGTTTTCATCACAATTTTGGTGTGGTCACAAAAGGGAAGGTACAAAGCCTCTGCCTTCTATGCCATCTTGATCAGTCCCCCCAAGACTTCTTTTAAATGAGAAAAACAAACTTCAATATATTTTAACCCAAAGAACGAAAATCTAGAAAGTCCTAAAAATTTCATTGTACTTACAGAAATATAAAATAATCTAATACTGTAACTATTAAAGTCAAATAGATAAGCTAATAAAAAGATATATATAATGTCAAAATTTGTTTATTCAGTGATTTTTATAATAATTTTAATCTTTATTTTTTATTGTGGATTATGTCATTATAGAATAAAGGACAAAAACACACATGCATAGTTTTAAAAATTATAAGAAAATGAGCACCTACAGGTTCACAACTGAAATGAATAAATAGAGCGAGTACTATCAGTATCTTTGAAGGTTTGTGTGTTTCTTCCTAATACATTTTGCTTCTCTCTCTACATCACAGAATTAATCTCTTTCCTGTCTTTATATCCAGTCAACTGCATTTCCTGCAATGTATCGTTCTCCCCAAATAATGTCAGAAAAGTTTGTTTAGATTTGTTGTTTTTATCCTGACATAAATAGAATTATACCAATCCTTTATTTTTAATACTGAAAGACAAAAACCCACATAATTGACTAATTAATTCAAGTTTGAAATTTTCACTGAATATTTTGGCACCATAGAGCTACCAAAAGTTTTTCCAAGGATAAATAAGTCCTAAGATCCTTCCAGTTTCAAAATTCTTCAAATAATAGTTATTGATGAGTATAAACAACTCCTGATGGGTACTTTGGACAATAATAAGTGATTTTAATTTGAACCATTTAAATTTAACCTGTAGATATGATGTAAAACATGAGCGCATACTCTAAAGACTTTTCATAACTATACCTTATATTCTATTTTTTTCTTTTTTAGAACTGAAAGATGCCTAGTTATAATCACATTTATATTTAAATATAGAAATATTTCTTTCCCTGTCATTATAGAAATACTGGCTTTGTATATTTATTAATAGTTTCAGGAGCCAAAGATATTACAAAACAAAATTATTGCTATTTAGTCAGTCTTACTCTGCCAAGATAATACGTTTCTGTTGTGTCATTATTTTTTTCTGATATTTGCCCCTACTTGATTGCCTAAGTAAAGGAGAGTAACACTGGTTCACAAATCAACATATTACTGAGATTTCTTAGATGCACAATACTATAAATATACATATGTATGAATATCTAATTTGTATCAAGTTATATCTTTTTTGTTGTAATGAAACAGGAGTGGCAATTGCTTAGAAAACAACTTGTTTTTACTACAATTAGCATATTTTTGGCAATTTATTTTGTAATGTTAATAATTATCATTATTTTGACAATGGGGTATTTAATTTCCATATTTAACATTTGGTAGTGTTATGTAAGCAATTGACTCTTGAACTGTAATCCAAAAACTTAATGTGGTTTCAATATCACAGAAGACTTAGAAAAAGTAAATTAACTGAATATAAGACCTAAATAAATAGGCATATGAATTAATAATAAATAGAATTTATTAATTAAAAATATTGATAAAGCAAAGTATCTCATTCCATATTGATACTGAATTAAAATTTGTTCTATTTATAGTGATTACTAAAATATCCTCTCTTCTTTTTTTAATTTTATTAGTTTCAAGTATATAGTACATTGGTTAGACATTTATATAGTTTATAAAACAATTTCCCTGATTGCTCTTTTTTCTCCTCTGGCTCTACATCCACATAGGTTTACTTATTCATATTTGATTAAAAAAATAAATAAAACAACCGCATTAATGCTAACCACATTCCCTATGCTGTGCTCCCCATCCCCATGACTATCTATCAACTTCTAATTTGTAGTTTAATCCTTCACCCCTTTCTCCCCGCCCCTCAACACTCCTCCCCTCTGGCCATCACTAGATTGTCCTCTATATTTGTGAGGCTGTTTTTTATTAGTTTGTTCTTTTTGTTCCTTAGATTCTGCATATATGTGAAATCATATGGGATTTATCTTTCTCTGTCTGACTTATTTCACTCAGTGTAATAATCTTTAGGTCCATCCATGTCATAGTAAATGGCAGGATTTCATTTTTTTTAATGACTAAATGATAATATTCTATTGTATATATGAACAATAACTTCTTTACCCAATCATCTGTTGATGGGCGTTTAGGTTCCTTCCATATCTTGGCTGTTGTAAATTGTGCTTCCATGAACATAGGGATGCATAGATCTTTATGAATTATTGTTTTGGTTTTCTTTGGATAAATACCCAGAAGTGCAATTGCTGGGTCAAAAGGTATACCCAATCTAGGATATATTGTTTTCCATAGTGGCTTTACCAATTTGCAATCCCACCAACAGTGTATGAGGGTTCCCTTTCCTCCACATACTCGCCCACACTTCTTGTTCTTTGATTTATTGATGATAGCCTTTCTGATAGGTGTGAAGTGATATTTCACTGTTGTTTTAAGTTGCATTTCTCTGATGAGTAGTAACTTTGAGCATGTTTTCATTTGTCTATTGGCTATCTGTGTTTCTTCTTTGGTGAAATATCTGTTTAGGTATTCTGCCCATTTTTTTAATTGGATTGTTTGTTTTTTCATTGTTGAGTTGTATGAGTTTATATATCTTGGATATTAACCTATTATCAGAAGTATCATAAGTGAATTTCTTCTCCCATTCAGTCAGTTGTCTTTTTGTTTTGATGCTGGTGTCTTTTACTATGCAAAAACTTTTTAATCTGATGGAGTCCCATTTGGTTATTTTTTCTTTTGTTCCCTTTGTCAGAAGAGATATATCCAAAAAGAAATTACTGTTAGCAATATCAGAGGGTTTACTGCCTATGTTTTCTTCTAGAAGTTTTACAGTTTCAGATTTTACATTTAAGTCTTTAATCCATTTTGAGTCTATTCTTGTATATAGCATAAGAAGGTGGTCCAATTTCATTATTTTTAACGTATATCCAGTTTTCCCAACACCATTTATTGAATAGATTACTTTTACCCCATTATGTATTCTTGCCTCCTTTTTTCATAGACATATAGACATGGATTAATTTCTGGGCTCTCTGTTCTGTTCCATTGATCAATGTATCTGTGTTTATGCCAGTATTATGCTGTTTTGATTACTGTAACTTTGTGGTATAGTTTGATATCAGGTAGTGTGATACCTTTAACTTTGTTCTTCTTTTTCAAGATTGCCGTGGCTTTTTGGGGTCTTTGTGGTTCCATATAAATTTTAGAATTATTTGTTCTAGCTCTCTGAAAAATGCTGTTGATATTTTGATAGGGATTGTATTAAATCTGCAGATTGCTGTGGTAGAATGGCTATGTTAATGATGTTGGTTCTTCCTGCCATGAGAAGAAAATATTCTTCTATTTATTTGTATCAGCTTCAATTTCTTTTTTCAATGACATAATTTTCTGAGAACAGGTATTTTATCTCCTTGGTTAATTTGATTCCTGGGTATTTTATTGCTTTTGATGCAATTATAAATGCGATTGTTTTCTTAATTTCTCTTTCCAAAAGTTCATCATTAGTGTAAAAAAAAAAGCCCCTGACACTTCTGAATATTTATTTTGTATCCTGCTAATTTACTGAATTCATTAATCAATTCTAACAGTTTTTTGGTGGAATCTTTATATTTACTATCATGTTATCTGCAAATAACAAGAGTTTTACGTCTTTCTTTCCAATTTGGATGCCTTTTATTTCTCTTTCTTCTCTTATTGCTGTGGCTAAGACTTCCAATACAATGTTGAAGAGGAGTGGTGAAAGTGGGCATCCTTGTCTTGTTCCTGATCTTAAGGAAAATGCTTTTAGCCTTTCCCCATTGACTATGATGTTAGCTGTAGGTTTGTCATACATGGCCTTTATTATGTCGAGATATGTTTCCTCTATTCGCACTTTGCTGAGAGTTTTTATCATAAATGGATGCTAGATTTTGTCAAATGCTTTTTCTGCATCTATTGATATGATAATATAGTTTTTATCTTTTGATTTGTTAATGTGGTTATCACATTAATTGATTTGTGGATATTGACCCAACCTTGCATCCCAGGAATAAATCCAACTTGATCATGGTGTATGATATTTTTAACGTATTGCTGAATTTGGTTTGCTGATATTTTGTTGAGGATTTTTGCATCAATATTCATAAGAGATATCGGCCTATAGTTTTCTTTTTTTTTGTAATGTCTTTGCCTGGTTTTGAATTCAAGGTATTGGTGGCCTCATAAAAGGAGTTAGGGAGCCTCCCCTCTTCTTGAACTTTTTGGAATAGTTTGAAAAGAATAGGTGTTAATTCTTCTTTGAATGTTTGGTAAAATTCACCTATGAAGCCATCTGATCCAGGACATTTGTTTTTTGGGAGGTTTTTGATTACCAATTCAATTTCGTTGGTGGCAATCAGTCAGTTCAGATTTTCTGTTTCTTCTTGACTCAATCTTGGGAGATAGTATGTTCTAGGAATGTATCCATTTCTTCCAGATTGTCCAATTTGTTGGAGTATAATTGCTCTTAGTGTTTTCTTGTGATTCTTTGTATTTCTGTAGAGTCTATAGTTATTTCTCCTCTTTCATTTCTGATTTTATTTATTTGAGTCCTCTCTCTTTTTTCTTTGTTGAATCTGGTTAAGGATTAGTCAATCTTGTTTATCCTTTCAAAGAACCAGCTCTTGGTTTCATTAATCTTTTGTATTATTTTTCTAGACTGTATTTCGTTTATTTTCACTTTGATCTTTATTAATTTTCGTCCTTCTGCTCACTTTGAGCCATTTTTACTGTTCTTTTTCTAGTTCTTTTAAGTGTAAGGTTGGATTGCTTGAGTTTTTTTCTTGTTTCTTGAGGTAGGCATGTATTGCTATGAATTTCCCTCTTAGGACTGATTTTTCTGTGTCCTATAGATTTTGAGTTATTGTGTTTTTATTTTAATTTGTCTCTAGATATTTGATTTTTTTCCTGGATATCATTGTTAACCCATTCATTGTTTAGTAGCATGTCATTTAGTGTCCATGTGTTGTGTATTTTCCAGTTTTTTCTTGTAGTTGGTATCTAATTTCATACCATTGTGATCAGAGAAGACGGTTGATATGACTTCAATCTTCTTGAATTTATTGAGACTTGATTTGTGTCCTAACATGTGGTCTATCCTTGAAAATGTTCCATGTGCACTTGAGAAGAATGTATATTTTGCTGCTTTTGGGTGAATTGCTCTGAAAATATCAATTAAATTCATCTGGCTAGTGTGTCTTTTAGGCCCATGGTTTCCTTGTTGATTTTTTGTCTGGATGATCTGCCCATTGTTTTCAAGGTGGTGTTAAATTCTCCTACTATGAGTGTATTACTATTGATCTCTCCTTATGTCATTCTATAATTTCTTTATGTATGTAGGTGCTCCTATGTTGGATGCATATATGTTTACTAGGGTTATGTCCTCTTGATTTATCGATCCTTTTATTATTATGTAATGCCCTGTTATTATAGCCTTTGTTTTAAAGTCTGTTTTATCTGATATTAGTATTGCTACCTTGGCCTTTTTTTTCATTTCCATTTCATGAAATATCTTTTTCCATTCCTTTACTTTCAGTCTGTGAGTGTTGTTTGATCTGAAGTGGGTCTCTTGTAGACAGCATATGCATGGGTCTTGTTTGCTTATGTATTTGGTTATCCTATGTCTTTTGATTGGAACATTTAATCCGTTTACATTTAAAGTGGTTACCGATAAATACATTGTTACTTACTTCCATTTTATTATTCATATTTGTTATTAATATTTTCTTTTTTACCTTTTCTCTTTTTACAGAAGACCCTTTAACATTTCTTGTAATTCTGGCTTGTTGGTGATGAATTCCTTAAGCTTTATTCTGTCTGGGAAGCTCTTTATCTCACCTTCCATTTTAATCAAAAGATTTGCTGGGTAGAGTATCGGTGGTTGTAGATTATTGTTTTTCATAACTTTGAATATTTTTTGCCATTCCCTTCTGACCTGCTAAGTTTCCATTGAAAAATCAACAGACATTCTCATGGTGTATCCTTGTAAGTAATCAGCTTCCTTTCTCTTTGACCTTTGGCATTTTAATTATGATGTGTCTTGGTGTAGGTCTGTTTGAATTCCTTTTATTTGGAACTCTTCCTGCTTCCTGAACTTGTATGTCTAATTCCTTTGCTAGGTTATGGAAGTTTTCTGTCATTATTTCTTCAAACAGAGTCTTAAACCCTTGCTCTCTCTCTTCCTCTTCAGGTACTCCTAAGATTCGGATATTTTTACGCTTCATGTTGTCTCAGAGGTCTCTTAAACTGTCCTAATTTTTTTAAATTCTTTTTTTCTTTTTTTCTGTTCTAATTTAGTGTTTTCTGTCACCTTGTCTTCCAATTTGCTAATTAGATCTTTTGCTTCCTCCAATCTACTGTTGATTCCTTCTAGTGTATTCATTTCAGTTATTATATTCTTCATTTCTGTCTGGTTCATTTTTATGCTCTTCATTTTTATTCTGTCTGGTCCTTGAGTAAAGAGAAACTATAAAAAACAAAAGCATAATAGGTGTATACTAAGCTTTCTGAAATTGCTATATCTGGCTGCACCCTAAAACTGACAAAGAAACTTTCTTTTTAGGTTTAAATAGAAGATATGGTGATACAGGAAGATTCTCAAGCATAAAGTCCTCACATACAAGTTGAATCAGAAAACATTTGTTTGGCAAGCCTTTAGTTAAAACTTGCTCAGAAAGTCCTCAGGCTGAATTCTGTAGTCACTTACTAATGCCTACCCCGAAGATTACCAGTCTGATGTCAGAATCTTATTTCGAGAGTAGGGATTCTTGATTTATCCCTCAGTTTTATGTCCAGTTGTCATTTAGCACAAAGAAATTGTTAGAAGCTGCTTGCCCAAGTGTAAGGGTAGTTAGAGAGAAAACCATTTTTTTGTGCGTATTTACTTTCTGTCTCTCTTCCCTTTGTGTTATTTCAGAGGCTTAGGTAAGCGTCTGCTTAAGACCCCACTTGGGTGGTTACAACCTGGAAAGTTTGTCCACAGCCTGACACAGTGACAAAACCTGCCCTGTACTCAGAAGAGAGGCCATGTATAATAGTAATTTAGAGTAAGAGCTCTGTAGTCAGGTTAATTGAGTTCAAATTCTAGCTCTACCACTTAATAGCTGTGTGAACTTGGCCAAGTTAATTAACCTCTTAGTGTTCAATAAGTGATTTGTATCATGGGTATGATTATAAGGGTGATATATTAAAACAGGTAATATAGGTAGAGTGCCTTGAATGTATCAAGCATTCTTTATCATATATTTTATATTTTATAACATATGTATAAATATATGCCTAAAGATGATATTTAATAAGGGAGTAGGGTAGGGTCTTTGGAAATTGGAATTTTTCAAAGCCAAAATACTAGGAGAAAGAGTGATTGGCATACCAATCAATCTCTTGGAAACTGTTACAATATTATTGCATTGCTTACCCTTTGTTCTACTTTTAATGATTATGATCATCAGGTCTAAGTTGTGACCCTAGGTCTATAAGTGTTTCCTAATTTCCCGGATAGTAATAGATAGCCAAATTTTTCAAGGCTCTAGTAATCCTTGATCAGAATATCTTCTTCAGTAAACAATGCTCTGATTCCAATTTACCTTTCAATCTTCCCTTTCACCTCTACTCTTCCTTCTCATCCAATTGTACTTCTTCTACTTATATATCCTTCCTTTAACTGTCTCTTCTACTACTGAATTCTTGCTCTTATTTTAATATCCAGCTCAATTATCCAACAAGGTCAGTGGTTATCTCTTCTGAGCTCCCTCAGCCCTTTCCACAAGCTTGCTGCAGCCCCCATTCCATGTCATGTGACCATATTTCATCCCTAGAAGGTCAATAGACTATTAGCTCTTTGACAGCATAGGTTTTGTCATTTCATTTTCTCCAGTGCCTATCATGCAGCTTGATAATATAGAGTAGATGGTCGAAAAATGATTGCAATGGTTAAATAAACTCAAGTTGCTTATAGAAGGTTGAGACATATACAAATAACTTTGGTATACAAGGTCTAGACTCTGAGAATAAAATGCTAATTTTATATAAAATACTATAGAAACTCAGAAGAAAAGAGAAATGAATGTTTCCCTATTGGCACACAATGACATACCAAGATATTTCTTGTATATATTCTGTTATATACTGCAAAGGAATTAGAAAATCAAGAATGATTCTTCTCTAAATTTACAGTCGAGTTAGGAAGACTAGACTAATAGATACTGTTTAATTAAGGGATGAAAGTAATAGATATACAAAATCTAGAGATGGAAAGGTCATATAAAGTTAAGTTAACATAGCAAATTTGGCTTTGTTGAGGAGGTGAGACTAGGCTTTGATGTTAAAAAACAGTATTTGTAGAGAGTAAAGGCAAAATAGATGGTTTTCTAGATGTGCAAAGTAAGAGTAAGCAATGAGAAACTTGTGTGTATGGGAACTGCTGAAACACAGCCCAGACTGTAGGTTAGGTAGCCATGGGAAATAAAAAGAGATCAGTAGTATGTTGGGCCAGATTCTAATGAGGCTTTTAGAGTTACTAATGGGTAACTAAGTTTGAGATTTTTATGGTAATGAAGCAAATTATAGATTGATGAGCAAAGAAACATTGTACTGATTAAATGTTGACCATTATAATTTTGAGTGCAACAGCTGCTACCTAAATTGTAGTAATTCAAAATAAAAAAAAATAGACACTGTTGTTCTGAAATAGCTTGGACTAGTTGGAAGCCTGTAGCATGACATGAGTTTATGCTATGTATTTTTGCTAAGAGCATGATGGAATGTAGTTTCCTTTTTTCATTTTATCATAATGACTTGTTCTGTGGATTGAGAATTCAAACCGAACAACAATTTCACAGCCAGTGTTGGAGTGTAGGTTGTATAAAGTTGTAGAGGCATTTTTTCCAAATATATGAAAATTCTTTCCTACTACCTAATTACAATTTCTAACTAACATGATATATAAAAAAACATCAGTTGTTTAAATTTCTTTTTTGACTAATAAAGATCTATTTATTATCAACTTATTATTTATATTATATTACTTGCTTATAGTTATTTTACCAAAAAAAAAATTTAGTCATAAAATTTGACAGTCTATTTTTTAATCTCAATATAAACATTTTCAAAACTAACCATGTTGTATAAATGCTTGAGGTAGGAATAATTTACAGTTAAACTCATGGTTACTAGTTTTCTATCCTAAATAAACAATTTATTTCAAAGTTATCAGCTTAGGTTCTTTTGAGTTAGTAATATCTATGTCAAATTGTATTATAGTTCAATATTAATATACAATATATCCTTGTTTATATACTGACACATCATCTTTGCATCTCTATTTTATACTACTTTGCCTTATGAAGAGATTTGGAAATCATCCCATAGTAGATATTTGAAAACAGAGAAAAGCTAGAAAAATCCTAACCTATGTTTTGGAAAAATGATGCTGGTAGCAGTAGAAAGATGATTTAGAGGGCAAAGGAAGAGATACAAAGGCAAAGGGACCAGTTAAAAGGTAAATAATTAGGGAAGAAACAGATTGTGTTGGAATAGAAGAAAGATTAAAGAGCATCGAAGGAGTTGAATTGGACTTGTTTTCAGACAAATTGAATCTACAGGTACATATAAAGTGACCCTTCAGTGGTGCAGCCCCAACATACTTGCTTAGAATAAAAATGGAACTCCCTGGGTCATTATGAGGATAGAATGAAAGAGGTTTCTCTGAGAAGAAGGTTGCTATAGCAACAGTATCATATTAAGTGCAAACAGAGTCATTGTCTCTGCCAGTGACCCATAGAGGATTTCGGAAGGCTGAAACATATTAGCAACCTGGACCAACTGATCTTTGTAACAGAATAGTGATCATTGAGTGGATCATCACTTCTCTGTACCATGATTTAATGTGGTTAACATTTGAATCGAAGTAGTACCCCATTTAAACAAATGTTTATGATATTGAGACAAGTTTTATATAAAAGTACATTCCTTAACCCTTTTACTCTAGGAAATACAATTGCTTGACACCTCTGTGTTTCATATTTCTCATCTACAAGACAAAATATACCTATCTTATAAGCTTGAAATATATGGTGCTTAAAAAGTGCATGACACATATTAAATAAAAAGTAAATGTTAGCTATTATTATTTTTGTTGTTATCATCATCTTCACACAATAATATAGTGGTTAAGAGCATGAACACTGAAAACAGAATGCCTAGGCTTTTTTTCCCCTTAATAGGATGCTTTTTATTTCTGTAAACTTGAGCATATTATTTAACCCCTTTATTCTTCAGTTTTCTCATTTATAAAATAAAAAGTAATAACTATACCTATCATAGAGTTATTATGTAGATTAAATGAATTAATATTTGCAAAGTGCTTAGATCGATGTCTGACACATAGTAAATATTAAACAAGTATTTGTCAAATAAATAAGCAAATGTAAATGTTTTTATTAGATTCCTCCTATAGTTCTAACATTTTCATAATAGCTGCTTTTTTAGTAGTTATTTTTTTATCTAATTTGCTTTTATATTTTTCTATAGCTTTTGGATTTAAAAAAAAGCAAAAAGGAGGGCAGAAAAAAACTGAATTAAAATGGATTTCATTTCTACTTTGTTCCAGGAATTCCTGGAGGTATTCTATCGTTTATTCCTCACGTATATATATATATGTGCAATTTTATATCATGACCATATCATTTTCATTTTTTTAATTTTTCAGATTATAGTACACTAATTTTTTTTATCTATAAAAAATTACCTTGTAGCACTTTACATCTAATAGTTTTGTTGAGTTTTAAGATGACACTGAAATTGCTTTATGCCTATTTAGGCAGAGGAAACATTCCTTAAAGTTGTTTTTAAAAGAATTGAGTTAAACTTATGAGTTCATCATATATAAAGCAGAAAATTTTACTCTATCTTGGACTTAAAAAGAACAAAATGTTGGAGATACACTAAATCTATCATTGCATTTTCTATTCCACCAAAGTTAGACAATAAAAATGACTTTATCTGTTATTTTTTGGTTACTTTCAGTTCAGCATTTTGTCAAATTATATTTCTAGCTAGAGTTCCCAATGGCACAGAAGCAGTAACTTCCATATCAAAGTTTAAAGTTAAACAGAAACACATTCTCAGATAGCAAGGAAATAAATAATTACTGCTTTTAGTTGCTACTCAAGGGTCAAGGAGAACGTAAAAATTATTTTAAAATGTGGATGAAAAGGTGAAATGTGGTTCCTTTTAGTCACTGCTATATATTAGTTACAAAGCAATCTAATGAATTACAACATCAGAGAGAAGATATAAGGCTGCCTTATGTATGTTTTCTCTTTTTTTAATTTATTTATTTTAGAATAATTGGTTATATTGGTTTCAGGTGTACAATATAGTGATTTGACATTTTTATACCTTATAATGTCATCAACACACTGTCTAGTAATCATCTGTCATCATGTAAACTTAATCTCAATATTATTGACTATATTCCCCTTTCCCTTTTCACACAAGTATGTGTATTCTCTTTACAGGTTCAAGTAAATCATATTTTCTATTGACTAACTTTTAGAAAATTCAGTGAAGACATTTTCACCTACACATTATTAGAGAGTAGTTATTTTTTCTGTCCATATTATCTTAATATACCCTTAAAATGAAAGTAAGGTATCTATACACTGTTTTCAACAATACAGAATAACAACGACAACCCCTCAAAGATAACCTATTAAACTCCTCTAAACAAATGCATTATTCGATATGCGTGTGCTTATATTTCCACACATTATTCTGAGAAAACAGAACAACTCTGTCTCCATAAAAATAACCCAAACCCAAATCTAATATATATGTGAGCTAGCAAATACAGGCCTTTGAAAAAATAATAGAAAACAAATCACCAGCAAATTCATGGTTAGCTAGTATTTTATGCCATGAAATATCGAGTTTGTGACACTGAAAACTTTTCTCAAAAATTACTCTTTTAAGAAGTGAGAACTTCTTTCAGAGAAGTTGAAGCAAGTCTAGTAGTATCTTTGCCTTATATAAGAAAATATTAAAATACATTTAAACAGAGACAGGAAGGAAAAACTGAAATGTAGTTGAAAAATTCAGTGTGACAACAGAAGTTATGTATCTTCAACCAACACTTAGTATATTTTTTCTTAAAAAGAACTAAGGAAAATATGATTGGGAGATTTAAATTTGTTGTAAGGAGAAATATTCTTAATGAAATGAATGTTGAATATGCAAGAGATTTTCTATTTTGTCTCCATATTCACACTCTATTCTTCATCCTGCTCTGTGCTGTAGTAGGTGAACTCTGTGAATCCAGTCTTCCTCTGACATTCTGTTGGATTTGGCCCTTGGAAATGATTAGCAGAAGATTTGCATGTGGGAGGAGAGTGAGATCCTAGTATTTATTAACCCTTTCTAGGCTGCAGGTTAGCGGTGGTTATGTCACACTACCAAAAGCCAGAGCATTCATTCGGCATTGCTCTCCTATAACCACAGCTACAGCTAAGGCACAGTGACTTCTGGGTTCCAGTATTCATGCCCTCCAAGAATAAGATACCAAGACCTTCCTGCTATTGATAGTCCTGAGATATATCATCAGTCGATGGTTATTTATTTTTTAGTCCAGTGCACACCTTTATAAATAATCCCATTATTAAATTACACTTAATTATTCCATTTGAGTGTGCTATCTTTACTGCTGACAAATATATGTAGCAAATTCTCAGTATTAACTCAGAATGAATTCTCAGTATTAACTTCTCAATTTCTTCCTTTAACTATTAAAAAATTAAAATTTCTTTCAACATTTGTTTTTGCAAGTTCAAAGATAATAGACAACTTTATTGTATGAGATATAACTAGTAATTGATAATAATTTAATGTTGAATTTAAAGTTTAAAGTTTAATATTTTTCTTATGAGTAGAGATGTTTCACAATTAGTTAACTAATGTGTAAAGTAGCAAACGTAGACAATTTTTATGTAACTTTAATCAGGAAATTATGAGATTCTCTTGTGTGTTTTTGATGTATTATTTGGGTATTATTTTCAAATTTTAAATATTTTAAATATTCTTACCTCTCTTTTGTTATGTTTTCAACGTTATTTATCCATCACACCATCTTTTAAACAAAGGCAACATTAACTACTGATATTACTGTATTTAGTCTTTTATCAATATATTATTATTCACATAAGCATCAAAGAATGAGAGTTGATTTTAAGAGCCACAACGGCAAAGCCCCAAACATAATTAATAATTGATTAATTATTAATAGACAATCTCAAGGGAAGACAGGAATGTTCATCCTCAGACTTTTTTTATATTAAAATATTTAACATTTAACACCTGTCCCAACTACTTAATATCTTTTTGCCCACATTAATATATAATGGCTGAATCAATCAAGTTTAAAACAGATGATCTGGGATTATTAGGTTACAGTTGTGAATTCCTTAGCTTCCTCATCATAGTCTGGTTTGTTCATAAAAGTTCTGATAAAATAATTCTTTATGCCCAGCTCAGCATCTGAAACTTTAAGCCAGAAAGCCTACTAAACTAAGAATACTAAGCTGTCACATTTTTTCAATGTCCATTTTTCCAACTCCTTTCACCTAATATGTAAAACCATATAGACACACTTTACTTGCTAAACTCTACCATGATTTTTTTATATATTTGGCCAAAGGACATAGATAATAATTCTCTATTAAATTTAATGTGAAAATGGAAAAGCTAACCCATCAAGCTTGATTACTCATATGTATGTTTATAAAATGTTTAAATGGTTTACACTTGAATAGATTATAGTGTTACTTTATACACATATGTAGTTCACAAGATGGTATCAGTATAGCAATTTTACAGATGATGAAATGGAGACATGGAGAGATAAAGTGATTTTCTGAAGGTTAAAAAGTAAGCTATAGAACTTGATTTAGAATTCAGGTCTTTTAACTCTGGTTAACTGCTTTATTCATAACACCTTGAGAATATACTTTGATCAAGTTCAGTAGAAAAGTCATTAAAACATTAAGTGGCCAAGTCAGGATAAAAAGAGAAAAGGGGAGACTGAGATCATTGATAGGAAACATCACAAAGTTAAGATTTTTCCTAGGACAAGCTTTATTTGAAGGGATAAAATCCTCAGAGGTACACTCCATGCAGAGTCTTTGTCACTGCCATTAGTCTCAAAAATGGAGTCCCAGAATAGGCAAAAGAATGTATATTTCTTCTCTCAACTTTCTGTTTTAGCATCTTCACTTTAATCTCTCCCAAGTTGGGAAATTTAAAAACATGGATTAGAGATAGGAATGGACTATCATGGAAAATGTTGTTAAATAGACTTCTGAGACGGTATGCAGGCTCTAAAGGCCCACACTTTCAAGCCGAGGTTCTCATATTCACAGTTTACTCTTATCCTATTACTTCAAATAGTGCATGAAAGTTACTGATCAAATTGTCCAGAAAAAATTATAACGGTGGATAAATTAATGCAAACCATTACATGATTTGATCCTAAGTAACAGTTGTATTTTGAGGCTGGTTATTTGTTAGTGTAGCACTAACTTCATTAGCAGACTCTCAATGGCAGTGGATATTCCAAAATTTGAATTGCATATTGTTTTTTTTTTTGTTTTTTTTGTTTTTTTGGTTCTCAGAAAGAATTACTTCCTAAGAAATTTTAAATCATGGTTTTTCTACACCAACCTGCAAAATTTTACTGAGTCCCATAATTTAGCAAGAGAAAAAAGAAAATGTTTTCATAATACTAGGAATTAAACGAAATAGAATATTAACTAGATTGAATTACCTCAAATGCAGCATTTGAACATATGTGGGTGCTTATTTCCATTCTTCAGTCATTGATTTATTCAGCTGACATTTGTTGAGCACCTCTCATGTAACAAACATGTACCAGTGATTTTAGAAACACAGATCCGTTGACAGTGTCAATCACTGATAAACTAATAGATGGTTGGAAAGACTGAAGTGTAAATTGGAACATTCAGATTTCCAACTGGAGCATCCTTTGAATAAAATTTCAGTAATGTTTACACAAATACTATAAACCTTGGTGCTCTGAGTCCCACCACATGACAGCAAGACCTCAGATCCTCTCTCAGGAATTCCTGGGGTGAGATACCTCTTATTCATTTATCCTTCTACCTGTGCCTTTACTCTCCAACCTGGCTCCAGGACATATTGCTTCACTTCCTACTGTTTCCATTAACTCCCTCTTCATGTTCCCATGGATTATGTTGCCACCGCCATTCTGTCTTGAAAAGCCAGGGCAAAGATTAATTTCTTTTCCCTTGCTGTATGATAAGCACAAAGCCAGTTTCATGGAGGTGTGACCAGCACTGTCACACAGGGCTATACTTTCAAAGGGGCCCCTGCTCTTGGAGTAAAATTCTCTGGGTCCAATGTCTTAAAATTCTTGATAATTTCATCATTGATTTTGTTTTTAAAATGTAGTCCAATGAGACAGCAGAGCATGTACCAAGACTTAGAACCTGAGCCTGTACATATTTCTTTCTCTCACCACTTCCTTGACTCCATGGGAGGCATTCTGAGCAGCGCATTTCCCACTATCTGACCCTAGGTCATATCCTGCCTCCTCTCCTTGCTTCCATTCCCTGACCTCTGCCACCTTCCATCCAGAGCAGCAACTGAGTCATGTTGGTAGAGAGGTCTTTAATCCTCTTGTTGACCTTTGCTTCCATCAGAGGCTTATGCAGGGATCATGGGGAAGTTTAGGGTCACTTATGTGTGCCCTGTGGTATTTAGAGAAGACACATGGTAATGATTATCTCACTCCTGAGCTGGCATTGCCACAGCATGTTTCATGGGGGCAAGCCTCTCTTGCACATCTGATCCAGGTACCAAGTGTGTATCAGCTTAGAGTGTTTCTTAGGGATCACCTGGTCCTATGTGGGTTGTGATGGTGGCCAATAGGAAAGAGAGATTGACTTCCCTGCTCTGACTAGGATCCTGCATTTTTATTTTGCATTGGGGCTACAAATTACATAGCTGACCTTGAATAGGTACATAAAACCTGTTGGATATTATGCTGAACAGGGGAATAGCTTATTCTACTATTCCCTTTAATAAGACAGAGCACACTGGAGGAAGAAGACTTTAATCATGATAGAATAACATGATTATTGTTATCGTGTTAGGAGGTACATCTTGGGATACAGCCTTGCTTGGCATAAGCGAACCTCCATGAATGCAGGAGTTGAGGAGGAAGAAATGGCTCATATGGTTAGAAAAATTGTTATATAAAGGTATATAAAAACTAAGTGAATATATTGAGAATTATGAGAGCCTAATTTCTCTCAGCTTGAGAAAAGACATATACAGAAATGGAGATGGTGAGAATAAATTCTGAAGTGTTGGATTAGAATTGTAAATTCATGGTTTTTAATATATACAGCTGGATGGGTACAGAAAGATATTTAGATCTAAGTGGGCAAATACGTGTATACATATATATGTATATATACAAATTACATATATACAAATTATATGTATATAATTTGTAGTTCTTCCTCCTCAGATGGTCTGAAAGCTCAGTAACAATGAATCCACCTAGCATCCCAATCTTGGTTTCTGAAAACTATTCTCCACTCAACAAAATCAGTACTCCTTGGAAAAATGGGTGATTCCAGAGCAAGAAAAGCATAAGGTGAAACTGGAATACTGTATAATACCAGAAAGAATATTTGGACATGACAAAGGAGCAAAAGAATCACCTTAAAATGACTCACTGTCAAAATCTGAAACAATTTGAATAGTGAAATAAATAATGATAATAATTAATTACAACTCATTGAATAAAATAGAAATCTGTCAGTGCATGAAGAGATAAATACACAGGTGAATGTGAATAAGTGAGTAAAAGAAATAAGAAAAGATTATTCTACTTTATAGTAAAATGCCAACCAAGAAATCTAGAAAAAATGATGACTTTAGAATATCACCTTTTGGCAACTACCACAGTAAAAATTAATTCAGGAAAGGGTAATAAATGGATGTTTTAAAAAATGAATAAAAGTCTGATGAGAAACAGAGTATTTACCTAGTCTGAAAGTAGCTCTCCCTTACTTTTTAAAAATATTTATGATTTATATTAAAATTAAAATAATAAGCACATATTGACATAAACAACATAATTTTAATGATTTTTTAAAAAAATTAGAGGAGTGGCATTGCTTAATTTTTTTTTGCTAATCTTATTAATATTTGGATTAATAGAAGACAGCTGGGTTTTCATATCTGCTTCTGCATTTACTCCGATGAGACATGTTCTGGTTGAATTACATAAAGAACACCTAACCTTACACAGATATGTAGTTGAAAAATGAGAGAGTGTTTTAACAGTTTTTTTAGATAACAAAAGATATTTTTCTTTGGCACTATGGCAAAATTTAACAAACATTAGTTTCTTAAAGTTTATCTGAAAGGTTTTTATAGAATAAAATATTACCTCAAAGAAATATTTATATTCTGTTAAATTTCATTTGTTAATCTTATATTTTTAAGTTAGAGGACATTACTCCTAACAGTTTTATATTTACCAAAAAAATAAGCAGATATTCTTGAGTTCTCATATACACCCTTACTCCTCACACAGTTTCCCCTATTATTAAGATTTTGTGTGATTGGGGTACACCTGTTAACAACTAATGAGTCATTTTTTATATATTATTAACTAAAGTCCATAGTTAACATTAAGATTTATTCTTTGAGTTGTAAAGTTCTACAGGTTTTGATAAATATGCAATGTCATATATTCATCATTACAGCGTTTTACCAAATAATATTATAGCCCTAAGCATCCCCTGTGCTTCATGTATTCATCTCTCCCACCAGTCCATTTATGTACTGAAGGATATCCTGGTTGCTGCCAGTTTTTGGCAACTAGGAATAGAGCTGCTATAAACAAATGTGTGCAGGGGTTTTGTCGTTGTTGTTGTTGTTGTTTTTGGTGGGCATACATTTTCAACTCAATTGGGTAAATATCTAGGCACATAATTGCTGAATAGTATAAGACTGCTTAGCTTTTTAAGAAACTGCCAAACTGTCTTCCAAAGTACCTTTTTGCATTGCTACCAGTGATGAATGAGAGTTGCTATTGTTCCACATTCTTGCCAATATTTGATATTGTCAGGGTTTTTTGGGGTTTTTGTTTTTGTTTTTGTTTAGATTTTAACCATTTTAATAGATGCGTAATGGTACTTCATTGTTGTTTTAATTTGCAGTTTCTTAATGACATATGATGTTGAACATCTTTTCATATGGTTGTCTTCTACATATCTTCTTTAATAAAGTGTCTGTTCATATCTTTTGTCCATTTTTAATTGGGTTTTATTTTCTTAATGTTGAGTTTTAAAAGGTTTTTTTTTTTGTACATTTTCGATTCAAACCTTTATTAGACATATGTTTTCAAATATTTTCCCCAGTCTGTGGCTTTTCTTTTCAGTTGCTTAACAGTGTCTTTCACGGAACAGAAAATTTTAATTTAAAAAACTCCAATTTATCACTTTTTTTTTTCAAGGATTATTCATTCACTGTTGTATCTAAAACTGATCATAAAACCAGGGTCATCTAGATGTTAGCCTGTGTTATCTTCCAGAAGATTTATATTTTACATTGGGATCTATGATTCATTTTGAGTTAATCTTTGTAAAATAGTAAGAACTGTAAGATTATCAGTAACATTATTTTTTTTCTCCAGAATTATTTGTTAAAAAGATTTACCATTCTCCATTAAATTACTTTTGGTCTTTTGTCAAAAATCAGTTGACTATATTTGTGTCAATTCATTTCTGAAATTTATATTTTATTACATTGGTCTATTTTTCAATTCTTTAGCCAATGCCATGCTGTCTTAATTACTGTCACTTTATAGCAAATCTTGAAGTCAATTGGCGTCTGTCCTCCAGCTTCGTTATTCTGAAGTATTGCATTATCTCTTCTGAATTTTTATCTTTCCATGTAAACTTTGGAATCATTTTGCCAATTTCCACAAAATTACTTACTGGGATTTTGATCACATTAAATCTATAGATCAATCTGGGAAGAAATAACCTCCTGACAACACTGAATCTTTTTACCCATGAACATGGGATATCTCTTCATTTATATCTTAGTTGATTACTTTCATTAGACTTTATAGTTTTCCTTGCTTACATCTTGTATATACAGGGTTAGATTTACATATAAGTATTTCATTATTTTAGGGCTAATGTACTGTGTTTTTAATTTTAAGTATTCATTGCTGGTACAAAGAAAAGCTATTGACTTTTGCATATTAACCTTGTATTTTTCAACCTTCCTATAATCATTTATTCATTTTAGAAGTCTTTTTGATGGTTATTTGGGATTTTCTACATAGACAATTATGTCATCCATAAACAAAAACAGTTTTATTTTGTTCTTCCTAATATGTTGTTCTTCCTAATACTTTTGATTTTTTTTCTTTTTTATTGCATTAGCTAGGACTTCCAGTATGATGTTTAATGAAGTTGAAAGAGGACATCCTTGCCTGTTCCCAATCTGATTGGTAATGCATTTATTTATTGCCACTAACTATGATGTTTGCTGTAGGTGTATGTGAATGTTTTTTTTTTTTTCCTTTTCTTTTTATCAAGTTGAGGGAGTTTCTTACATTTCTAGTTTGTTATGATTTTTTATAATCAATAGGTGTTGTATTTTATCAAATCCTTTTTAAAATATCAAATTACATGATGTTTCTTCTTTAGACTGTTGATGTGATCAGTAACCTTAATTGATTTTAAAGATTGAACTTGCTTTGACTATCTTGCATAAGTTTCACTTGGTTGCAGTATAAAACCTTTTTATACATTGTTTGAGTCTATATGCTAACATTTTGTTGGAGTTTTTATATCTATGATCATTTTCCTTAAAGATATTGCCCTTAAAGATGGGGCCCCCAAGAGTGTTTTATTCTCAAACTAGTCCACATTCAGCCTACAGTAATTTATCGAAATTATCATTTAAGTTTTCCTACCAGTTACTTGCTCCAGTAACTTCTGTTCCTGTGGGCTGACCTTGCCAGTGATTCTCTTTATTCACTTGTCTCTCCAGATTTCACGGTTGTGGTTTGTCCTATGACTTCAAATCTCTGGTGGGTATAAAAAAAGTTGTTGATTTTCAATTTGTTCAACTTTTTTCTTATCGTGAGGAGCTAAATAATGCTTTTCAACCTCCTTACATATAATTCCTCTTTGCTTGTTTAATGAGTACAAACCACTGATAAATTAACTTATAATGAACAATCCTGCTTAATATCATCTCAACTGAATTATAAAACTCAATATTTCCAGTTATGAGATAGTCTGACATTATGTGCCTGCCGATAATATACACTGAAAAGAACACAGCATCATTTCTGTAACATTCTGTCAAAAAATAAATATCCTAAATATAATTATGAGGAAACAAAAGAAAAATTGAGACCATTCTACAAAATAATTCACCCGTTCTTCAAAACTGTCATAGTCAAAAAGCAAGGAAAAATTGGAAAAGTCTTTCAAGGTGAAAGAAGAAAAAACATGATAACTAAGTGCCATCTGTGATCTTACATTAAATTCTACACAAGAAAGACAAATATGGTAAACCATTAACAACTGTGAAACCTGGATAAGGAATATATAAGAATTCTCATCACTTATTATTACCTGTGTAATCTTAGAAAAATTGTTTTACTCTTAAAGCTTCAGTTTTTACATTTGTACAAGAATAATAATAGCACATATATTATAGATATATTGTAAATATTAAATAGAATAGTGAATATAAAGCACAGAACAAACTATCTAATGTATAATAAACATTTGGGGAAAGTTAACTATTTTTAGAATACATACAATAAGTATTTGTAATATCATTCAAAATAATACACAATTTCAAAGCTTTTGGCATTTCTATATCCTTCTGAGGGCATGTATCTGGGATAGAATGTACTTCAATTTAACAATAAACAAATAAAATGTACCTTAATGGGTTTTCTTACTAAGTTTAGGTTCTGCATATAATATAAAAATACATTTCAATTATAAATAAGGAAATATAAATTTTATTGCCTTAAAGATATTTACATGCATTTTCTAAAATGTCTCTGAAGATATATGTGTATAAATACTGTGTATACTCCTGTATGCTTGCTCAGGAGTTCTCTGCCTTGGACTAGAAGACTGCAAGAAGAATGTCAATGTGTTTTGTTACTTCACCTGGTGGAGAAACCTCAAATAGGCTTAGACCTGGAATATTAATACTTACCTAGCACTATTCTATTAGACTTGAAGTGCTAAACATGCCATGAAATGTTCTGCTGGACTTTGAAAAACCCCACCTGGCATTTTGTTACACTGTCTTGCCCAGTTCAGTGAGTTATTTATTTTTATATTAAACAGTAATATTTATTTTAAAATTTCAAATTGTAAAAGCTAATTTTTCCTTTTAGTCATTAATCCAACTTACAAATATTATTATTTTGTAAAATGAATGTTATGACTTTAGCAAATTTAGCAATTTCAGTAAGTTATTCTTGTCTGAATAACTTAGGTTTTGGAATCTGTACTACAAAAATTTACTATTGTAGATTATTATGGCCTCATCAATTATCTTGTAGGAAATAAGTCATACAGATATAAGAAATAGGTCACTCTGTATTGGTATAAAGTAAACTATTCTTAAAAGGTGAAAGAATAAAAATTTCTACAATAAAACAATTAGGGATGAAAAGAGTAAGGTTGACCTTGAGAGGTAAGAAAGGTTAAGAACTGGGAAATACCCAATATTCTCCTTTATAGAATAAACACTTATATATTATATATACATATATATATGTATATATAATATATATAATATATACCTATATATATAAAATATATATATATATTATATATAAACATTGTTTTCAGTGTTTAAGGAATTAAATCTTACAGAATTGTAAAGTTAAAATGTGTGAATGAATTAGTGAAAAAATAGCAAATAAAAGTTGATTTACTTCTTAGAAAACTTGAAACTTTAGCTAAGTCAAACTCAAAAATAGCAGTCAGATTCCAATATGAATAAACACGTACTATGCAAATCTTGAGATTACTTAAGAAACTAGAAATTAGTAAACATTTCTGATCTACTATTGCACATGAAATAAAGACACAAAAAAGTTATCCAAGATACTCATAATTAGAATAAAGTCTCTACTTAAATGTAGGTACTATTGCATGAAATTATATTATGTCTGTATTGCTACCTAAACACAAGGCATGTAGGCTTTCAAATGTTCTATCAATATTTCTTGATTTAGAATCATATTGTTTTATTAAACTATTTAGTTAATTAGTCTTTTATTTATTTCTAGATCTTTTCCACATAATGTAATATTTCATTATATTTTCTTACTGTCATCTATTTATTAGACTTATACTATTTATTTAATGAAGGAATTTTTGTTTTAACACATTGTTAAGTTATTCATTCTTCCAGTTTTTTTTGAATGTTTTGATGTCCTTACAGCTATTTCTTCTCATCTGGAGACTCTAATGTACAATATAATGAAATACATTACATTCAGTAAGATGTGGCAAGTATCTGGTTTCCTTCTACTTTGATGCATAGAACCTCTCAAATAGAGCTCCACATTAAGATTGAGAATGTTTTATCCAGAAAACTGTAAAGCTTTACTGAAAGGAAAATAGAATCAAATAAAACACATCTTACACCTGAATCTTATGGTAAGCCAATATGTAAATTATTATATGGCTGAAATATATTTACTTGAGTGAAATGTGTGAATTCTATTCATTTTTGGCTGGCTTTAGAAAAAAAAAGAAAGGTGTTGGGTGGCATTGCCAGAAAATGCCATCTCAAATTTCAATAAATCCATATGAAATTAAAATGTTTTCTAAAAACTAAGAAACTTCTTTAGAAATCCTTAGGGTGATAGAGATCTTCTACAACAAAAGTACAAAACTTTTAATTTAAAACCTTATAAATATAGTTTGTGAGTATTTTTCAATGAAAAGTCTGTTACAGTGCTACGTTTTATATAGTTTATCAAAGTTCAACTTCTAGTAGATTCTGTCAGTTGATTGGGATGAAGGATGTTTCGCAGTGTGAAATTTCAAGAGATTAACATCCTGAAATTCTCATTCTCATCTGATCTGGGAAGGTAAGCAGAGTAGGCCAGGCGAGCACCCAGGAATATGAGTATAGAAAAATTGGAATAGCCAAGAAAGAATGTGAAGGCAAGGGGAAATTTTTTTACCCTCAAGATGGGAGATTCAAGAGCATGTTTCTCTGATGATGCAATGGTGAAGAGGCAGCCTGAGTCTACTTTGCATGGGATTTCCTGTTCTGTAAGTGGTGTGATGGGCTCAGAGTTATGTTCACTCAGGCAGCACATGATGAGGAACTTGTTGATATTTTTGTTTTGT
>NW_006438867.1:559944-590657 GCF_000325575.1 Pteropus alecto | reverse complement strand
ACAAATACGGGCTTGGATCTTCTGACATACTGAATGTCAAGGTATCCACCAGCCCAGAAGACACTATTTATTAGGCAATGAGATGAGAGAGGGACCAACACTGCAGAGAAACTATCAGTGGTGGTTGTCCCCTGCAATCCAAGACTTATGATAGGAGATGCCGTTTCAGATCTGAGTTGCCTGAGAGCACTGAGAGTGGTAGGATTACACAATAACAGAGTCCACATGAAACATATCCATTCTGGCCTTCCCACCTCTCTAGAACTTTTGATCCCTTCATCCACCATCAACAATGACAAAGCTATCATTTCTGCTTCAGTTATTGAGAGCCTTCATCTTCCAAGCTACTGAGAGTCAGCCTAGCAATGAATTAGCACCATGTTCTAAAGCCCTTTTTCAATATTAATATTGTTTTACAGAAGACTACATTTACATTAATAAACTCTTACTTATCCAACTTGATATTTTGTTCCCCTTGATCGCATCCTAGGTATACTACTCTGGTCACGTCGCCTAGGTTCTGCAACTTTTTCTGCATATAGTCTCTTTTCTCCTTTAGCAAGCCTAGTACTTCTTTTTGAGTTTTTTTGTTACATGACCCTAGTCATTGGTCTGGTCTTTAAGAAGATAGGTAGGAGTAGATCCTAAGGAGAGCACAAGTTGTCTTACATGTCAGAGTGTTGTGTATAGTCTTCAATGGGGAGGCAATGGGGAGACTGCCATAAGAGAGGTCATCTGCAGACCAAGAGAGGTGGGGGTGATCGGAGTTTCAAGTCTTTTAAGTTAGTCAACCCAAATGTCACATCTAAAGTGAGATTCCACTACTTCCAATCTTGGCTCTAATCTTGACAGAGCAGAGTTGTTTAAGTTGAGAATTCAAACTTCTCTAGAGTTCACCTATTCTTATAATTAAACACTGGGCCTGATGCCAAGATTTTATTGTAGATGAGTCTCTTTATGTGCTGCCGAGTGATCCTTGACTCTCACACTTTGTTTTAAATTGGTGGTTATTCTTACTTTCACAATAAGAGCCATCTCATTCTATTGTTCTTTTTTTTCACTCATAAACAGTGTGTTTTATTTACTAATTTAATTATAGAGTTGTACCATCATTATCAAAATTTAATTTAATTAATATTTTTACAATTCAATTGCATCTGTATATTGCATTGTGTGTTCATCACCCAAAGTCAAATCTCCTTCCATCACCATATATTTGACCCCCTTTACTCTTATCTACCTTCTCCCACTCCCGTTTTCTCTCTGCTAACAACTAAACTGTTGACTGTGTGTGCAAGTTTTTGTTTGTCTTGTTTGTTTGTTGAACTTGAGATAATCATGCTGAGTAAAATAAGTCAGACAGGAAAAAGTTGAGAACCATATGTTCTCACTCATATATGGGATATAAAACTTAAAGCAACAAATCATTCTATTGTTCTTATACGTATTAAGTACCCCTAGCCTACTCAACACTTAAAATACTATACCAGCAAATGCATTCTCTTCTACCAATTACTAGAGGTTTTTCATCCTTGACATTATTGACATTTTGAATAGGATAGTTCTTTATTGGGGGCGGGGGGGGGGAGGCTATCCTGTTCATTATAAGATATTTAGCATCATCCACTAGTTGGCAAAAACACCACTCCCTTCTTCCCACCCTACTCCAGTCATAATTAGCAAAATTGTCCTAGACTTTGCCAAATGTCCCCAGGGAAAGGCTGGGGGTAATATGGCACCATTGAGAACCACTGCAGTAGTTTGTTCCAATTTACAACTAGAGAGTTTTAGATACTCCACAGGTATAGCACACCAGGTGCTGTCCACACTCCACCTAATGCCTGTTGTCATTAGGCCAGTGGTTATTCAGTTCCAATATCTACATATTAGATTCTTTAATGGTGTGCTCCTGGTACCAACTGCTATAGGTCAGGTACCCAGGAGAACACATCCTGAGGTAAACATTTGCACACAGGAAGCTTTCTGGGGTGTGCTCTCTGAGGGAGTGAAGAAAGCAGAAGTGGGCAGAGGGAGAAGTTGAAGTAATGTGCAATGGAAACAAAAATTTTAGTCCTTTCTACAAAGAACATTGGCATTAAGATGACTCTTCAAATATGTCCCAAATTGAGGCAACTTTATATTTTTAAATCAATCATCATTGAATATAGGCTGCTGCTCATTTGACTGAAGGTAATTCTTGGTAAGCCCTCAATTGCAAGCACATCAGCAACCAGCACTCCTGGCACCTGGGAAATTAGTGCTTCTTTAAGTTATGCATCAAGATGTCCATTACAAACATTGAAAGAGAACATTTTGCAAATAATTTCTTTTGAAAATATTTGCTAAAGGAGTTTATTTTTTCCATTATAGAGAACATGGTAATGGCATGGCATCTTGTGACCATATAATTAACAAGTATCTATTGAGTTCAAAACACCATTCTGGATGCCACATAGTATACTTATACTTGATAAATAACTTAACAAAAATTTAACTCTAGAATGGTAAATCAAAATGAGATGACAGACCATGAAATATAATCTATAACATCAATTGCTTATTTTTCTTTATATTATCAATGAGAAGATTCAAGCTAGCATAATACATGTCAATGCTCCTCAAAAGTTTCATGTTTCAACATCCCTGGGCTTGTCATTTATAGTCTGTGTGGTGAACATGACAATGTCTCTACCACATTTGTTTGATTGGCTTTTTTTTTTTTTTAAGCAAGTTTTAGTGTACATTCTCCTAAAACCTAAACTAGTCTTCTCAATAAGTCTGGAATTTTTATCTTGTTGTTATTTGGTTTATTTTTGTGGTGGACAGTGAAGGATAATAGAATTGAGTGTCTCCAGAGTAGTGGTATTAGTGGTTGTTCTTAAAATATTTTCTACAGTTGAGTTTTTTTAATTATATTTATCAGGGTAATAAAATTACATAGGTTTCAAGTGTGCTATTTAATAATACATCATCTATATTTTGCATTGTGTGTTTATCACCCAAAGTCAAATCTCATTCTGTCATCATATATTTGATCCTCTTTACCTTATATATCCAGACTTTCTCTCTGGTAACCACTAAACTATTATTTGTTTCTATGAGTTTTTGTTAATTTGTCTTGTTCATTTGTTGCTTTTAGTTTTATATCCCACATATAAGTGAAATCATATGGTTCTCAACTTTTTCTGTCTGATTTATTTCATTTAACATTATAATCTCAAGATCAATCTCTGTTGTCACAAATGGCAGTATTTCATCTTTTCCTATGGTTGGGTAGTATTTTATTGTATATATGTACCACATCTTCTTTATTCAATCATTTATCGAACAACACTTCAATCGTTTCCATGTCTTGACCACCATGAATAATTCTGCAATGAACATCAAGGTTCATATATATTTATGGATAAATGTTTTCAAATTTTACTCCATTGTTGAGTTTTGATAATGTCTTTAAATGTCCTTCATCTCAAAGAAATCTAGTCATTCTTTAGAAAAGACATGTAAAAATTTTTAGAAAATGTATGCATAAAACAAATCATATAATTGTATATAATTATTCAAACTCTAAAACATAAAACAGAGATTCTGAATCAGTGGTGATTTTCCAATATTTAAAAATATTTTTTTTATTTTACTGTCTTAACAAGGATTAGTGGGTGTGCTATTAGCGTCTAATAGGTGGAGGCCATAAATGCTTCTAAACAACCTACAATATACAAGACAGTCCCCCACAATAAAAAATTATTCAGTCCAAAATTTCTGTAATGCCAAATTGAGAAACCCTAATATAAAGAGAAATAATAATCTGTGTATTTAGCCAGTTAAATATTTTTGAATGTTTGCTGAAAATTTTGCAGATTTATAAAATTTACTTTTATTGAATATAATAGTTATATAACCAATTTTTAAAAGACATTCAACCTGAACATTTTAAGATAAGACTTTAAAGTCCTCATGGAACTAAAATAAAATAGATGAAAAATTTTGAAACATATTAACATGTTTCATGCCTCTTTTTAATAATCATTAAATATCTGTGGGAAAAAAGTTTTTTTTATACTTGCCATGTTAAGCTTCTTAAAGATATGATACCTACAGCTTCATTCCTCATTCTCAAAATAGCTCTATTTTGTGTTTTTTAGCTTTATACAAATTTTAGTAATATTTTTTTTTATTTCTATGAAAAATGCCATTGGAATTTAGATGCATATTGTATGAAATCTATATAAGCTTTCAGTAGCATGAATATTTTAATAGTATTAATTCTTCTGATCCATGAACATGGGATATTTTGCCATTTATTGTATCTTCTTCAGTTTCTTTTATAAAAGTCTTATAGTTCTCAGTGTAGAGATCTTTAAAATACTTGGTTAAAATTATTCTAAAGTATTTGATTGTTTTTGATACAATTGTAAATAGAATCATTGTCTATATTTCTCCTTAAGATAGCTCACTGTTTCTTTATTTCTCTTTCAGATAGCATTTGTATAGAAATATAACTATTAAACCATTTCAAAAAATTGAAGAGGAAGAAAAGTTTCTGAATTCATTCTATAAAGTAGAATTACTTTGATACCAAAACCAGACAAAGAAATTACAATAAAAAAAAAAAATTATGAGCCAATATCCTTGGTGAACATAGATGAAAAAATTCTCAACAAAATACTGACAAACTAGATACAACAATGCATTAAAAGAAATAGGGGAGATGAAGAGACATGGCAGAGTGAGAGACGTCCCCAAATCTTCTACTTGAAACGATAATAAGCGGAACATATAAAACTCAATGAAAAACACCCAAACTGCACAACCACATGTCTGAGCGTGGGATCTGTGCATAAGAACTACCACAGGTCAGATCAATGGGTGTCGACTAGTAGAATGGAAGAAACAAAGAAGCTGCCTCTCACAGCCAGAGCTCCCAGTAGGAAGAGGGAGGAAGAGAGAGGATACAGTGAGTTCCTTGAACAGTCCTGCCTGGCAGAGATGTGAACTCTATGTGGCCAGGAGCAGTGCCTGGTCAGCAGGACAGAAAGCAGAGAAGTGGGGACAGCAGAGAAGCTGAGATGGCAGAGAAACAACAGTTGATTTTTACCATCCATGGTTGAAAAACCGAGGCTGAGCAGCAGCCCCCAATCCCAACACAGAAGGTCCCTCCTCCCATATCCTCAGAGACTGAACACTCAAAGCGGCAGAGGATTCTGAGTGAATGTTACTGAAACTGTTGCTAATACTGACAGTGACTGACACTGAGGGTAGTGGGCGTGATTGAATATCAATATATAAAAAAGGCATTATTAAGACTTTATATAAAGCAGGGATCCAGGAGGCTTAAACACCATCTACTAGAAACCAAAAGAAAAGTGCCGTCTTTGCAACAGGCTAAAGAGAGAGCTTTATGTAATAAATCTTTCTGGAAAAAAGCAAAATACACTTCCATTAATACACAGTCAGAGAAATAGTCCATTAAACATCATGAACAACCAAGATGACAAGGCAACTCAGAAAGAAAGAGGAAAATCTTCACAAAATAAGCTTACAGACACAGAAATATGCAATGTCAATAACAGAGAATTCAGGATGGTACTTCTGAAAAAAGTCAGTGAGATCTAAAATGATTCATATCAACAATTTCAGGAACCAAAAACACAACTAGATGAGCATAATGAGTATTTTTAGCAAGGAGATTGAAACCCTCAAAAAGAATCAAATAGAACTTCTGGAGATGAAGAACACACCAAAAGATGAAACATGAAATAGAAAGCTTGGGAAATAGAGTCGGCCAAATGGAGGAAAGAATCGATGAGATTGAAAACAGAAATTTAGAAACAAATCAGAAGGAAGAGAGAAATTGAAGGATGAAAAATGATGAAAGAGAAATACAAGAACTAGCTGATAACACCAGAGAGGAAACATAAGAATAATGGGCATTCTCAAAGGAGAGGAAAAGGAGCAGGGATTAGAAAGCATTTTCAGACAAATAGTTGATGAGAATTTCCCAAATCTAAGGAATGAACTAGAACTTGGAATTCAGAAGTCAACAAATGAACCACGGTATTGAAACATCATACCACATTCTTTCTCACAATGTTTTGAGGTCTCTTCAACATATATGTCCCCTTCTATGACATGGCATACTGAACCCACTTCGTACGAATTTCCAACATGAAAACTGCCACTTTTCCCTAATCGCTTTTATACTTAGTAGATGTTGGAAGATTCCAAGGTTGCATCACAAACTGCAAATGTCAAGTTGCCTCTTAGAACAATACTTCAGGCAATTCAAATCATCTATTTTTCATTTGCCATAGAGGATGCCTTTGGAGTCCAGGTCGAAACGGAAGCTTGCAGAATGGAAGTGCCTCAGTTCAAAGCTATTGCCTGAAGCATTATACCTCAGAGTGATCTAAATACCTGGTAAATCACACTTGAGTCCCAGTTTTAAGGCTCCACCTGTGTCAGCGCCCCAGTTATCTCAACTCAATTATCTCAACCCAAAAGGCTTTCTCCAACACACACTGTATTAAAATTATCAAAATTCAATGACAAAGAAAGAATTCTCAGGGCAGATAGGGGAAAGAAGATGGTAACTTATAAAGGAAAACCCATTAGATTATCGTCGGACTTTTCAGCACAAACCTTAGAAAGCAACAAAGGCATGAAATAAAATATTCAAACTATCAAATGAAAGAACAACCAGCCAAGAAGAATGTATCCAGCTAAGCATTCCTTTAGATATGAAGGAGAAATAAAGACTTTTCCAGACATGCAAAATTTGATAGAATTCTCCACTACGAGGACTGCATTACAGGAAATACTGAAAGGGGTCAGCTCACTTAAAACAAGATGACAAAAAAAATACAAAATTAGAAGTAAGACGACAAGCAGGCAGATAGAAACAGAGGAATGCAGCCCTTACTAAGAACAGGGCATTAAAAGCATAAACAATAAGAGATTTGCTATAGCAAGATAGTAATGAACATTCAGTGTACATAGGGAAAAATGGAGACAACAATGACTCAATGACTCAATGTTGTCTCAATGAAAAATTGAGACAACAAAGATCCATATTTGCAAAGGGGAATGGAGATAAGTTACACCCAGAGAAAATGGACTACTATGTATACATAACTATCCTCTACATGGTAATGGTAACCACACGCCAAAGATTCAGAACTGAAGTATATAAAATAAAACAAGAAGGACCAGAGAGAAAATCCATAAAATCCAATATCAGAATTAAAAAAAGAAAGAAAGAAAAATAGACACGCAAAGACAAGGAAGCAATGGAAACACCGAGCTACCAGAAAGCAAAAGATAAAATGTCAATAAGAAGACCTCATATTTTAATAATCACCCTAAATGTAAATGGACTGAACTCACCAATAAAAAGGCACAGAGTTGCAGAATGAGTCAAAAAACAAAACTCAACCATACATTGCCTCCAGGAGACACATCTCAGCTCCAAAGACAAATATAGTGAAAGAGTGGAAAATGATATTTCAAACAAATGGCATTCAGAGAAAACCGGAGTAGCATTACTAATATCAGAAAAAATAGACTTCAAAATAAAAAAGATATAGATAGATACAGAGGGATGTTTCATAATAATAAAGTGAATTATATACCAAGAAGACATAACATTTATTAATATCTATGCTCCCAATCAGGGAGCCCCAAAATACATAGAACTAATAGAACTAAAGGGAGAAACAGACCAAAACACTATCATAATAGGGGGCCTAAATACCCCAATGTTGGATATGGACAGATCATCCAAACAGAAAATCAATTAAGAAATAACATCTTTAAATGACACGTTAGACCAGTTGGACATAATTGGCATTTACAGAACCTTCCATGCCAAAACAGCTGCTTATATATTCTTTTCTAGTGCACATGGAACATTCTCAAGGATTGACCACATACTAGGACACAGAGATATTCTCAACAAATATGAGAGTTGAAATCATAACAACCATATTCTCTGATTATAATGCCTTGAAATTAGAGATCAACTGCAAAAAGAAAGCAGGAAGAACCACAAATACATGGAGATTAAACAATATTCTACATAAGAATAACTGGATCAGAGAAGAAATAAAAAGAGATCAAGAGATATATAGAAATGAATGATAATGATAGTACAACATATCAAAACTTTTGTGACATGGTAAAAGCAGTCATAAGAGGAAAGTTCATATAATCACAGGCCTATCTCCAAAAACAAGAACGAGCCCAGATAAACAAGCTTCATCTTTAAAAACTAGAAAAGGAAGAACAAATGAAGCCTAAAGTCAGTAGAAGGAAAGAAATCATCAAATAGAGCAGAAATAAATGAAATTGAAAAAAAAATAGATAAAATAAGTGAAATAAAGAGCTGGTTCTTTGGGAAGGTTAATAAAATTGACAAACCCCTGGCTAGACTCACTAAAGAAAAAGGAGAAAGGACACAAATAAATAAAATCAGGGATGAAAGAGGGGAAATTACAACAGACACCACAGAAATACAAAGGATCATACAAGAATACTATGAAAAAATATGTAACACCAAATTTAATAACCTAGAAGAAATGGACCAGTACTGAAAAAGATACAACCTTCCTAGACTGAAACAAGAACTGGACAGTCTAAATAGACTGATCAGCATTATGAAACAATCATTAAAAACCAATCAAAAAGTAAAAGTCTGGGACCAGATGGTTTCACCAGTGAATACTACCAAACATTCTGTGAAGATTTAATACCTATTCTCCTCAAATTCTTCCCCAAATCAAAGAGGGGCAAACATTGATCACATTTTATGAGATCAGTGTTACTCTGAAACCAAAACCTGGTAAAGATAACACAAAAAAAGAAAACTACAGACTAATATCTCTCATGAACACAGATGCAAAAATCCTAAATAAGATACTAGCGAACCGAATACAGCGACATATTAAAAAATTATACCCCACAGTCACGTGGGCTTCCTCCCAGAGGCACAGGGATGGTTCATCATATGCAAATCGATTCATGTGATACATCACATAAACAAATTAAAAAAATAAGAATCATATGATCATATCAATAGATGCAGGAAAAGTCTTCGCCAAGATACAGCATCCGTTTATGATCAAAACACTTAACAAAATTGATACAGAAGGAAAGCACCTTAACATAATAAAGGCCATATATGACAAACCTTCAGCTGACATTATACTTAATGACGAAAAACTAAAAACCTTCCCTCTAAGATTAGGAACAAGACAATATTGTTCACTAGCGCCACTGTTATTCCATATAACATTTGAGGTCCTAGAAAGTGCAATCAGGCAAGAGAAAGATATAAAAGGGATCCAAATAGGAAACGAAGAGTCAAGCTGTCACTATTTGCAGATGACTTGATTCTCTATATAGAAAACCCTAAAGACTCCACAAGAACAATATTAGAAACAATAAGCAAATACAGTAAAGTTTCTGAATACAAAATCAACATTCAAAAACCCTTAGCATTCCTATACTCTAATAATGAAGTGTCAGAAAAAGAAGTGGAAAAAATAATTCTTTTGCAATTGCATTATACAGATTTAATGAACTCCCCATCAAAATCCCATCGGCATTTTTTAAAGAACTAGAACAAAAAATCATCAGATTAGTATGGAAGCACAAAGACCCTGAATCACCAAAGCCATCCTGAGAAAAAAGAATGAGGCTGGAGGCATCACTCTGCCAGACTTCAAATTATACTACAAAGCGACAGTAATCAAAACAGCATGGTATTGGCGGCAAAACAGGCACATGGACCAGTGGAACAGAATCAAGAGTCCAGAAGTAAGCCCATATTTATGTGGGCAAATAATTTTCAATAAAAGGCCAAAAACGTGCAACGTGGCAAGTAAAACCTCTTCAATAAATGGTGCTGAGAAAACTGGAAAACCACCTGCAAAAGAATAAAACTAGACTGTTGTCTAACACCACAAACCAAAATAAACTCAAAATAAATATAATACCTGAAACAATAAATTGCATAGAATAAAACATAGGGACTAAACTTATGTACCTTGGACTTGAAGAGGATTTTATGACTTTGACCTCAAAGGCAAGGGAAGTAAAAGCAAAAATAAAGGAATGGGACTACTTTAAACTAAAAAGCTTCTGGTCAGCAAAAGAAATCATCAACAAGGAAAAGAGACAACCATCAGAATGGGAAAATATATTTGCAAGCAACGCCTCCAATAAGGGCCTAATATCCAAAATATACAAAGAGCTTATACATGTCAATAACAACAGCAACAACAACAAAAAAACAAAAGGTTCCAATCTAAAAATGGACAGAGGACCTGAGCAGACATTTCTCCTTAGAGGACATACAAATGTCCAACAAGTATTTGAAAAGATGCTCAACATCATTAGCTATTACAAAAATGGAAATCAAAACCACAATGAGATACCATCTCGCATCTGTTAGAACAGCTATATTCAATAGGACAAGTAATAACAAATGCTGGAGGGGATGCGGAGAAAAAGGAACCCTCATCCACTGCGGGTGGGACTGCAAATTGGTACAGACACTATGGAAAACAGTATGGAGGTTCCTCAAAAAACTAAGAATTGATCTACGATATGATCCAGCAATCTCTCTATTGGGTGTTTACCCCAAAGACTTGAAAACTCATATCCAAAAAAATATTTGCATATCAATCTTCATAGCAGCATTATTCATGGTGGCCAAGACATGTAAGCAACTGAAATGTCCTAGGGTAGATGATTGAATAAAGAAGCTGTAGTGCATATACACAGTGGAATATTATTCAGCCATAAGAAGAGAGGTAATGCAGCCATTTGCGACCACATGGATGGACCTCAAGATAATCATACTAAGTGAAATAAGCCAGACAGAAAAAATTGAAAATTACATGATATCACTTACATGTGGGATATAAATCTAAAAGCAACAAATGAACAGGACAAACAGTGACTCACGGACATGGACAAGAGACTAGTGGTCACCAGGGGAAGGGGGAGGAGGAAAGTAGACAGGGTAAAAAAGGTCAAATATGTGGTGACAGAAAGAAATGTAACTATGGGAGTTGAACACACAATGTAAATATATATATGCCTCGTTGTTAAAATATACAGCTGAAACTTATCAGATTTCATTAACCAATGACACCATAAAGATAAATAAAATTTAAAAAATAATAAAATGATAAAATAATAAATAAATAAATAAATAAATAAACAAACAAATAAATAAATGAATAAGGATTATACATGTGAGCATGCCCAGAGGCTTGTACTGGACCCAGCTGTATAAATCAAATAAATAAATAAATAAACAAACAAATAAATAAATGAATAAAAGGATTATACGTCATGATAAAGTAGGATTTACCTCAAGGATGCACGGCTAGTTCGACATTCATAATTCGATCATTGCGATATATCACATTAACAAAATAATGATTAAAAATCATATGATCATCTTAATAGATGCAAAAAAAAGCATTTGACAAAATTCAACATCTTTTTATTATAAAAACTCAACAAAATGGATATAAAAGGAACATTCCTCAACATAATAAAGTCTATATGACAAACTCACAGTAACATCATACTCAATGGTGAAAAGTTAACAGCTTTTTCTCTTAGATCAGGATCAAGACAAGAATGTCAACTATCACTACTTCTATTTAACATAGTATTAGAAGTCTTAGCCACATTAATTAGATAAAAAGAAATAAAAGGCATCAAAAATCAGAAAGAAGTCAAACTCTCATTGTTTGCACTTGACCTGATTTTTTGTATATATTCGAAAACAAAAAAAAAATCTATTAGAACTAATAAATGAATTCAGAAAGTTTCAAGATACGAAGTCAATATAGAGAAATCTGTTACATTTTTATAGATCAATAGTGAATAATTAGAAAAAGATATTAAGAAAACAAACCCATTTATAATTGCATAAAAAAGAAAGAATGAAATCCTATTGTTTGAAAAACATTAATGACCTAGAGGGTGTTATACCCAGTGAAATAAGTTAGACAGAGAAAGACAAATACCACATGGTTTCACTTATATGTGAAACCTAAAAAAATAAAAATAAAAATAAATAAACAAAACAAAGCAGAAACACATCTATAGATATAGAGAACAAGCTGATGGTTGACAAAGGGATGGGGATTGGGGATGGAAAAAATGATAATGAGGACAACTCCTTCAATTTAGTTCTATAGTAAACCTGTCTTCGATTCGCTTGGTGGTCACTTCTGCAGCTGAGGTAAAACAAAAAATGTAATTGATTTTTGCATTGTTGACTTAGCATCCTGCAACTTTATTGAATTTGTTTATTAGGACTAACAGTTTTTTGGGGTGGATTCTTTATATATATATATATATATATATATAATCATGTTATCGGCAGACAATTTTACTTTACCCTTTCAATTTGGATACCTTTTCTTTTTCTTGCCTGATTTCTCTGGCTAGGACTTTCAGTACAATGTTATTTAGGAGTGGTGATAGTGGGCATCCTTGTCTTGTTCCTGATCACGGAGGAAAAACTTTCAGTTTTTGCTATTGAGTTGATGTTAGCTGTGGGCTTCTGATATATGGTCTTTATTACGTTGAGGTACATTTCTTCTGTATCTAACTGTATTGAACATTTTTGTCATGAAGGAATGTTGAAATTTTTATATGCTTTTTCTGCATCTATTAAGAAAATCATATGATTTTTATTGCTCATTCTATTAATATGGTATAGATTTTAACCATTACATTTCATGATTTTTGTATGCTAAACCATTCTTAAATCTCATGAATGAATCCCACTTGGTCATGATGTATGTTGCCTTCAATGTGCTGTTGAGTTGATTTGCTGATATTTTGTTGAGAATTTTTGTTTATGATAAATATTGGCCTGTAGTTTTCTTGTTTCTTCATCTGGCTTTAATATTAGGGTTATGCTGGCCCTTGTAAAATACATTTGTGAGTGTTTTCTTTTCTTTCATTTTTTGAAAGAGCTTGAGAAGAATTAGTGTTAACTTTTTTTTTTTTTTTTTAATGTTTGGTAGAATTCAGCCATTAATCCATCTAAATTTGGACTTTTCTTTGTTAGAAGATTTTTGATTACTGATTCAATCTCCTTACTGTTATTGATCTCTCCATATTTGCTATTTCTTCATAATTCTGTTTTGGTAGGTTGTATGTTGCTAGGATTTTCCTTTTCATATAGGATATCTAATTTGTTGGTGTATAATCGTTCATAGTAGCCTATTATGATCTTTTGTATTTCTGTAGTATCAGTTGTAATGTTTCTTATTACATTTATAATTTTGTTTATTTGAGTCCTCTCTTTTTCTCTTGATAAAACAATATTTGAATTCTTTTTATCTTTTCAAAAATAACTGCTTTATTTTTTTATTGCATTTCTCATCTCTATTTTATCTACTGCAATCTTTATTATTTTCTTTCTTCTTACTAACTTTCTACTTAATTTATTCTTGTTGATTTTGTTTGGAGACCTTAGAGCTTTCTGTACCTGGATTCCATATTTTCCCTAAAATTTGGGAAGTTTTCAGTTATTATTACTTTATATAAGCTTTGTATATCTTTCTCTTTCTTCTTCTAGGACTTCCATGATGCAAAACTGTTTGCTTGACTGTGCCAGCTTGACGGTGTCATCATTTAAATAAGCTTTCTTCATTCTTTTTATTTTTTTTCATTTTGTTCCTCTAACTGGCTTATATCATATGATATGTCTTTGAGTTAACTATTTTTTTATTTGTATGATCAAGTTTATTATTGAAGCTCTCTATTGAACTCTTTAGTCTTGTCATTGTTTTCTTTAACTCTAGGGGTTTTGTTTTTATGGTTTCTACTTTATTAAAACTCTTTTCATGCATTGTTTTCCTGATTTTATGTAGTTAGTTACATTAAATTGAGTTTCTTTAAGATAATTATTTAAATTTTTTGTTAGGCAAATTGAAGATCTTCAACTTTGAGGAGTTTGTTACTGAAGTTTTATTAGTTTCTTGTGGTGTTTTAATATTTGCCTGATTTTGCATGACACATGTAGTCTTGCATTGGTATCTTTGCATTGCAAGGCACAAATACCTCTTTCAATCTTTACAAATTGATTTCAACTTCTGTTGAACTGATTGGATTACCTATAGAATTGCAGTCGTACTGGATTGGAGACCATTAGGAGGCTGTCACTGTGTCTGCAATAGGATGTGCAGTTGGCATGCTTGTTACCAGGTGCTTACATGGACATGGATTCTGTCTCATCCTTGGGTGAACAGGATTGCCTCCAGTTTAGTAGGGTGGCCTTGGGATAAATATCCACTTTAGAATCCATAGTTGAGTCCTCAGACAGCAGGCCTATTACCAGGTACATGCAGGTATGATTCCTACCAGGTCTCTGGGCAGGCTGGAATGCTCACTATCACAACTGGAGGGCCCTTTTAGTATCTCTCTGGTACTAAATGGGAATGTCTCCTGCTAGGTCCCTGGGTTAGCAGGTCTACTGGTGGACTATGGCTGTGAGATGATGAGCTTAAAATAGAGCCCTTCATTATTTTGAGGGTGCAGCCAAGAGTGTCACCTACTGGGTCTTTATGCCAGCAGAACTGTTCATAATTGGGAGGGACTGGAGCTCAGTATAAAGCTCTTTTATGGTCTCCAAGGGTACAGGTGAAAGCGTCTTCTGCAATGTCCCCATGTTATCAGAACTGTTTGTGGACTGTGGCTGGGACAGGCTAAAGCTCAGTAACAGGACCCTTTCAGAAACTATAATCTGAACAAGTTTGACAGATTTATCTCTAGGGATTCCTGGACTGCAGGTGAAGGGAGCCAGAGCCAATTCAAAGGTCATTTCAGGTTCCAAGGCTAAAACCAAGGTCTGTAGGTCTATTACAATGCACAGGTAGGTGTGACTACTCCCAGGTATCTTGGCATAGGATACTGGTGATAGAATCAAAGCCAGATGGGGATGTAGTTAAGTCTTCAGTGGTATAGAGTTGTTTCTGGGCCTGTAGCTGAGACCCCAGTTGCCAAGTCAGCTGCCTGGGCTCTCAAAATGAATCTCCTGGGTCTTAGACTGCCCAAGGTTTTACAGCCTCTGACTTGAATCCCACAAACTCCCACAAAGAAACTTTTGCTCATGAATGAATGCCGAACTATTGTTGAGAAGGGATACAAGTGAGAGATATCTTATTCAGCCTTCTTTCTGATGTCCAAGGATGACTGATTTTTCATATGCAGCATAATGGAATTTTAAAAAAAAGTTTGATAAATAATGAATACCTGGTTGAAAATTCCATCACCACTTTCTGTCTTTGGACAATAGCTGCCCTTCCAGCCTTTAAAGTCTAGAATCAATCATGACAAAAATCAGTTCTTCCTTCCTCTGTTCTGTCAGGGCTGGGCTGTAGAGTTGGGCTTTACTTTTCCTTGTTTTTCTTGTTTTGATGTGAATAACCCATAATGCCTTGAACACGAGTCATGCATGAATAGCTCAATATCCAGCAATTTGTGCAAATGTTTTAAAAGATTTTTTAAATGAGCATCTAAAGAAATAGTAGTGTATTTCATCTCAAACATTTTGTGGCTGCGGCAATAGAGACCATAACATAGAATATCTCAGGCACCTAAACTGGTTTAGAGAGAAAAAGCTTCTCTGTTATTAAGTGCCTTTTAATCAGAGGCCTCAGAGCTGTCACTAGTGCTGTGACAGTTTACCAAGCTACAATGAAAGTTTCTACCTTAAATAAGAAACAGAAAAAATTCCAAGAGAAAAATAAAGAATGGATTATACAATTTCCAGAGAGCATTTACACAGACATGACATGACAACAGTAGGTGCCCATATTAGAAATGATAATGATGAGGAAGTGAAAAATTGTATGTACTAGGCCTACAATTTGATATAATAATACAATAAAATAAATATAATAAAAAAGAATGGGTCTACTATCCAAAAATCACACACTGAACAAAAGGAGATTTGTAACCGTAAAATTGAAGGAGCATAATATAATAGTTTTTTTCTTTTAATACTATAAATGTATATATTACAAATGTTAAAATGTTTTATATCTATTATTTTAGCAAGAATTTTATTCAATTATTCAAACATATTATATGAGTTTCTGTTTCATTTGTTTATTTTGTTCTTTAGAACCTATGTATAAGTGAAATAATATAGTATTTGTTTTTGTATGACTTATTACACTCGGCCCAATACCTTCTAGGTCCATCCATTCTGTTGCAGATGGCAAGATTTCATTTATTTTTATGGCTGAGTAACATTTCATTGTATATATGTAGTAATTCTTTTTTATCCATTCATCTATTGATGAATATTCAGGTTACCTCCATATCTTGATTATTGTAAGTAACGCTGTAGGGAACATATGGATGTACATGTCGCTTCAAAATAGTATTTTGAATTTCTTCAGATGAATACACAGAAATGAGATAACTGAGTCTTTCTTTGTCTTTTGGTATAACATTTATTGGTACCCCAGCTGTTTTTTTCCTTTTCCATTTCCATTTCATAAAATATCTTTTTCCATTCTTTTACTTTCAGTCTGTGTGTGTTTTTCAATCAGAAGTGAGTCTCTTGTCGGCAGCATATGTAAGGGTCTTGTTTTTTAATCCATCCATTCACTCTATATCATTTTATTGGAGCATTTAATCCATTTATATTTAAAGCAATTGTTGATAGATATGAAGTTATTGCCATTTTATTATTCACATTTTTTAATAGTTTTTTTTTTTTTTTCTTAAAGAACTTTTTTATCATTTCTGGTTATACTGCTTTAGTGGTAATAAACTCCTTTAGCTTTTTCATGTCTGGGATGCTCTTGATTTCTCCTTAGATTCTAAATGATAGCTTTACTGAGTAAAATAATCTCGGTTGTAGTCCTTGCTTGTCATCACTTTGAATATTTCCTGCCAATCCCTTATGGCCTGCAACATCTCTGTTAAGAAATCAGCTGACAGTCTTACGGGTGCTCCCTTGTAGGTAACCGACTGCTTTTCCCTTGCTGCTTTTAAGATTCTCTCATTCTCTTTAACCTTTGGCATTTTAATTACGATGTGTCTTGGTGTGGATTTCTTTGCATTTATCTTGGTTGAGACTCTCCGTGCTTCCTGGGGTTGTATATCTATTTTCTTCACCAGGTTAGGGAAGTTTTCCATCATTCTTTCTTCAAATAAGTTTTCAATTCTTTGTTCTTTCTCTTCTTCTGGTACCCCTATAATGCAAATGTTGGTACACTTGATGTTGTTACAGAGGCCCCTTAAATTCGCATTTTTTTAATTCTTTTTTCTTATTTATGATCTAATAGAATGTTTTCTGCTTCCTTATCTTCTAAATTGCTTATTTGGTCCTCTGCTTCATCTGATCTTCTGTGTTTCCTTCTAATGCATTTTTATTTTAATTATTGTATTCATCATTTCTGACATTTATTTTCTATGTTTTTTATCTCCATTTTTATGTTTCCTAGCTCCATATTGAAGTTCTCAATTAGATTGTTGAACATTCTTATAACCAGTGTTTTGAGCTCTTGTCTCAATTTTGTTTAGTCATTTTTCTGGATCTTTGTTCTGTTCTTTCATTTGTGACATGTGTCTTTGTCTGCCAATCTTGGCCACATTGCTGTTTATGTTTATATGTGTTAGGTAGAGCTGCTATGTCTCCTGCTCTTAGTAGATTGGCCTCATGTAGTAGATGTCCCAGTGGTTCAGTCTCTCTGGTCACCTGAGCCAGGTGCTCTAGGTATGTCTTTTGTATGGATTATGTATGCCTTCCCATTGTAGTTGAGTAGTGGTTGTTGTTTGCACATCAACGGGAGGGATTGACCCTTCAGCTGATTGATCATGAGTACTGGCTCTGACTACAGTGAATGTTCCGGGCTGACCTTGTGGTGCAGAATTTGCTTTAGTGCCTGCCAAGTCAGCCCTTTGCATGTGTCATTTTGATAGTTGGGTGGTGTTCTAATGTAATCTGAAGCTGACCACTGCATGTATTAATTCTGGGGCATCTTGGGAGGGGCTTTGTTATAGACAAGGGCTAGCTGCTGCCTCTGTCTACCCAGGGCCACTTGGTATAAGTTATAAAGTGGTCTGCAGATGATTGTCACTTGTGCTGGGTTTGGAGGTGCTTCAGAGAGGGTGAACGGCAAGCACAGGGCTGCTGCCATTAGTGCAGGACTTGGGGCTGCTTGGCATAAAATACGGGACTTCTCTTCAGAGCACTGGAACCCTGGACTGAGGCACTGGAGCCTAGTCTGTAGCTGAGACACCTCACTCCTCAGAGGGATCCTTCACAGCTAAGACGTCCCTCTCGATTTTTAACCATTGCATGTGAATGTGGGACCAGCCTGTTCTGAGATTCTGCCCCTCCTGCCACACTCAACGTGGATTCTTCTGCATGTCCTTAGTCATAGGATTTCTGTTCAACTAAACTTTAAGCAATTCTGAATGATGGCTATTCTGTAGTTTAGTTGTAATTTTGATGTGGTCATGAGAAGAGGCAAGCACAGCATTTACCTAACTCCGTCATCTTGATTGGAAGCCAATATCAATAGTTTTTAAAAGTTTGAGTATAAGATCCTGTGATTACCACATAGGTCTTTCAATTTCAAAAACAAAGAATACAATATAAAAATGATGTTATCTTTTGATTAAAATTTTCAATAAGCAGTGAAATTTCTTTTCATGGGCCCAGAGATTTTTAATTATATCATATTACATAATAAAAAAATGGGGGTACAAAGAGAATGTCAGACAGTCTCAATGTTTAAAGATTCTTATGAAAGGCTTACTGTGTCTAAATGATGGGCCTCATGTGAAATTTTATGTGTACATGGTCAATATTTTATTTTTATTCATTTAAAATTAGTTTCAAAATGAATTTCAACATACATTAAATACATATAATTCAAGATAAAATTTATCTGTATATTATATTATAGGATTGTACACTGGAAATGTATATAATTTTATTAGCCAATGTCATGCAATAAATTTAATTTAAAACAATAAAGTAAAATTCAAAATGAATTTATTTTTTAATATATTGAAATATATAATTTGAAAAATTCAAAATGAGATAATTTCCAAGTAAGATCACAAAAGGCTGAATTCTCCCTGCAGATTAGGATGGTTATGCTCTTGCCCACCACTATATCTCAATACCTGGAACAGAGTGGTACTGAAAATTTATTTGCTAATTGAACTAACGTGACTTAAATGCTCTTCCTCTTCTAGACTTCTGTTGAAATAGCTATGAGAACAACAAGAATAGGAAGACATTTTTACCAGCCTTAAATCTGGAAAAGAGTGGTTTTTATTAAAACAGAAGTTATTTCTGCTAAATATAATGCTAACAGGAACAGAGTAAAAAATTAATATTTTAAAAGCTGACCTGTATATGTGGAAAGGAGTAGCCTATTGAGGAAGAAAGACAAGATCACCATCCTTCTATTCAGCATCGCCTGGGCTGGAAGTGGCAGCAAGCTGGTGAAGCAATCAGAGCTATATCTGAATTCCATCATTTTCCTCTGGGAAGATTCTCAAGTACTAAAGTCTACACCTAAGGAAATTACATAAAGTTATTTTTCATAAGCCTGCAGAGAAGTTTCCACCAGGTGCAGAATTCCAACTTTTCCATTTCCCAGGCAGAATGCCATTGAACTGGCAGAGGAAAACTATAGTAAAGCTACGTTTTTCATCTTTCTTTATTTGGGACAGAATAACTAAAAGAATGATCCCATAAGATTTCAGAAAACAACTATCTCATTTTTTAAATTAACTTGGTTAATATAAACAAGTAGTAAATGATATTCGTAGTGATGATGATGATGATGATGATGGTGATGATGATAATGATGATAGTGGTGATGATGATGACAGACCAAAAAAAAAAAAAAACTATATCTAGTTATTACTTCTGAACTAAGTATTGCTTAGATGTTGACTTCTGGTTTAATATGGATGAAGTATTGACTTCTGGCTTAACACAGATGAACGCCTAATATGTACTGACTTTTTCCCTTCTCAAAATCAAATTAAAATAGTGAACATAAAAGGAATTTCCAAACCCAGATGACAAGATCCACACTTCTTTAAGGGAGCTCTTTGCCTTCAGGTCTTGTTTACTTGTGAGTGAACCATGTGAAAATTTACTCTAACTACTAATACTGATTAATTCAGACCATCCATCATAATTATCACTACAAAAATGTGAACTAACATTGTGAAAAGAGACATAAATTTGGAAAATTGAAAAAAATTTTGGGGAAAAAAGGACTCAAAAATTTATAATGCTACCTGGTTTGGTCAAATAATTGATAAATATTATATCTTAAGTGAAAAGCAAAATAAAGAATTGGTACTCAAAAATGTTTATTAAGTGAAATAAATGTGAAATAAAACAAAAGATTCAGAATAATTAATATCCATGTAGTAGAAGTTCCATGAAAAGACTATAAAAATGACTATATTATAGAAGTGTTTCTTCCATTAATTTAGTATAAGCAGAAGCATGATGAACAGACAAGACAACTCATCCTCAATATGGTAAAGAGTATATCTAAACCAACATAATTTTTAATATTGGAAAAATGGAATTACCTTGAAAGCCAAGAACAAATGGAATATACTATTACCATTATCAAATATTATCTAGATATGCTAATCAATGTAATACTATTTTAAAAATCCAGACAAATAACTATTGGAAAAAAGTGGTAAAATTATTATGATTTTCAGATGATATTATTGTTTACCAAAAAAATCCAGTATAAACTAAAACAATCAAAACTCATAAGTGAACTAAAAAAAAATCAATTACCTCTTTAATGCAGATTTATGTTATGTAACATCAATAATCTATTTGAAAAATCTAAGTGAAAAAGCTTTATTGATTCATGACAACAAATATATAAATACCTTACAATGAATTTATAAATAAATTTTCAAAATCTAAAATGGTAAACTACAAAAAAATTTATTGGAGCACAAAAAAAGACTAGCAAATGAGCACACATATTTTATGTGGAGAAGACTTAATACTATAAATATACCAGTTCTCCCTAATATGACTAATAAATATATAATAATAATTTATAAATGTTTTGTGATTAAAAAATATTACTGGTTTGTACAATTGAAAAACTAGCCTAAAATTATACAATTTGGAAAAAAAAATTTGTGAAGAAGTTACACTATCAGTTATTAAGATGCATTAAAGTGCTCCAACAATTAGAATAAAATAGTACAAACTGATTGGAAGTTCTGAAACTGGAAATAAGAGAAAAGCCCAAATGAGCAGAGGTATGAATAGGATAGACACGTATTTATTGTATGTCAAATAAACGAAATCCAAACCATGTGAAAAGTTTAGACAGCTTATAGCTGGCAAGACAACTCCATGGTGTCATCAAAAACTGAAACTTTCCACCCAGACATTCTCACTATGTGGCTTTTCTTATACGTATAGCTTCAATCCTCCAGAGTATATTTTAGTCCAAGAAATTTGCTGGAATATTAATCCATCATTTTCACATTGCAGGTCAGAAGGATAAAGAAAGGTAAAAGAGTGTAAAGGCAGTTTCTCTTCATTGAGTTCCCTTTAATCAGTCTTTCCAAATGACCACATAATCATCTTGCTTATATCTCAATGGCTAGAATATTGTCATATGATCATACCTTGCTGCATGGAGGGCTAAAGAGTATAGTTTCACTTATATGACAATTTGCCTAGCAAAATATTAAAACTCATTATTTTCTATGGAAGAAGTTGAAAATAGATGTTGAGCTAGACAACTCTCAGCTATTGACAAATGAAAATTAGATAGCATATAATTAAACTTCATTTCTATTAAAAATGAAATGTTGGATTTGTATCCAAAATAATGCTGAGAAAATTGGTTAACTGTTTAGAAAAATATTAAGTTCTATATTTCTTTATAATATACACAAAATAAATATTATTATTCAATTTACTTTCAAATAATACAGGGATATTTTAAAGTTCTGTAATTATCACTTTATGATTTAAAATAAAATATCACTGCAGAAAATTTTAAAAATTTAAAAAGTACACAAGATTGCTATGTCAACTATGAGATCACAATAATTAATAGTCTACATTTTTCTTTATATATAAATATATGCATATATTTATTTAAATGGATGTACCATGAAAGCAATATATATATGTATATATATACACATGCATTTATATATTTAATAAGTGTGCATAGTATTTATGTGTGTATATCTGTATACACATGCACATACATCATACACGCTCATATTTCATGGCTCAGGTTGCTGTGGCTGAAAACATTATAGACTTTATATAACACATAAAAAGGTAATGTATTGAAAAAGTAGCTCACCAAAGATTTGAAAAACCTACAAAAAGAAAAACAAGACACTGTAGAGACAGAAGTCAGTTTTCTACAAACCGTTGAGTCCTAGTTACATTTTTCAGGAAAAACAGAAATAAGCCTCTATAGTTCCAAAGATGTAATCAGTTATATTATCCACAAATCCATCATCCACTAACCCCAGTTATATTATCCACAAATCCATTATCCACTAACTCCTCCTATATTAAGACTAGAAAGAAACTTAAATCTCAGGTTCTTCTATATAACAAGTCATGCAGTATAATGCATAGCAATTTCAACAACAAAAAAACAACACATACAAAACTGTTTCTTATCTCTCAACATAAACCAGTATAATCTTGGCAATTATAATAAGCTAATTAAAGATCTAATTAATTTTTTTTTGACAATTTTGTCCATCTCTACAGTGGTCTGTTATTCTGGGCAATTCAATGAGAGATTTTATAATCACTATAGCAATGGCTCTCAAAAGGTGTTCCAGTGGAAGATCTAGAGTCCCAGGTGCAAAAAAAATTAACTTTTAATTCTTGGAGTCCTGTATCAGAGTTTGCTTGAAAACATACTTTTACTATTAAAAAATGATAATAAGGTTTTTCAAAAGCTTGGTAAAATAATTGACAATCTAGTTGTTCTTTAGTCTTACATAATCTTCATTCTCTTTGCTGAGTTTTTGGTATTAAGTGAGAACATATTAAACATTGAATACCTTGAAAATGCCTTAAATAAAACTATTCTAAATTGCTGAGTAAGCATGTAATGTTGTGTTTGAACAGTCAGACAAACTGTGTATAGCACTTACACCATCATGTAAAGGTTGAATAGCTTAACAAGGGAAGAGCTGTGCTGCTAAAACACACCCTAGGAGAATTCTTGTGTAACACTATTTTGGAGAATCTCAAACCAAAAACTGAACAAATGACTTCCTTTGTGCACAGTTCGAAGCCTAAAGCATAGCCTGTTTGATTTACAAAAGCACACTCAACGGCACCATACAGATGATAGATATAGTTAGATATCGATAATAGATAGATAAGTAGATGATAGATGATAAATAGATGATAGATGATAGATAGATAGATAGATAGATAGATAGATAGATGAGAGATAGATGATTGTTAGATAGATGATAGATATAGATAGATAGATGATGATAGATAGATAGATAGATGATAGATAGATAGATAGATATAGATAGATAGATAGATAGATAGATGATATATACATATAGATGATAAATAGATGGATAGATAGATGATAGACAGACATAAATAGATGATAGATGATAGAAAGATGATAGATGATAGATGATAGAAAGATGATAGATTAGATAGATAGATAGATAGATAGATAGATAGATAGATAGATAGATATGAAAGACAAATAGATGTATTAAATTTGTATAGATATTTTTATAATTTTTCTTCTAAGATTAGATTTTTAGATAATATATCCCAGTCAGGCTATATTCTAGAATCAAAATGAGCATTATTTCATCTTCCCAATAAAATAAGGCAAGCAGGAGGAAAAAGAGGTTGAGATTATATAAAAGGGAAGATAATTTCTAGGATTTACTTTTCTAGAAACCAAAATTTCCTTAAGCGTTTTGTGTATATATAGTCAACAGGAATAATGGCTATTCTGCTCAGGGGAGATCGGTGAACTATAATATCAAAGAAGTGACACTGACAACTTTCTGTCACTGTTTTCTCTGTCTTCTATATATCTTTTTGGAACCAAAATACAGTCATCACCTCAAAACCTTTATGAATATCTATTAATTATTTCACATGAAAGATTACCCAAAGTGCCCAGTCACTATAATAAACTGAGCAGTCACCCTCATTTTAATTGGTGTGTTGTAGTGTTTCTTTACGCAATTCAGCTAAGTTCACCAAACATAATTGTACAAAGACCGCTAAATCAGACCTAAAATTATAAAAATTCCTAGAAAAAAAAAACAACAGGAAAAAGTTCCTTGATATTGATAGATGGCAGTGATGTTTTTGGATAGCATCAAAAGCACAGTAATGAAAGCAGAAATAAATATGAGACTATATCAAACTAAAAAGCTTCTACACAGCAAAACAAACAATAGGAAAATGAAAAGGCAGCCTATGGAATGGCAGAAAATATTTGCAAACCATCTATCTGATAAGGGGTTAATATCCAAAATATATAAGGAACTCATACAACTCAATAACAAGAAATAAAATAAAAAGATCTGACTACAAAATGGGCAGAGGACCTGAATAGGCACTTTTTCCAAAGAAGACATACAAATGGCCAACAAATACATGAAAAGATGTGCAACATCCCTAATTATTGGGAAAATTTAAATCAAAACTATAAGGTTATATCACCTCACATCTATTAGAATGGCTATTTTTAAAATACAAGAATAACAAGTCCTAGAGAGGGCATGAAAAACAGAGAATGCTTGTGCACTATTAAGAAGAATGTAAATTGATGCAGCCACTGTGGAAAACAGTATGGAGGTTCTTCAAAAAATTAAAACGAACTACCATATGATTCACAATCCCACTTCTGGATATAGGAAATTAAATTGGCTCTCAAAGATATATCTGCACCCCATATTCATTGCAGCATTATTCACAATAGCCAAGATATAGAAAGGGTCCATATATGAATGACTGGAAAAAGAAGATGTGAGATATATATATATTTTTTTTTCCATAAAAAGAAAGAAATCATGAAAAAAGTTGAATTCATGAAAACAGAGATTAAAATGATGATTATCAGGGGCAGGAGGGCAAGGTGAGAAATAAGGAGATTTGGTGAAAGGATACAAACTTCTACTTAAAAGGTGAGTAAGTTCTTGGAATCTAATATACAGCATGGTGCCTATACTTAACAATATGTATTATATACTTGAAAGTTGCTGAAAGTAAATCTTAAATGTTATAACCACAAAGTGGTAATTATATGAGGGGATGGAGGTGTTAATTAACCACATTGTGGTAATCATTTTGTAGTATATACATGTCTCAGATCATCATGTTGTACTTCTTAAACTTACACAATGGTATATGTTAATTTATCTCAAAAAATCTGAGAAAAAAATTAAGCTAAGTGTAAGTAAATCTACCAATACAACTTCACAGGTGAAGCTTAGTTTAAAATAAGGTAATCATATAAAATAATCAATCAAGGACCAATGTGTATGGTTTAAACAATAAGTGCTATTGATAAAAAGATGAACAAGTTAGGAAGGTTAGATATCATTAACATTATTCTCTGACTATAAAAGAAATTCCAATTTTCAATATTTTTAACTTCTATGAATTATAATTCAGGCAGACAAAAATTGGCATTATTTTATGGATTATACTATGACCATATTGTTGATTTAGTTCTCTTCATCATATTTAAGTTGAATATATGATTTAAGTTTAAATATACAAAGAAGGAGGATTTACAACAGGCTAATCTAAAAATCTGAAATCTTTTAATCTGGAAAAGAGAACAATAATTTTTCCCAGGACAGTAAGAATATTTAACAGAAATACGTTTAAAGTATTTAATATTCTGATGAACTAAACATTCATGAGAGAATTTTACAGAGAGACCTACAAGGAACCACAGACTTACCTTATAAGGAATTTTAGATTTGAGAAGAACAGTAAAATGATATATAACAAAGATTTCAAGAAGCATTGGTTTTATATCTAAAAGATGGTTCTAAGCCAGACATTGTTAAATCTTCTCACAGATTTTCAAATTGCTCTCTGGTAATATATTATTTTGGTAAAATCTGAGAACTATTACAACTACTTTGACACTTTTTAAAGTAAATCAAAGATTTGGAAAGTCTGTTACCCATGTTATTTATAATTGCATATAAATTAGAGGAAAATAATGTAATTTCTGTATTTCTTCTTTATGTGTATATGAACCTGGAACTGAATAGCGCAAGCCCACACCTGATGTTCCTCTCTTTTTGTAAAAGCAATAAAGACAAATTTCTCTTTCACGAGTGTAGAATGTCCATGAAATGTTCTTGAGTTTGAGCTTTCACAGGAGTAAAAGTTACTGGAGTCATTTTTATCATACTTGATTTTATTAGCAATCCAGCAAATTTATGCTAGTATATTGTATCATTTAAAATGACAATGTGTGTATATACATATATTTCACATCAGTCCTGATGTTTTTTATCATCTCTGTACTGCTTAGTTTTGCAGTGTGAGAATGTGATAACATTTTGCAATTTAATCTTTATATAAATCGTTTCTTTGGTGCTCCGTGAACCAATGTATTTACAACTTTTGTTTAGCTATTATAAATATTTTATAAAATATAATAAGCCTCAGCTTGTTTTTCACTTTAGAGTAGTAGTTTTTACTGTTAGTTCAGCAAATGTCATTAACATTTGTATATCTTAGAACTAGAATCTATTCATTAAGCTCAAATGTTCGCATAAATAATGAACAAAGGAAATGAATCTAAACATAACTGTAGCTTTAAATAGTGAAGGCATAGTGCCATCTGGCGGGAGAAATAATCTAGAGGAGAAATACAAAGCACATTGTCTCCACTGATCACAGAAGGATGCTGAGAAAAGACAAAGGCAGGTAAGGAAGGTAGGATAGAGTGTCATTTCTTAACTCTCAAGAGGACAAGGTCCTAAGGAAAAAGTTAAAGATTCGCTAAAGGACTGCTACAAACTGTGCTGTCGTGAAGTAGACAGGAGCAATTGTTTGATCCTCTAATCTCTATGCCTTGTTTTATTCATTTATTTGCCTTTCATTCATTCCTTCATCCATTCAAAAGAGAAATCATTATGAATAAAGAAACTGAATAGCAAAATGAAAGACGAATTATGAATAATTTTGGCATGTTATTGCATTCATAAAGAGTATCATTATCTAATTAAATTGTGCTAGAATTCGTTAATTGAAATTTATTTACTTGTAACTCAGAAAAACTACCTGTGAGGCACTGTTCTAAGCCAGACGACACCATTGACATCCTGGTGAAAAGACATGGACTAAAAGCAAATATGTTAAGTGGTATATTAAGTGCTTCAGAAAAAAAATTAAGAAGTGTAGATCTCCTTAAGTTTTGCCAATGTGTAAACCAATAATTTAGTTACCCTATAGTTAGTGTACCTTATTATTTTTTATATTAATTTTATAAATATTTTAATTACAGTTGGCATACAATATTATATTAGTTTCAGGTGTACAACATAGTGATTAGAAATTTATATAACTTATGATGTGATCACTCCAATAAATCTAGTATCCATTCGACATTGTACATAGTTATTACAATATTATTGACTATACTTTACATCCCATGATTATTTTGTAACTACTAATTTGTATTTCTTAATCCTTTCCTCTTTTTCACCCACCCTCCCATCTACTAAACCATCAAAATGTTCTCTGTACCTGAGTTTATTTTTGTTTTGTTTATTTATTTTGCTCTTTAGTTTCCTTATGTAATTAAAATCATATAGCATTTGTCTTTCTCTGCCTGACTTAATCCATTCAGCACAGTACCCTCTAGGTCTCTCCATGTTGTTGTGGATAACAAGATTTGATTATTTTTTATGGCTGAGTAATATTCCATTGTATGCATGTAACACCATTTCCTTATCTATTCATCCGTTCGTGAACATCCAGGTGTGCTCCATATCTTGGCTATTGCTGCAATGAACATATGGATGCACACGTCTCTTTGAAGTAGTGCTTTAGATTTCTTCAGATAACTGCCCAGAAGTGGAATTACTGAGTCTTTTTGTTTCTTGTAATAACTTTTATTATAAAGTTTATCTTATCTGGTATAGGTATTGCTACCCCAGCTTTTGTTTTTTGTTTCCATTTTTATGAAGTATTTTTTTTTTCATTCCTTTATTTTCAGTCTGTGTGTGTCTTTTAATCAAAAGTGAGTCTCTTTTAGGCAGCATATGTAAGTGTCTTATTTTGTATCCATTCAGGCAACTTATCTTTTGATTGGACCATTGAATTCATTTACATTTGAAGTAATTTTTGATATTTATGTAATTATTTCCATTTTATTATCCATATTTTAATCTTTTTCTTTTTCTTCTTAAAGAAGTTCCTGTCACATTTCTTGTAATACTTGTTTCCATTTTGTTTAGTTCTTTTCCTGGAACTTTATCCTCTCTTTTCATTTGGAACATGTTTCTTTGTCTCCCCATTTTGGCTGCCTCCTTGTGTTTGTTTCTATGTGTTAGGTAAGGATGCTATGTTTCCCAGGGCTTATTAGAGAGGATCCCTGAGCTGGGGAGCCTGGTGTAGAGCTGGGACCTCTCATTCTTCCAGGAGGACCTTTGCAGCCGATATACCCCTCCCAGTTATTAAATGCCCCACACAAGTGTGGGACCAGACTTCAGCATCTCTGCCCTTCCTACCAGTCTTGAGGTGGCTTCTCTATGTCCTTAGTTATAAGACTTCTGTACAGCTAAATGATAGTTGTTCTGTAGTTTAGTTATAATTGCAATATGGTTGTGAGAGAGAATGAGCACAGTGTTTACCTATTCTGCCTTCTTGACCAGAAATCCTAGTGCATCTTTTATGATGTCTTATTTCTAAAGGTCTTTTAAAGACAGAAGCAGATTGGGGCCTGAATGACAGATATAATTACAAAAGATCAGTACAACCTACCTAAATCAGCTCTATAGAACAACAGTGGACTAACTGTAATATCTAATTAATAAGCCTTTAACATGATTTACTATACCTGTATTCTTTACCTTGTTGTTTTTTCTATGCTAAAATAGTTTAGATGTGTTTCTTGCTGCCTTATTCTGACATTCACAAAATTCCCAATAGGAAATGTACTAGTAAATCACTCAATCTTTAACTGTATCATTTTTATGTCTAATATCTATAGGAACAATTGCTTTTTGTATTTTCATCTTACAAATCTCCTAAATAATAATGTAATTGAATATTAAAAGAGAAATTATTAGGAATAAATAGCAAAACAAAAGACAAATTATGAATAGTTTTAGCATGTTATCATATTCATAAGTATCATTATCTAATTAAGTTATGCTAGAATTTGTTTATTAGAATGTATTTATTTGTAACAGTTCATTACTTGATAAAAATCAGAATAAAATAAATACACATTAGATATTTGGGGGTTTAATTTAATTGTGGGTTTGTTTGTTTCTTATGTGGTTAATGCATTTTATGATGCATCATGTAAAGAGCAAGACATTAAGAGCCAAACATCCCAAAGTTATCTTTGCATATACAAGTGACAGTAAAATTCCTAACTACATAAATGATTAGAAAAATGGGTTCTGGAGTTAGAAAAACTTGGGTTCTAACCCCATTTGTGGCCCATACAAACTGTGTGACACTAGGAATGTACTAAATCTGTCTATGCTTTAATTTCCCCATTTGCAAAGCAATAATATATAATGTATAGCAATATATAACAACAAATTTAAAAATCATAGGATAATGAAGCTTGAATAAGATATTACATAAAAAATTCTTAGAAAATTTTTAGATAGACTCTAAATAATAAAGTATAACTCTTTTTTTTTTTTTTGGCTTAAACCGTGGTTGAAAAGGGTAAAGTATATTTTATAGCCATTTATGAATAATACAAAATGATGCTAATTAGTATTGATGTGTCTATAATAGTGTACCAGCAATTTCATATATATACCTACAACATATTCTCTATATTCCCTAATTATCAAGATAAAGCTAAAAATTATGTTTCTAAGGAAATGCAGTACAGAATTAGTTCTTCACCTAGAAAAATGTTCTAATTCATTACTAAAAATATATATTAAAGTGAAAGCACAGAGAATTTACAATGAATTTTTAGTAGGGCAACCTCTGTGTCAATTTCTCCTAAAAAACGTGGGGAGGCTGCTCACATATGTACAATAGAGATAGAGCATGTTTCTCTTGATCAATAAGAGATTTTCTCATGGACACCTCTCCATTCAAAGAAGCTCTAGTTCTGCTTACCATAAATGGCCAGCCATTTAGGAATTAAGAACTTGGAAAATGATTTGTCAATCTTATCCTCATATTTATACTCATCTTCCATTTCTAGGTCACAATTTACTTTTATTATAACCTTGTTTAATTACATGATATTCTCATAACCATGCATACTCTGGATATTTTCCCCTCTCCCCCATACTCTCCACCACATGCTATCTGACTCATATACCTCTTATATAGTCTTAAAATTTTACTTTAACTTTCACCTCCACGATACCTTCCTTGATTCTTTCATGTGAAATTAAGATTTTTCTCTTCTGTCTTTCTTTAAAGA
>NW_006438867.1:541462-559897 GCF_000325575.1 Pteropus alecto | reverse complement strand
TATATATATAATTCAAGTATATTTCTTCATGAATTTTTATTTTTTCTTATGTATTTTTCCCCATCAAAATATAAATTTAGGGAGAGTGATGTCAGAATTACAGCAGTGTGAGAGATTTCCCCAGATCTCTCCCCTCAAAAAAACAATAAATGGAACACCTACAATTCAACTAATATCAACCAATCTGACACAAAGCACATCTGAGAGGTCTGTGCATCAAAGCATCGAAAGGTGGACAAATCACATGAGTCAAGGAGGCAGATTAGGAGAGAGGTACAAAGGAGCTGCTATAGACAGCCAAAGTTTCCTGTAAGATAAGGGGAAAGGGAGGATTTCAGAGCCAAATTTTTGGCTCTTTGAAGCCCCAAGCAGTACTATCTGAGTGATCAGTATATTTCACTCAGAGGAGCCCAGGGATCAGGGCAGAGAGCAGGGCAGAGAATGAGTGTGAAAGGGTAACAGCTGTGTCAGCAACTGCCATTGCCAAGAGGGAGGCTGAGTCACAGAGCCTAGCTGCCTCTGTCTCCCATCATCCCAGAGCATGCCCACCCACCCCTGTATCCTTCCAGAGCTTGTATCAGCCTGGGGGGCAGCATTTCTGGAAGAGAGACACACACACACCACAGGCCTCTCCCAATCAACTCCACCCCTCACCCAGTCAGGCTGATTTGGAAGGAAGCAGCAGAACATTGCATCTGACTACTGAAGAAGTTAGGAGATTTCAAGGCCTTTTGAGAGGCTCAGACCCCACTAGCCCATCACATTCTCCCACTGGGGTGAAGCCCTGGGACCCAGGCAACCTGGTCCTAGAGGAGGCACACATCCCACCAGAGAGGAAAAGCTATTTTTAACCTCAAAGCAGAATTCCAAGAAGCTTGGATGATACCTATGGGAAATCAAAAGAAAAACCCCTTCTTATGAACCTGCTAAAGAGAAATCACAATATGGTAAAATTTGTTGCAAACAAGCAAACAAAAAAAGCAGAGTATACTCCTATTAATGCCCAGGTGGATAAATAGTCCGTCAAACACCATGAACAACCAAGGTGACAAGGCAAGTCAGAAGGAAAGTGAAAATCTCTAGAAAATAAACTTAAAAATATAGAAATACATGATTCAAATAACAGAGAATTCAAAAATTCACTTCTGCAAAAACGATGAGATGCAAGAAAATTCTGACAATAGTTCAGAAAAGCCAAAAAAAAAAAAAAATGAATGACAGGAATACTTTACCAAGGAGATTGAAAATCTAAAAATAAACAAATAGAACTTCTGGAGATGAAGAATTAAATAGCAACCTTAGGAAATAGAACTGACCAGGTGGAGGAGAGAATTAGTGATATAGAAGACAGAAATCCGACAATGACGCAGATAGGAAAAGAGAGGTTTGAAAATAATAATAATAATTAATAATGATGATGATTATAATAATAATAACAACAATAATTTTAAAATGCTACAAGAACTATCTGATGCCATTGGAAAAAGAAACATAAGAATAATGTGTATATCAGAAGGAGAAGAGAGGGACAAAGGAACAGAGAGCATACACAAACAAATAGTTGATGAGAATTTCCTAAACCTATGGAAAGAATTGGATCCTCAAATTCAAGAAGCAAACAGAACACCTAAATATCTCAATCCAAAGAGGCCTTCTCCAAAACATTATCTTGAAATTGTCAAAAACTAATGACAAAGAAAGAATTCTCAAGGCAGCCAGGGAAAAGAAGATGGTAACCTATAAAGGAAAACCCTTTAGATTATCATTGGATTTTTCAGCAGAAACTATACAAGATCAGAGAAAATCAAACAAAATATTCAAACTATTGAAAGAAAGAAATTACCAGCCAAGAATAATATATCCAGCAAAGCTTACTTTTAGATGTGAAAGGGAAACAAAGACCTTTTCAGACACACAAAAGCTGAGTGAATTTTCAACTACATGGCCAGCATTAGAGGAAATACTGAAGACAGTTATTTTACCTGAAACAAAATGACAAAAAAAACATATATAACTATGAGCAAGATGACTTACAGGCTAAAGAAGCAGGAAGTGCAATCCTTATTAAGAACAGGGTATCATAAGTTTATATTTTACATAGTGGTTAAAGAAAAAAAAACACTTTAAAAAGAGAAGACAACAGCTACTGCAACTTAAAAATGAATGTACAGCATAATTAGAAATAATTTGAGACAACAAAAACAGAAAAGGAAAGTTAATATCCAAATCCTCAAAGGGGAATGTAGATAAGGTGCACCAAGAAGAAAAAAGGTTACTGTATATCTATAACTTTCCTTTACATAAACTTAATTGTAACCGCACACAAACAATCTAGAACTGAGACACATAATATAAAACAAAAGGGAACATAGGGAAAAAACATAAAACACCACCAAATTAAAATAACAGACAGAAACACAAGGACAAAAAAACAATGTAGACACCAAGCTACCAGAAAACAAAAGATAAAATGACTATATAAAACCTCATATTTCAATAAAGACCCTAAATGTAAATAGACCAAACTCATCAATAAAAAGGCACAGAGTAGCAGATTGGATCAAAAAGCAAAACTCAACCATATACTGCCTTCAAGAAACACATTTCAGCTGCAAAGACAAATATAGACTCAAAGTGAAAGTGTGGAAAATGGTACTCCAAGAAAATGGCATCCAGAGAAAATTAAGTATAGCTGTATTTATATCTGACAAAATAGACTTCAAAATAAAAAGTAATGAGAGACAAAGATGGACACTTTATAATGATAAAAGGTACAATATATCAAAAAGACATAACACTTATGAATATATATCTCCCATTCAGGAAGCACCAAAATACATTAAGCAAGTACTAACAGAAGTGAAGAGAGAAACTGACAAAAACACTATTATTGTAGGGGACCTAAATACTCCACTGACTGCTATGAATAGATCATCCAAACAGAAAATCAATAAGGAAATATCATCCTTAAATGACACATTAGACCAGTTGGATATAATTGACTTTTACAGAGCCTTTCATCTCAATACAGTAGCTCTTACATTTTTCTTTAGTGTACATGGAACATTCTCAAAGATAGACAATTTTGGGAAACAAAACTAGCCTCAACAAATTTAAGAAGATTGAAATCATACCAAGTATATTCATTGATCACAATGCTTTAAAACTGAAGATCAACTGCAAAAATAAAGTGAGAAGAACCACAAATAGATGGTGATTAAACAACATGCTACTAAAGAATGACTGGGTCAAAGAAGAAGTAAAAGGATAGATTAAGAGATACATAGAAACAAATGAGAATGAAAATGTAAACTTTTGGGTCAGTGAAAAGCAGTAATAAGAGGAAAGTTTATATCATTAAGGGCTATCTCAAGAAAGAAGAATATCCCACATAAGTAAACTAACATTACTTCTTTAAAAAACTAGAAAAAGAAAAACAAATGAAGCCCGAAGTCAGCAGAATAAAGAAAATAATAAAAATTAGAGCAGAATTAATGAAATTGAGAACAAAAAGAAAATAGAACAAATGAATGCAACAAACAGCTGGTTCTTTGAGAAGGTTAATAAAATTGACAAAACTCCTGGCAAGACTCTCTAAAGATAAAACAAAATAAATAAACAAATAAAATCAGAAATGAAAGAGAAGTTACAACAGATAACCACCGAAATACAAAGTATCATACAAGAATACTATGAAAGATTATATGCCAACAAATTCAATAACCTAGAAGAAATAGGTCTTCAAAATATATAACCTTCCTATACAGAATCACAAAGAACTGGAAAATCTAAATAGACTGATCAGCAGTATGGAAATTGAAACAATCATCAAAAATCTACCCAAAAGTAAAAGTCTGAGACCAGACGACTTCACCAGTGAATTCTACCAAACATTTAAAGAAGATTTAATACCTGTTTTTCTCAAACTTTTCCAAAAATTGAAGAGGAGATAAAACTTCCTAACTCATTTTTATGAGGATAACATTACCCTGATACTGAAACATGGTAAAGATAACACAAAGAAGAAAACTATAGACCAATATCTCTCATGAACACAGATGCAAAAATTCTAAATAAAATACTAGCAAATTGAATACAACAACACATTTAAAAAAATTATACGCCATGATCAAGTAGTTTTATCCCAGAGGCACAGGGATGGTTTAACATATGCAAATCAATAGAGCAATTAGGCAAGAGAAAGAAATGAAAGGTACCCTAATAGGGAATGAGGAAGTTAAATTGTCACATTTTGCTGATGATATGATTCTCTATAGAGAAAATCCAAAAAACTAGACTAAAAAACTACTAGAAACAATAAATAAATAGAATAAAGTTTTAGGATACAAAATCAATGTTTAAAAATTCATAACATTTCTTACTCTAACAATAAATTTTCAGAAAATGAAATGGAAAAAATAATTGTTTGCAATCGCAACAAAAAGAATAAAGTACTTAGGAATAAAACTAACAAAACATCTGAAGTGTTTATACACAGAAAACTATATTATTTTAAAAAAATGGAAGAATACACAAAGAAATGGAAAATAGTTTGTGTTCATAGACTAAAAAATTGATATAGTTAAAATGACTTTATTACCTAAAGCATTATACAGATTTAATGCAATCTCCGTCGAAATTTTAGTGACATTTTTTAAAGAAATAGAAAAGATATCATCAGATTTGTACAAAGAACTATGAATAGCCAAAGCAATTCTGAGAAAAGAAAACAAAGCCAGAGGTATCTCTACGCCTAACATCAAATTATACTACAAAATGACAATAATCAAAACAGCATGGTATTGGCAGAAAAACAGACCCACAGACCAATGGAATGGAATTGAGACTCCAGTAATAACCCTCTGTATATATGGACAAATAAATTTTGAGAAAAGAGCCAAAACATACAATGGAAAAAGGAAAGCCTCTTCAATAAATAGTGCTGGGAAAACTGAAAAGCCACATGCAAAAAAAATGAGACTAAACTGCTATCACCATGCTCCAAAATTAATTCAAAATGGATCAAATACCTGAATGTAAGACCTGAAACAATAAATTGCATAAAAGAAAATGTAGGTACTGAATTTATGGACCTTGGATTTACAGAGAAGGTTATGAATTTGATCTTAAAGGCAAGGGAAGTAAAAGCAAAACTAAATAAATGGACTATATCAAACTAAAAAATTTCTGCACAGCAAAAGAGACCATCAATAAGGCAAAGAGCCAACCATTTGAATGGGAAAATGTATTTGCAAACAACTTCTCTGATAAAGTCTTAATATTCAAAATATACAAAGAACTCATACATCTCAACAATAAAAAAACAAACATTCCAATTAAAAAATGGGCAGAGGACCTGAACAGACATTTCTCCCAAAAAGACATGCAAATGGCCAACAGACATATGAAAAGATACTCAACTTCACTAGCTAATAGGGAAAAACAAATCAAAACCACAATGAGATACCACCTCACACCTGTTAGAATGGCTATTATCAACAAGACGAGTAATAAAAAGCGCTGAAAAGGGTGTGAAGAACTCCCATACACTGCTGGTGGGAATGTTAATTGGTACAGTCTCTATGGAAAACAGTATAAAGTTTCCTTGAAAAATTAAGAATAGAATTACCATATGACCCAGCAGTCCCTCTTCTCAGTTTTTACCCAAAAGCTGAAAACATTTATCCTCAACGATATATGCACCCTAATGTTTATAGCAGCATTATCCACATTGGCCAGAACATGGAAACAACTAAAGAGTCCTTTCATAGATGATTGGATAAAGAATATGTGATACATATATACAATGGAATATTAGTCAGCCATAAGAAAAGATGAAATACTGCCATTTGTGACAACATGGATGGATCTTGATTTTATCATGCTAAGTGAAATAAGTCAGACAAAAAAAAATTGAGAATCATATGATTTCACTCATACGTGGAATATAAAACTGAAAATAACAAATAACATGACAAACAAAGACTCATAGACACAGAAAATGGATTAGTGGTTACCACAGGTAAGGCAGAAAGTGGGGAGATAGGAGTAAGAGAGAGTCAAATATTTGGTGGAGGAAGGAAATTTTACTTTGGGTGGTGAACACACAATGCAATATACATATGACGTATTGTTGAATAGTACACTTGAAACTCGATTTTAGTAACCAATGTTACCTCGATAATTTTATTTAAAAAATCAAACTTGTGGGTCAGAGACTAATGACTATTTTTTTATTGTGTATATGTAACAGAGTTTAGAGCACAGTAGATAGAATTAATTTTGCAAAATATAAGGGAAAATAAAGAGAATATTCTAAGATGTTAGCAAGGAAGGGCCTGTCCTCATTTCTGACAAGGAAATATTTTCTGTAAAAAAGGTATCTTAAATTCAAAATTGTTGGATTCACATTTTTAAATTTCGAACTTATTTTGAAGTGAATTACCTCATCAACACTATTAAAGTTGAATTTTCTCACATAGAATTTTAATATGAAAACACTTAACTGAAAAAATACAATGAAACTAAATATCTAATTACTTTTCCTCTCCACAAGGTTTTAAATTATATACATATGTATATATATATATATGATATATATGCAATTTTTCTACATATAAAAGAAATAAAACAAAGAATAAGTGATTCAGTGACACTTTTTAAAAAGGAATCTGAAGCAGGGCTTTCCTGGAACACTCAATATGCAGAGGTTTGCTATCAATTACTAGCACTTATTCAGAACTTCAAAGTAAGCCCTATTTGCCTTCTCTTGGAAGGTTGCAAAGTGCAGCAACTTCTCACTTTCCAGTTGTTATTCAATCTTCAAACACCATCATCTCTGGCAAGCCCTATGTGGAGACTCCACTCTTCAAAGGAACGAGAAATACAGCAAGGCTTATAATATCACTCAACAGATAATGATGCTTTGGCAAGGTTGTGTCATTTGATTGTCGGTTCTTTCATAAGTGCCACTAAGTACCTCTTTAGCCAAGTGTCAGGTTTAGCAAACAATGTGTAACTCAAATCTCCAATGAGACTGGGCAAGAATGTGTACTGACTAATCAAGGTAGCCATGGAAGGAGGAAGTAAAGCACTTTGGCTTGGCCTTTGCTTCTACCTTATCAATAATGCAGTCCTCATGGGGCTGATACAAGCCACTGCAGCCCTATATACAGTATCCAAAAAAAAGGGAAGTAATCCATCTCAGGGTTACTTATGCCATAATTATCAATGGTCTCTCCTAAAAGATAATTGATCAAGTTTAACAACAATCAGACAATGATTAAAAAATAGCAGCTACTAATTGTCAGTGAGAAGTTAGAAGTTAGTAGCCTTTCAATGACCTTAAAACATTCCTGGGGGAAAGGAAACCATACCTGAGTACTCCCAGTATGTCAGGCTCTGCACTAGGCCCTTTACCTAAAGGCACTTGCTTTCATTGTTGATAACCCTCTATTCATTTAGTGTTATCAGGCCTTCTTCACAGATTGAAGAAACTGAGGCTCAGAGAAGTTATATAACTTTTTCAAGACCTGATTGTTGGGAAGTATCACAGCTAAGACTCAAGAATTTAATTTCCTTTCCACTTTCCACTATAAAATTAAACACATTTTAATTTTACTGTGGCTTTAATAGTTCTAGATTCTATAAATGCCTTTTCCTATCCTAACCAGTCTTTCTCTATTCTTTTCATCTCCTTTTCTCTTACAGTTTCAAAAATCTTAAGAAAAAGAACTGTCTTCATTGCATGCTCCTCAAGATTTTGTCCATAAACTTCAAAAAAATTCAACCAGGTGTAGGTGAATTCTAGATTCTTATTTTCTGATAAGTGCATAATTTCTTGTGCTAGGAACTCAATTTCTAAACATAAGGAAATCAATTATGTTTCAGAATGGACTAAGAAACAGGTAAAAGAGAAAGCACAGGGCTCTGTGCATGGCTGCTTCTTTGAAAAGAAGCTCTCACCATTAGCACTGGGTAAAATTGTGTCTTTGTCACTGTTTATATTCATGTATAGTGCACTACAATTTCACCTTGTTCCCAGACAAAGCTAGTTCACTCTAACTTTTTGCAGAAAACAAATATTTCACTCGACTTTTAGAGGTTGTTTATATGTGTTTCTAATTTCTAATAGCAACCAGAGAACAAATTTATGGTAAGGTCTTAAATTTCTGGAAATGGTTTTGAATTATATGCCAGTTATATAAGATTATTTATTTCCAAATATGAACCAAGATTTAAATTTTTATATTTTTGGATTTTAGATTCAAGATAAGCTACACATGTTTATAATTTGCCTATTCATTTCTATGAGCTGATCAGTCTCACTACCATCCTCTCACATCCCTTCAAACACAGCCCTTCATCAAAAACTTCAGTACCTGCTGTATTCTCTGTTTGTCCACACAAGTCCTGTAATCATCCTGGACAACAACATCATCATTGACAACACATAAGATCCTCCAGAAAACTAACCCCTTGATCTCTAAGGATCTTCAGCTCTAGCCTCCATTCCACTACAGGTATCCCTGACCATGGTTCCAAACTAGTTAATATCACCTCATGAAATGGCTTCTTCATAATTCTCAATGTCAGACTAACTACAACCTACTGTAATTATGACTATCTCACTCATTATTCATATCACACCAATTCTTCTACTTCATTAACATCTCTGACTTTACTATCTCCAACCTTAGAGTCTAAACCTGTTTTTAATCCCTTCAATTAAGCCTGAGTCCCAGAGAAATTACTTTTTTCACCACCTGCCACTTCCGTCACTTATTTTGTCCTACTCCCATTTGCGGATGCTGTGATATCTCAACTACCAATCCTAAGGCTGCTGTGAACAGCTTGGAAAAAATCATACAACTTCCTCTCAGATTAATGTGTCCGGTGATTTATGGGAATCTTTCCTAACTGGGCTTTTGGTTACCATCCTTCCCTATATCAGGATGTCCCTGTTTTCTCCAGAACTGTTCTTTCAAACTTTTTAAGGCTTCACTAGAACTTTCTATCCAACGATATTTCTCTCTCCCACATTATTTTTTTCACTTAATTATTTATAAAATATTTACTAAACATCTACTCCTTGCTGGACCTCCAGCCTCTGCAAATGGCCTTGACTCCTACTTTGCAAAGAAAATGGGTCCATTAGATGAAATTCTTCAGTTTCTGGTCATGCCATCTACCAAGCACCCATCCTTTCCTGATTCCCTCTATAGGAAATAATTTTCATCCTCATTCTACTGAAGATATTTTCATCTTTTTATTTCTGCTTGGTTTTTTACTCCTTTCAGCCTGCTCTTCTATACACCAGCCTCTTCCTTTCTACAGGCTTCATGTAACCAGCATGAGGTTCATAAGTAAGGAATACAGGCAGCCACTGGAAGCTGGAAAGGGCAAGTAAATGAATTTCTCCCTGCACCTTGATTTAGTCCAGTGAGACCTGTTTTAGACTTCTGACCTAAAAAGCTTTGTGTTGGTTTAAGTCACTAAGTTTGTGGTAACTTGTTACCATGACAGTAGAAAACTAATACAATGTCCATGTGTACTTTGTCTATAGAATTTTTGTTTTGTTCCACTGATGTCTGTCTCTTCATGTTTAATATATTATTTTAATATTAGACTGTGATGTATTATGTGACTTAATTATTTAAATTTAATTAATAGACTTAATTTTTTAAACTCAGTCTCTCTAAATTAAAAAACAAACCAAGCAAACTAATCAAAAACCCTCTCCTGACTGCATCTTTCATTCCAGCTACTATCTTCTTTCTTTTCTATCAAATTCCTTAGCTCTCATTCACTCCTCAGCCTTTTGCAAACCAAATTCTGTTCCAATCATTCTATTGAAATATCTCTCACCAAGGTTCTAAGCAATCTTTGTTGCTATAGCCAGGAAACACTTAGTAGTCTTTATTTTATTTCATCCATCTGAAATGTTTGACACTTGACCACTATCTCTCCTTTGATTCCAGAGACACCTTCTGCTCCTGATTTTCTTATTATCTTCTCAGGTTCTTGGTAGGTCCATCATTTTCTCTGTCCTTTGCCTTCAGATTAAAGCCAGACCTACTAACATGGCAAACCTTTGTCTTCTCTCCAGAGGTTCCTGGTATCTTCTCCATCATAACACATGCAGTGTCACTTTTTATTCTCCCTAACACATTCTTTTTTCATTTTCATTTGGCAATGCCTACCCACTAATAAGTATCATCTTTTCAAAGACTTTCTCATTCTGCCATAGTACTTATCACACCATGTTGAAATTGCCTATCTCCCCACTGGACTGTGGACTTCCTGAAAGATCAAGTTATGAAAATATATTGTTTTATCTTTACTATAGGATCTGATAAATAGTTGCCCAGTAATTTAATTAATTTACTAATTCTGGGCACTTTTTATCTTTTTCATGTACTTCATTCTAACTTTCTTTTTTTTCCTCAGTTTTATTGAAGTATAATAGACAATTAGTTGCTTGTATTTACATTGTACAATTCACTGTTTTATTTTTCAATTATAGTTGGCTTTTTAAGAAGAAAGAGAGAAAAAATATAAATATAAATAATAAAATCGTAATTACTATGTACCCATTAATAATCACTTTCAATGTAAATGAGTTAAATTCTCCAATCAAAAGACAAAGGATAGCTGAATGGATAAGAAAAAAAGACCCAGGACTTCCGGTCAATATGGCAAGGTATAAAAATGCTGTGCTTGCTTCCTCTCACATCAAAATTACACTAAACTACAGAACAGCCATCGTTGGAAGTCACATGAAGACTAACCAAACAGAAGCCATATAACTGGGAGCACACAGAAAAGGTGAATCCATATGGAGACTGATAGTGAGGCAGATATGTGATTGGGCTGGTCCCACACTCTTGTGTGGCAGTTAAGAATTGGATGTGGTATTTTGACTGTGAAGATCCTCCTGGAGGAGCAAAAGGTCTGGGCCTCACACTAGGTTCCTTAGCCCAGAGCTCTAGTGCTGAGAAAAGAAGTTCTCACAACTTATGTCTGTGAAAAACAGCAAAGATTATAGTTGAGTGAGATGGAGTGTGGCTTGAGTTACAGACATTCTTCTTTAGGAGCCTGGCCATGGATTTACTCACTGATGACACACTAATTCTGAAATCCAGAACATAAAAATGGAGATAGACAACATAAAAAAAAAAATTCAGAAATGAAGAACACAATAACTGAAGTGAAGAATACCTTAATAAGAATCAGCAGTAGTTTAGAAGAAGTAATGAATCAATTCAGCAATTTAGAAGATAAGGTAGAAGAAAACACCTAATCAGAACAGCAACAAAAAGAAAAAAATTAGAATAATGAGGTTAATTTAAGAGGCCTTCAGGACAACATCAAGTGTACCAACACTCACATCATAGGGACCTAGAAGGGGAATAAAGAAAAAGCAAGAAATTAAAAACCTACTTGAAGAAATCATAAAAGGGAAACTTCCCTAACCTGGTGAAGGAACTAGACATACTAGCCCAAGAAGCACAGAGAGTCCCAAGAAAAGGTAAACCAAGGAGGCCCACACCAAGACACATCATAATTAAAATGTCAAAGGTTAAATACAAAGAAAGAATCTCAAAAGCAACAAGAGAAAAGCAGTTACCTACAAAGGAATACCCTCAAGTCTGGCAGCTGATTTCTCAAAAGAAAGTTTGCAGGACAGAAGGATTGGCACAAAATATTTGATATAATGAAGACCCAGGATCTACAACCAAGAATACTTTATCCAGCAAAGCTATCATTTAGAGTCGAATGACAGATAAAGAGCTTCCCAGACAAAAATAAGCTAAAGAATTCATCAACACCAAGTCAGTAGTACAGGAAATGTCAGAGGGACTTCTTTAAAATAAAAAAAATGCGCATCAAAAACATGAATAAAGAATGGTAATAACTACATTCCTATCAACAAGTACTTCAAATGGAAAAGAATTAAGTACTCCAACCAAAAGACAGAGCGGCTGAATGGATAAGAAAACAAGACCCTTACATATGCTGCCTAGAAGAGACTCACTTCAGATTAAAAAACACACAGACTAAAAGGAAGGGAATGGAAAAAGATATTGCCTTGATGGACCTAGAAGGTATTGTGCTGAATGAAATGGGTTGGATAGAGGAAAAACAAATATTGCATAATATCACATACAAATGGAATCTAAAGAACAATATAAACAACAACAACAAACAGGCTCAAACCAAGACACATCATAATTAAAATGTCAAAGATAAAAGACAAAAAGAAACTTAAATGCAGCAAGAAAAATGCATCTAGTTCCCACAAGGAAGATTCCCTAAAACTCAACTGATTTCTCTACAGATACCTTGCAGGCCATACTCTTATGGCAAGAAATATTCAATATAATGAAAAAGCAAGGACCTACAACCAAGATTATTCTACTTAGCAAAGCTATCATTTAGAATCAAAGGACAGATAAAGAGCTTTTCAGACAAGGAAAAGCTAAAAGAGTTCATCACCACCAAATGAGTATTGCAAAAAATGCCAAAGGGACTTCATTAACAAGAAGAAAAAAAATATATATATATATGAATAATAAAATGACAATAATTACATATCTGTCAACAATTACTTTCAATGTAAATGGATTAAAAGCTCCAATGAAAAGACATAGGATGGCTGAGTGGATAAGAAAACAAGATACTTACATATGCTGTCTACAAGAGACTCACTTCAGATTGAAAGACACACAGACTGAAAGTAAAATGATGGGAAAAAATTACATAAAAATGCAAATAAAAAAAAGCTAAGGCAGTAATACTTATACCAGACAAAATAGACTTCAAAAAAAAAGGCTGTAACAAGAGACAAAGAAGGACCTAGTATTCCCACTTTGGGTATTTATCCAAAGAAACTCAAAACATCACTTAGAAGAAACATGTGAATCCATATGTTCATTCCAGCAGTATTTACAATAGCAAAGATATAGAGGCAACCTGGGTGTCTATCAATAGATAAAATGGATAAAGAGATGGTACATATATACAATAAAATATTATTCTGCCATTCAAAAAAGAATGAAATCTTGCCATCTGCAACAACATAGATGAACCTAGAGGTTATTGTGCTGAGTGAAGTAAGTCAGACACAGAAAGACAAACGCCATGTGATTTCACTTACACGTGGAATCTAAACAAAATAAACAAGAAAATAGAAACAAACTCATAGATACAGAGAACAGTTTGATGGTTGCCAGACAGAGGGATACAAATCTGTAGTTACAAAATAGTCATGGGAATATAAAATATAGCATATTGAATATAGTCAATAATATTGTAATAACTGTGTATGGTATTAGATATGTCCTAGATTTATCAGGGTGATCACCCATAAGTTATATAAATATAGAATCACCATGTTATACATTTGAAACTAATATAATATTTGTATGTCAACAGAAATAGAAAAATCTTTTATTTTTTAAAAATGTTTTAAAAACCCCCATCCATATTCTGTATACAAGAGACACTTCGGATCAAAAGACACACACAAACTGAAAGTAAATGGATGAAAAAAATTATTTCATATCAAAGAAAATTTTTAAAAAGTTAAAGTAGCAATACTTATATCAGATGATAGACTTTTTAAAAGGCTATAATAAGATGGAAAAGGACATTAGATAATGACAAAGGATTCAATCCAACAAGAGGATATAACCTTAGTAAACATTAATGAACCCAACATAGGAGCACCTAAATATTGATCAACATTAAGAAAGAGATTGACAGTAATACAGTCATAGCAGGAGAGGTTAACACCCTATTGACACCAATTGACTAATCTTCCAGACAGAAAATCGACAAGGAAACAGCAACCTTATATGACATACTAGACCAAATAGATTTAATTGACATACTTAGAGCATCTCAACCTAAAGCAGCAGAATATATATTCTTTTTAAGTGCACCTGGAACATTTCCCAAGCTATCTTGTTAGGCCACGTGTTAGGCAAGAAAGCAAGTCTCAATAAATTTAAGAAGATTTGAAATCATATTAAGCCTTTTTTCTGACCATAATTTATAAAACAAAAAACAGTTACAAGAAAAAAAAACCTGAAAAATACAAACACTTGGAGGATAAATAACATGCTACTAAACAATGAAAATGTTAACAATGAAATCAAGGGGGAAAATCAAAAGATACTTTGAGACAAATGAAAGTGAAAATACAATAACCCAAAATCTATAAGACACAACAAAAGCAGTTCTAAGAGAGAAAGTTATAGCAATATAAGTCTACCTCAAAAAAAAAACAAGAAAAATCTCAAATAAGCAATTTAACTTTCACCTAAAGGAACTAGGAAAAGAAAAGCAAACAAAATCCAGTAGAAAGAAACAATAAAGATCAGAATGAAAACAAACAAAATAGTCTAAAAAATACAAAAGATCAATTAAACCAAGAGCTGGATCTTTGAAAAGATGAATAAAATTAGTAAATCTTTAACCAAAATCATCAAGAAAAAAAGAGAGAAGACCCAAATGAATATCAAAAATAAAAAAGAAGTGACAACTGATATCATAGAAATACAAAGAATTATAAGAAAATACTATGAGCAATTATATGTCAACAAATTGGGCAATATGGAAGGAGTGGGTAAGTTTCTAGAGACATACAATCTTCTAAGGCCAAATCAAGAAGAAACGGAAAATTTGAACAAACCAATTGCTAGTAATGACATCAAATTAGTAATCCAAAAACTTCCAACAAATTAAAGTTCTGGGCTGAATGACTTCACAGGCAAATTTTATCAAACTTTTAAAGAAGAGTTAAATACCTATTCTCAGACTAGTCCAAAAAATTAAAGTGGATGGAAGTTTCCCAATGTTATTTTACAAGATCACCATTATCCCATTATCCTGATTCTCAAACTGAACAAAACAGTACCTCACCAAAAAATTGTAAGTCAATTTCTCTGATAAACATAGATGTAAAAATTCTCAACAATAAAGCAGCAAACCAAATTCAGCAATACATTAAAAAGATCATATACCATGATCAAATGAGATTTATTCTTGAGATGCAAGTTTGGTTCAATATCCACAAATCAATATGATATATCACATAAACAAAATGAAGAACAAAAATTACATGATCGTATCGATAGATGCAAAAACTTTTTTTTAACAAAATCCAGCATTCATTTCTGATAACAACTTTCAGCAATGTGAGAATAGAGGGAACATATCTTCACCTAATAAAGGTTATATATGACAAATGCACAGCTAACATCATACTTAAGAGGGAAAATCTAAAAGTGTTCTCTTTAAAGCCAAGAACAAGATAGGCATGTCTACTTACACCACTTTTATTCAACAGAGTATTAGAAGTCCTAGCCACAACAATCAGACAAGAAAAAAAAAAAATAGCATTCAAATTGCAAAGGAACAAAATAAAACTTTCATTATTTTTAAATGACATGATACTGCGTGTTCAATCAAAAAATTATTAGAATTTATAAATGAATTCAGTAAATAGCAGAATATAAAATTAATATACAGAGGAGAGAATGAACAATTAAGGGATCATTTTATAAACTATATAAATATCTAACCAATGTACTATATACTTGAAGCTAATAAAACAAAATTTAATAAAAAGAAAATAGTTCTGGAGATGGATGGTGGTGATGATGGTCATGTAACAATGTGAATGTAGTTACAATCACTGAACTATATACTTTAAAATGATTAAAATGGTCAATTTTATGTTATGTATATATTATCACAATAAAAATGGAATATAGAAAAAATTAATATATGGAAATCTGTTTCATTCTTATACACGAATAATAAACTATCAAAAAGAGAAATTAAGAAAACAATCCATTTACAATTGCATCAAAATACCTGGATATAAATTTAACCAAGGGGTAAAAGACCAATATGTGAAAAATAATAACACATTGAAGAAACTGAAGAAGATACAAATAAATAGAAATATATACTGTGCTCATGGATATGAAGAATCAACATTGCTAAAATGTCTATATTACCCAAATCAATCTATATAGGTCAATGCAATTACTACCAAAATACCAGTGGCATTTTTTTACAGAACTCAAACAAATAATCCTAAATTTTAGATGGAATCATAAAAGACCCTGAATGGCCACAGCAATCTAGAAAAAGAAGAACAAATTTGGAGGTATCATGCTACCTGATATCAAATTATACTACAAGGCTATAGTAATCAAAACAGCATGGCAGTGACATAAAATATATATATATATATATATATATATATATATACACATAGATCAATGGGACAGAATAGAGAGCACAGAAATAAAAGTATGTTTATATGGTCATTCAATCTATGACAAATGAGGCAAGAATATACAATGGGATAAAGACAATTAATAAATGATGTTGGGAAAACTGGACAGATACATACAATAAAACTGGACCACCTTCTTACACCATATACAAGAATAAACTCAAATAATTTAAATACTTAATATAAGACCCAAAACCATAAAACTTCTAGAAAAAAACATAGGCAGTAAATTCTTTGACATTGCTTTTAGTAATATCTTCTTCTGATATGTCTCTTCGGACAAGAGAAACAAAAGAAAAAATAAACAAATGGGACTACAACAAACTAAAAAGTTTTTGCACAGAAATGGTTATCAACAGAATGAAAAGAAAATCTACTGAATAGAAGATATTCGCCAATAATACATCTGATAAGGGGTTAATATCTGAAATTTGTAAAGAGCTCATATAACTCAATACCATCACCAACAAAAAAATCCAATTAAAAAAAAATGGGCAGAGGATCTGAAGAGACATTTCTCCAAAAAGGACCTACAGATGGCCTATAGACACTTGAGAAGGTGCTCAATGTCACTAATCATCAGACAAATGCTAATTAAAACCAAAATGAGGTATCACATTACACTTATCAGAATCACTATCGTCAACAAATCAACAAACATAAGCATGGTCAAGGATATGGTGAAAAGGAAATTCTCATGCACCTTTTGTTTGTTTGCAAATTTGTACAGCCACCATGGAAAACATATTAAAAGTTTCTCTAAAAATTAAAAATAGAACTACCGTGTGACCAATCAATTTCACTTCTATGTGTTTATGCAAAGAAATCAAAGCATGAATTTGAAAAGATATATGCACCTCTATGTTCATTGCAGTGCTATTTACGATAACCCAAAGTTGGAAGCAACCTGAATGCCCTTTAAAAGACAATTGGATTAAAAAAAATGTAGTACATATATACAATGGAATATTACTCAGACATAAAAAAGAATAAAAAGCTTACCATCTTACCATTTGCAACATGGATGGACCTAAAGGCTACTATACTAAGTGAAATAAGTCAGACAGAAAAAGACAAATACCATATGATCTCACTTATATGTGGAATCTAAAGAACAAAATAAATAAACCAAACAGAAACAGACTCACAGACACAGAGAACAAACTGCTTATTGCCAGTTGGGAGGAGGGTTCAGGGTCTGGGTGAAAAAAGGTAAGGGGATCAAGAACTACAAATTGGTAGTTACAAAATAGTCATGATGATGTGAAGTATAGCATAGGGAATAAAGTCAATAATATTATAATAGCTATGTATTGTACTAGACTAATCAGATAGATCACTTTGTAAATTATATAAATGTCTAACCACTTTGCTGTACATCTGAAACTAATGTAAAATAATATTGAATGTTAACTCTAATTGAAACAAAAAAAATCATAAATAAATGTAGGTAGTAAAAAGACAATTTGAGACAGAGATAAAATGATAAACAAAGTCAAGGCACTTTTTAACCACCATAAAAAGAGATTGAAGAAAGAGTTTAGCAGTTTTGCTTTCTTTGCTGCTTCACCTGTGAGGATGAAGACCATTCTCAACAATCAGACTGTTGACATTTCATAAAATGTGGATATCACTTTGCAGGGATGCACAATTATTGTTAAGGGCCCCAGAGTCACTCTGAGGAGGGATTCAATCATATCAATGTAGAAAGTCTTGGAAAGAAAAAGAAGAGGCTCCAGGTTGACAAATGATGGGAAAATAAAAAAGAACTGGCTACTGTTCAAACTATGTGTAGTCAATGTATCAAACACAATCAAAGGTGTTACACTGGGCTTCTGTTACAAAATTAGATCTGTGAATGCTCACTTCCCCATCAACATTGTCATTCAGGAGAATGGTTCTCTTATTGAAATCCAAAATTTCTTGGGTGAAAAAAACATCCACAGGATTCGGATGAGGTCAGATGTTGGTTGTTCAGTATCTTAAGCCCAGAAAGATGAGTTTATTCTTGAAGGGAATGGCATTTAACTTGTATTAATTCATCTGTTCTGATTCAACAAGCCACAATCATTAAAAACAAAGATATTGGTATGTAGGTTTCTGAAAAAGGAACAGTTCAG
>NW_006438867.1:537007-541441 GCF_000325575.1 Pteropus alecto | reverse complement strand
AAGGTCTAAGTTGTCCAGCTACAGAAATGCCAAGAAATCAGATAAAAGTTGTGTATTTGAAACAACAACAACAATAACAAAACAAACGATCCAATCAAAAAATAGGCAGAGGACCTGAAGAGACACTTCTCCCCAGAGGACATGCAAACGGCCAATAAACATATGAAAAGATGCTCAACATCGCTAGCTATTAGAGAAATGCAAATCAAAACCACAATGAGATACCATTTCACACCTGTTCAAATGGCTATAATCAACAAAACGAGTAATAACAAATGCTGGAGAGGATGCAGAGAAAAAGGAACCCTCATATACTGCTAGCAGGACTGCAAATTGGTACGGACACTATGGAAAACAGTATGGAAGTTCCTCAGAAAACTAAGAATTGATCTACCATATATGATCCAGCAATCCCACTACTGAGTATTTACCCCAAAGACTTGAAAACTCATATTCAAAAAGATATTTGCACACTGATGTTCATAGCAGCATTATTCACAGTGGCCAGGACATGGAAGCAACCGAAGTGTCCCAGGGTAGATGATTGGATAAAGAAGCTGCAGTACATATATACAATGAAATATTACTCAGCCATAAGAAGAGATGAAATACTGCCATTTGTGACAACATTGATGGACCTAGAGATAATCATGCTAAGCAAAATATTCCAGACAGAAGAAGTTGAAAATCACATGATATCACTTATATGTGGGATATAAACCTAAAAGTAAAAAATGAACAGGACAAACAGAGACTCATAGACATGGACAATAGTCTAGTGGTTACCAGAGGATAGAGGGAGTTTGAGAAGGGGGAAGTAGATGAAGTAAAGGGGGTCAAAGATAGGAGGTTAGGAAGAGGGTGAATTGAGTAAAGGGGATCAAATATATGGTAGCTGAAGGAAACTGGACTTTGAGTGGTAAACACACAATAGAACATACAGATGTTAAATTATAATGTACACCTGAAAATTATATAATTGTATTAACCAATGCTACCCCAATTAAAAAATAAATTAAACTTAATTAAAAAATAAAGAAAGAATAAAAAAATAAAAAATAAAGTAACATTATTGTATCATAGATTAACATTTAAAATTGCTGTAATACTATGTAAATATAAAACTACCAGCTTTGTGAGTGAATGTTTGTGGAAATTTTTTTTTCCCTAATGTATATTAGTGTTAAATTGATTAAAAATCTTCCAGAATTAAAACATGCGCACACACACACACACACACACACACACACACACACACACACACACAAACACACTCAGGCTCACCACAGCCCTATGAATCCCCATCGGTAAACTAAGGCCCACAGCCAAATGTGCATTGCTTGTCTTTAAGTGGGTTTATGAGTTAATGAAAAGGTTTTACATTTTCTAATAGTTAAAAACTCAAAAGAAGAATAATATCTTATGGTACATAAAAATAATGAAAATCAAATTTCCATATCCATAAAGTATTATTGGATACAATCATACTCGCTTATTTATTTATGTATTGTCTATAACTGTTTTCCCCCTACTAATCATGGTGAAGTTGTGCAATTAAAAGTCTGTAAAACCTAGACTTTACACAAAAAAATGGTTGACCCCTGGTTTAGAACAATCCCTGTGCATAGATTTGATGAAATAAATAATGATGAATGAGTGTCTTTCTGCTCTTTTAATATTACACCTTTTTCAGAAATCTGAAAACTATACACAGCTTTTGTCTGATGAAAAATCTAACTTGTTAATGATAAAGGAATTGGCACAGAATCTAAAAAATATACTACAATAAAAAAGAGAATAGAATAAAGAACTTGGAAGTACCAGTTTCACATAGTACTAAAACAGTCCTTATTTTTTAAGTTGGACTGATCATTTTTTAAGATTTCATTTTTCTCCATTAATTCCCTGCTACAAGAATAGGGGAAATAAAGCTGGAACTTGGAAGTACCAGTTTCACATAGTACTAAAACAGTCCTTATTTTTTAAGTTGGACTGATCATTTTTTAAGATTTCATTTTTCTCCATTAATTCCCTGCTACAAGAATAGGGGAAATAAAGCACTGTCTCAAGCTAATTATTTTCATGTCTAATAAAAAATTTCAAAGGCATAAGTGTCCAAGAATATTAATATTCTGAATTTAAGATTTGACCTTTCAATTAAAAAAAAAATAGGTAAGTAAATTCCATACTCAGTTTCTGCAATTTCATATTCAGTATATTCAAATGTGTTCAGTAGATTTAAATGATGTGAATTACATAAGCAATTGTAATTTTTTTTTCAGAAAACTTTATTTTCATTTCTTAGACAGAAACAATTTCTATCAATGCTACTAATAATTTTTAGCTCATACATTTCAAGGACATAACCTGAAAATACAATTCTATTTTTCTTTTTTTCTAATTCCAGTTAACATTCAATATTATACTAGTTTCAGGTGTACATCATAGTATATAACTTACAAAGTGATCCCTCAGGTAAATCTTGTAACCATCAGAAACCATATATAGTTATTGCAATATCATTAACTATATTCGCTATGCTGAATTTTATAGCCCTAGACTATTTTTTAATTGCCAATTTGCACTTCTTTAATTTGTTTAATGTTTATATTATTTTCCAATTATAGTTGACATACAATATTATATTAGTTTTGAGAGTACAACACAGTGATTAGACATTTATATAGCTTACAAAATTATTACCCAATAAATCCAGTGCCCATCTGACACCATACATGGTTATTACAATACTACTGACTATATTCTTTACATCCCCATGAATATTTTGCAACTACCAGTGTGTATTTCTTAATCCCCTCCCCACTTCATATCCCTCCATCTACCAACCATCAAAGTGCTTTCTGCATCTATGAGCTTATTTCTATTGTTTGTTTGTTTATCCTGTTCTCTAGATTCCACATATAAGTAAAATCACATGACTTTCTTCTTTTACTGTCTGACTTATTCCACTCACCACAGTATTTTCTAGGTCCATTCATGTTGTTGCAAATGGCAAGATTTCATTCCTTTTTATGACTGAGTAATGTTTTATTGTATATATAAAACATTACCACTTCTTAGTACCATTTCTTCTTTATCCATTATCCACTGATAGACACCCAGGTTGCCTCCATATCTTGGCTATTATAAATCATGTTGCAGTGAACATATGGATACACATGTCCCTTCAAAGTACTGTCATACATTAATGAGTGAAGACAGAGAGAAGGCCTTGGCTCAAAAATTGACTTTCTTTCTACTACAAGAGAATCCCTATTTATTGGCCTTTGGGGTAATGTACAAAAAGAACACCTTTTGTCTCAATTTCTGAGAATTAGCAGAAAATTCAATTAAATTACCCGGAATAACATTTTCTTCTATTCATCTGTTTAATTAATAGTTTCTTCTATCTCATTTTTGAGAGCGTAAAGGGTAGCTACTTTCTTACACAATGTCTCTGAATTTCAGTTTTCTAAATCTTCAAAGAGAAATTACATAACTATACAAAATAAATAAAGTTATTACTATAACTTTATGACCATCTGCCCAACATTAAAGGAAAAGATATCTGACAATCATCTGTTTGGGTTAAACTGACTTTTGATTCATAGAAATATTTAGAAGATATTTCTGAAATAATTATTAAAATTATTATTAATATTAATGATTCTGATTCTGATTGGCTATATAAAAACATGATTGATTATTGGTTAGTCAAGGAGCAATCCAATATTTTTCAATTAGTAAAAGTAAGTTATAAAAATGTGCTTGGAATATTGTCCATCTTGACATAGCAATCATCTAAAAGTCCATTTATCAAAAATTAGTAACAATTTTCACGACCTAAATGCAATGAGTCTCCACTGAAACCCCTCAAGTATTAGTCATTATTATACCCAAAGAGAACAAAGCAAAATCAATAAACAGAGAGCAAATCTGTATATTGCCCAAGATATAGCTCAATCTGGTTTTGACATAAGCTAAAGATCTATGCTGCTGATAACAGAAACTTAAGATTAGAATGATTAGTTTGGCAAGGCACCACCTAAACAACTGAATAATGTCCTAGTACAGTGCAAATTTTTTTGGTATGAGTAATAATTTGTTCCTTGAAATATTTAATATTTGCAAAGCATCGACAATGTGCTTGGTTTGGTTCAAAACTCAGAGGACATAGCTTCTGGATGGCACATTGCTTCCTTTTCCCACCCATAAGAACTGTAACTGTTATTCCTCCTTGACTTCTTTCTCCTAATAACCCTTTTCCCCACCCCACTCCAGTACATATCTATCTCATGATGATATACTGAAAAGAAAAAAAAACTCAACCCACACAATGCTTGATTTGGTTCTTTCCGAGGCTAGAGCCTGACTCTAGATATTAAACAATCTCTTTTAAGAGGATAATTTCCAATGCATAAAAATAGTCATATT